>NC_051853.1:45828096-46144881 GCF_905115235.1 Hermetia illucens
ATCTGATCTGTTCCTGACTTGCCTGGAGTGAAGTCTCTTTGGTATGAGCCAATGATGTTCTGGGCGTATGGGGCTATCCGGCCTAGTAAGATAGCGAAGAATATTTTATAGATGGTACTCAGCAACGTGATACCGCTATAATTGCTGCATGGTGTGATATCTCCCTTTTATATATGAGACAGATTATGACTCGTTGCTAATCATCAGGCATTGATTCGCTGCCCCATACCTTCAACACAAGCTGATTAACCACTTGGTGTAACTGGTCACCTCCATATTTAACCAATTCGGTTGTAATTACATCGGCTTCTGGCGACTTATGATTTTTTAGCCGATGAATTGCACGAACTGTTTCTCCTATACTTGGTGGTGACAGTATTTCTCCGTCGTCGTCAGTTGGCGGGACCTCTAACTCGCCGATGTTCTGGTTGTTCAGTAGCTCATCAAAGTACTCAACCCATCGCTCCATTATGCCCATTCTGTCGGAAATCAGATTTCCCTCTTTGTCTCGGCAGGATGTACATCGCGGTGTGTAAGGCTTCATCCTGCTGACTTGTTGGTAAAATTTCTGCGCCTGGTGCGGCTGCTCCCTGTGCTTTTCTAGCTCACAGACTTGTTGTTTCTCCCAGGCTTCCTTTTTCCGTCTGTGAAGTTGGTTCTCCGCTCGACGGAGTTCGTGATAAGTCGGTATGCGGCATTCTTCCATTCCGTTGCTAGTTTACATTTATCGTCAAACCAGCCGTTCCGACTCCTTTTGTGGCTGGGGCCAAGTATGTTTGTGCCGTATCAATGATAACTTTCTTCAGGTGATTGTGAAGATCATTTGTCGATGCTTCATCTCTAGGATCTTTGTTGACTACGGTTATTGCGGCAACCATTTCCCTCTTATAGATGTCGCGGAGGGGCGTGTTGTGGATGGCTTTAGTGTTCACTCTCACTTGATTGTCAGAGGGGATTCTGGATGGTGTTGTTATTCGAGCTCGGAGCACCATGCCAACGAGATAGTGATCCGAGTCTATATTGGCCCCCCTATATGTTCTGACATTCATCAACGCTGAGAGGTAGCGGCGTTCGATCGACATGTGGTCAATTTGGTTGAAAGTGGTCCCGTCTGGAGAGGCCCACGTATGTTTGTGGACCGCTTTCCGCGCAAACCAGGTACTTCCAACAACCATTTCGTCTGACCCTGCTAATTGAATAGCCCGCAGTCCGTTATCATTTGTTTTTTCGTGTAAGCTATGGGAGCCAACGTATCGCCTGAATACGGGCTCCTTCCCTACTTGGCTGTTAAAATCCCCAAGTATGATTTTGATATCATATCTGGGACAGGCGTCGAGGGTTCGTTCTACTGCCTTGTAGAAGGTATCCTTCTCCGACTCTGCAGTCTCCTCTGTAGGGGCATGAACGTTTATGAGGCTTATATTTCTAAATTTGCCTCGCAAACGCACAGTGCAGTACGCTTATGTTTTCAAAGCCGATAAAAACAGGTTTCATTTTTTGGCTGACTAAGAAACCTACTCGGAGCACGTGGTTTACTGGATAACCGCTATAATATATGGTGTAGCGGCTCTTCTCCAGGAAACCGGTCCCTGTCCATCACATCTCTTGTAACGCTGTTATATCAGCTCTATATTGGGCTTTATCTTTGTACAGGGAGCGCATGTTCCATGAGAAAATGCGCATAGCGTTAATCCGTTATCGTTGTCGGGTTCGTCGTTGTAAGATCCATCCTGTCCGAGGCTCCTTTCGTGGCTTCGTAACATCGGTTTTCCGTGTAGGGTTGTCAGCCCTACCCAACCGCCAACCTGGAGGACCAGTTGGTACAATTTGTCCCGTTTTGAGGCGCGGGAGACTCGCCTTCATCCTTCTCCGTCTGCAGCTTTTCGTTATGAAAGAGCTCCTAGCGGTTACCACGTGGAGGTGGAGATAGGGTTTGGTAGTAGAGCTGTTGGTATTGGTTCAGCAGGCATTTCCCAGGTTTTAGGCTCCATTGTGGGTACCAATCCACGTTTCGCCCTGGGACCTACCCTACCACCACCTGCCCCTTTGACCACCACCAGAGGTATGCCTGATATAAATATTAGATTGGTAAAATTTTTTATCTGTTTGTTATGCGAGGGGGGGGGGGCTATATAACATATCTCACTTTCAACGGGGCGCCAAATTCTCGCTTCAAATATTTGCAATGAAGATTTGACTGCCATGTCTCTTTTACCCTTGGAATGATCAAATTGGAAAGCCTCCAGTATATTTGTATATGTTATAAAGCGAAATATTTCTCTGAAATTCCTTGGGGAAATTAGCTTGAACTTATATTCCAAATCATTACAAACCTAGAAAACATTCTAATTTTGCTACATGTGTTTGTTAGCTGTTCAGTATTTGTCTGATGCATACTTAGGAATAACCAAACTTGTCAACAAATGGATTGAATTATCTTAAGTTACCCGGCTTCTAGGGGACGTTAGAAACTCAAGAAATTCATGGGAATAACTTAAAAAGCGAGGATGCAGCATAACCACCATAGCAACGCCATAACAGCGACAGCAACCTGTACGCCCAGCTGCATTCCTTTCATATGGTAATGGCCCTTTTAAGTGGAATTCTCCATAGAATCCGAGTGTCTTGAAAGGGTTTCCTTTCCCTGGAAACTGTTCATACCACCAAAGAGCGTTGCATGCAGCTTTTCATTACCTAAACTGGAAATTATTTTTGCTTGTTATGTCAGCAGAGCGTCATGTCGACCGGATCGCAGGCCAGCGTCCATGTTCGCATGTACATGAGGGAATGCACGAGAATATGTTTACTCGCATACACTCCCCGTATTCGTTATTCATATGGTGATGATGATCACAATGGCTGCGATCAGCGCTGTTCTGAATGATCATTACGAATTCCACCTACTTCGAATGCGGGACTTAACTGTACTCAAATGAAACCAAAATGACGCACCGTTTTTGTTGTCCGTCTCGGCGGGCAGTGCGTTGGTGAGGTTCTTGGCTAGTGTACTAATGGGATTGCTTGTTGATGTTGCTACGTTGTTTTGGCTGCTAAACGAATCGCCAACGAAAGCCTGCGGAGAGGAAAATTAAGAAGTCGCCGATGGCCATTCACCATTCAGTCGCAGCACCCAGAACTTCAGAAACAAGAAGAAAGGAGGCATATGAGACTGACCGGCGATCTTGCGTTCGGAGCGACGGCAAGTACGAGTAAAGTAGCATCTTCTAACCAAAACAGATAAACTTGTTTGGTTGTAACAAGACGTTCTGAAAGCAGAGACGCCCAACTAGTTTATGACTCTGAGAATTCAAGCGGCAACTGGTGGCTTCAGTCGCTGCGATATTCTAGGAAAGAATGCTGAATCTATATACTTAAGGCTGAACTTATTCCTTTAAAAGCTTCACCATAAGAAAATCCTTACATATCCCCTTTGAGGACCCGAGACCTTAGTCACTATGGAATGATCTAAACTCCTCTATCAGCGAAACGTTTCTGTAGTCCGAAGAGAAGAGAGCCCCCGACTCGCATAGTATTCAAAATACGATTCTATACTCCTAAGAGGACGGCAGATTCGTTAAGCTACACATCAGTCCTCGGAGCTCACTCAGCTCGCCCAACAGTCACTCGGATACCTCTGACCCATAGCAACCATAGATCAGTAATTGGTTATCTGAAACATCTCTTCCCCATCATGAGAAGAATGTTCTAATGTGCGTCACTAGATATTTTCTTCCTATCTTTATTTGACTTTCTTCCAAGATGGAAGCAGACTAGAATTTTGTCCACTTTGGATGTACCGTTAACTTGTGGCCAGCACGTAAATTAAATTAGTTCCAAGCATGGTCAAGTCGACGCGTCGCGACGTCGCGGTGACGCTGAAGACCGCCCAATGCTTGGTGTTGTTTGTCATGGATGAGGTCAGATGATCTCGTCTCCATGATCGCTAGTAAACAAGGAAGACCTCATGCATTTACCTTTCCAGCGCTTAGCACATTCCGAGCCGAACAAATTCACTTGTTTAGATAGCAATTTCCATGTCTGTGAGATATAGCTCTTTGGGCCACTAAGCGATTCAGCGATGGCGGTATTTTTAACTGGAGTCGAATCTCTTTCGAGATCACTTTTGTTTGCACGACCGCCAATGACCAAGTGGCTGAACTATTTGGAATTACTCATAATTGGATTTCATAATTTCTAGAACTCGGGAAGTAGCGAATTGTTTTTTGTGTGAATCACGTGGGGCATCAGCACAGTGCTAGGTACAAAGTCTCCCGGCAACAACTCCCAGATGAAGCAAGGCACATATTTAACTGCGGGGGCTTCCTTGACAAAGTTGACCTAATTTCATAGCTTATTGACGAATCATGTGTTTTCTGCTAATTTGACTGGACGATGACGGTGGTCACGTTGACGGTAATGAGGAATTGTTTGCAGATGCCCATATATGTACACAGATATATACAGTATGTTCAAAAATTAATGGTCATCGATTTCCCGCCCCTTCATATGCCATATCTGGGTGGTAAAAGGGATGCCTAAAAAAGCGTGGAAAATTTTTATTCTAGTTGCTTTTGTATGTGTGAGAAACAGTACCTTAGCACACAGGGATTTTATGTATAGTATAAAAGTATAAAAGATGTAAAGAAGGGGTAGATTCATTCATCCCATGAGGATCAGTATTTATAAATATTCCTCGGCGAAAGGGTTTGGCTACTTGATTTGCCTCACTAAAATGTCGGAAACAGGATTGACAATATGCTGACAACATGCACAATAGAGCTGTCGAAAAGTTTAGTATCACTATCCGACGTCTTCAAGAAGGAAGGGCTTATTTTGAGGTAGAAGATTGGACTACAATCAAGTCCTTTCTCTTCGTTAGTTTTTCTTCAGAAAATAACCTAACCACCAATTGCATCAGACTCCGTCTTCGCAGATAATAAATTGTCTCTTTTAAACTTACTCTTCAAGTAGGGAAGCACCAAAAGGTTAGTATGGGAAAAGTGAAACTCTTTCAAGGAAAGCACATCAAAAATTTGTTTTGCATGCGTCAGCATCAAAGCATACTACAAACAGTACTATTATACTAAAAAAAAGCATTGCTCATTTCATTTCAGGATTTTGTGTATAGAATATTATCATTTTTTTCTTCAAATAACCGTCTACAGTTATAGTACCTGTATCACGTGGGTCGACAAAAATTCACTTTTCTTCAGATTCTCTCTGAGATTATTGCATGAGGTGATCATTCCATTTTTGGACAAGTTGCTCGAAATCGTTTTCACTACAGGACGCCAGGAAAATATTATCTAAATAAAGTAGTACATAGTTCGTTGGATATGTGACAGTGTCCATAACAGGGACAACCATGTTTTCTCCCTCGACCGCTCCACCTTCTATACCCCTTCTAACTACAGACTGCTCCGAATCTATGCCCATTCCTCTCCTTACGCCTTCTTTGGTTGAGTTTCTCGTTGGTAATCTTGACACCAATATCAGACCTGCTTCCAATGGGCTTCTTAACCTCTTCCTTCTTAACTGCAGAAAACACATTTCCCTATGTATAATCAATAAACAAAGTCTAGAAAAATGCTACTTTCACCATCTCTGGAAAGAGGTCCTTATCATCCCTATCCTCAAGATCGGAGACCTTTCTATTGCTGTGAACTACGGCCCCATCTCTCTTCTCTCCTCTTGCTTCAAAATCCTCGAAAGATACGTCAACGACTGATTAACTTCGCTCTTGAGTCATCTCGTTGTCAAAGAGCAGCATGGTTTCATGAAACATAGATCTACTGCTTCGAACTTTCTGGTCTTTACCAATTTCGTTGCTAAATTCTTTAATTTCTGACAGGAGGTAAATGATATTTATACTGATTTCTCCATAGCCTTTGTCAATGTTGACTGTAATATTCTACTCTCCAAACTCTCTCTACTCAACTTCCCTCCCTTAGTCATCTCCTGGCTTTCCTCCTATCTCACATACCGTTCCGGCAGAGTTTCTTTTCATGGTTACTCATCTCGTTCCTTGTCTCCTTTGTTTGATGTTCCCCAAGGCGCTATTCTCCCCCCCCCCCCCTATTCCGGTTTTTTATCAATGACCTTGCCTCCATCCTTACCAGCCCGTGTTTCCTTTTCGCAGACGACCTCAAATTATTTGCCTCTGTTTCGTCTCCATTGGACTGTGCTCTCTTGCAATCCAACCTTGATACTCTGGCCCATTGGTGTTCAGCTAACAAGCTGGTACTGGATGTCAGCAAATACCACTGGATATGCTCTTTCACTACTGACCTCCTTTCAAGCCTTGGGTGTAATATTCGATGACGAAGTTTGTTTCAATTTCCATTTCGTTGACATCATCAAACATTTTGTTTGATTTCTGTCTCTTTCTCCTCCAATTTTACCTCAATTCAGCCCTCCTTAACACTACTCAACTCCCTTGTCAGAAGCATCATCAAATATTGCTGTGCAGTCTGGTCGCCCTTCCATATCCGTGGCTGAGGCGCTCAGGAAGTTATACAGCGCAACGGACCCTATTTTACAAAAAGAACCTTCCACGGGTTAACTATCCGTTACGACTCCGCACCCTCAATCTGCCTTCCCTGCAGCAACGCCGCATCTTCTTTGATGTGTGTACCCTTTTCAAATTTTTTAATTGCCTTATGGACTGCTCTGCCAATTCTGAAATAATTTTCCGGACCGCCTCTCATAATACACGTAGTGCAGTCATATTTGGAGCGCGGAGCTCGACATCTACTTTCACACCCAGGTTCCGAGGTTATGTCGGTCCTACAACGCCCTACAGCTTGGGTCCTTTGGCTCTGTCGCCTTCTTTAGCTTTAAGCGTAAAGTAAACCATTTACTTAGTTCTCCCTCTGAGGACAATATGTACAAGGAATTTGTTTTTTGTATATTGTTTTAGTTAAATAAATAAGATAAGATAAGTTCCTTTACCCTTTATTTCAACATCGTCATTTTAAAGCCAAGTATCTAGGTTGATTCATATTGCTTCAAACCCTTTTCCCCATGGCACCTATTGCCGTCTACCTCATCACTTACATGCCCATTAAGATCGCCAGCAATGATGATATAGTCATCAGCAGGCACGTTACAGATTTTTGCATCGGGAAGTTTGCGAGAAGGCATCTTTCTCCGCATCAGGCTCACCTGTCCACGAGTAAGAGTGGGTGCAGACATGCATTTGGTTTGCTCGAACTAGTTTACTTACGTCCTGACGTCGTCCATTCTTCAAGAACCTTTACCCATTTCTCGACAAGACCGGGACCCGGCCTGCCGCGTCGACTGAGTTGAATGCTGTAGCATTTTTCCCAAGCGTAGAACTTACCACAATCATTTCGGTTTTAACGACATTGGATGTATTTTCTTGGTCAGCCTGTCGCGGGACCTGTCACCAAGAGAGACCAGGGTAGAATTTAGCATAGTGGAATAGTCCCAACTATATTATCTCTTTCCCTTATTTCATTAATTGTATTTTTATTTTACTAAGTATAGAACGGAGTACGTTGCCTCAAACCTTCCTCCTTTCCCTGGGCTTGGGTTCAGTATGCTCTGTAAATGACATGCCGGAATAAACTCCAGCAATCTCCCAATGTAGCACTCACGGATTTAACAACAAGAGGAGTCAAACCTTCACAATTATCCAGTAACTCGATATGGTGGCAGGGACCAGCTTGGTTCAAGTCACCTGTTTCTGAATGGCCAACAACGAGGTATTCGGTGCAAACACCAGTCGAACCACGCAAAACTGAAACAACACAGTCCGCTGTCAAACGCGAATGCAACGAGGTCATCTCTGACGATTACCCACCGAAATACAGAAAAGCAACAAGGTACATATCTGTCGCCGAGCGAGAAGATGCAGAAAAAACTCTCATTAAGGTGGTCCAGCGAGAAATTTATAGTGTGGAAATCAATGCTGTGACACGAGGGAATCCAGTCAATAAGTGCAGCAAATTGCTTGAGCTATCGCGTATGCTGGACAATAATGGCATACTGATCTGAACAATGACCAACGACACAATGTAATTCTTCCTTCAAATCATTATTTCATAGACAGGGAACACAAAGAAACCTTGCACGGAATACAACTCACCCTTTCTCACTTCCGAACCATCTTCTGGATTGTTAAAGAACGACAAAAGTTAGAAATCACCTTCGTCATTGCATTACGTGTTTACGATACCGGCAGGGTGGTCATACTCAGCTCATGGGTGATCAGCCTCGGAGTAAGGTCAGTCCATCGAAACCATTCCAACATGCGGGCATTGATTATACAGGCCCACTAGACATCAGAACAAACAAGGGCAGAGGCGGTACGAGAGAAAAAATGTACACCATTGTGTTTATGTATTTCGCTATCAAAGCCATAAAGCTCGAATGGCACTTCATTCCACAAAGGGCTCCACACTTCGGTGAGCTGTTGGAGAGTGCAGTAAAATCGACAAAGTTTCATCTCACACGAATAATGGGCAATACTCCGTGCACTAGTGAAGGAATGAACACAGCTCTTTTGCAAATAGAAGGCTGTTTGAACTCCAGTCCGTTATGTAAAATAGCAGATGATTGGGAAGATGAAGAAGTTCTAACTCCGAATCACTTCTTAATGGAACCCACACTCGTAATGGTGCCCGTTCACGAAAGCGGAGTTGATACATAGATGGAACCTAGTCCAGGAGAAAGTTCGTAATTTCTGGAAGCCCTGGTCAGGCCAATACGTGTCCAAGATGAATTCCTAAAATAAGGGGGAACAGATACAAAGTAATGCTAAAATAGGCCAATTGGTTATCATAAAAGATAACTGCCTTCCACCTGCCACTTTCATATAAAAATCTGTAGGGAGTTCAAAACAAGGATCAACGAACCAACAAATACCTAAACAAACCCCGCCCCGGCCCGGACCGAGCCTCACCGGAATCCCCCGGACGACACAAAGCCCCCTACGCACCCCTAACAATCGCCCACAGCACGCGCCAAACCGGCCGCCCTAAACCACAACATTTTCATATGAAACTGGATTCGAACATACATGCCGTTTCAAAACCGCAAGATTTATATATATATGTTCTAATCCACTTTGAACATACATATTTATACTACTAGTAAGGATATCATCGCGAACACGTCTCCAGGATTCGTTAGAGAGACTACAGGCGACCTCAAAGATGAACAGTCAAAAAATCGAGCAACCAACAGGGCAATGTCTATTCTAACCAATAAACCATTCACCTGGTGGTGGCTGACAATCGCAAGTGTAATCAGCGTGCTCGCAATTACGGTAGCCAAGGAATGCCGCTATTAGCAACTTCGATTTAATTCATTCTATTTAGTAACCCGGTGGGCGAGATGATCCTCTGGACGAACGCGATTGGGATTATAAACCTAACATGATCTAAGCGAAAACACAATGTGATTAATACACATGAATGTTATCCGAAGTATAAAGTGGCCCATAAGTGCGTTCCGTCTCTCGTCGGGCACTACGGTGGGGATGCACATATATTCAGCTGAACCCTAATAGTTACTGCATGAAATTTTCTTAGCAATGTATATCCTCTTAGCAGAAAATTTGAATTGATCGTTTGCTCTCCACATTCGTACAATTTGGCATTTCAATTACATTATTGGAATGCTTCCAATCCTAAGTAAATTGTCTTCTTCTTTTTCTTCAGCCTTTATCCCGTTTACAAGCGGGGTCAGTTCATTGTTTCGCCATTTTTCTATCAAATGCCTGATCTGGATGCAATTACAAAGTTTTTAAATCCCCATCCAGCGTATCAAGCCGGTCAAGTTATGGCCGGTCTTTTGGTCGTTTACCATCGACTTCGATGTTCAGACCAATCTTAGAAATTACGTGAACATACCATCGATCACGCCTCTCTCGCAGTTTTTACACGATCGGTGCAACCCCATACTCGCAGATATCTCCATTTCGGATGTGATCAAAACGTGTCACCCCACTAGTCCAACATCTCCATTACCGCAAGACGCCATTCATTGTCTTTTATAGTCGGCCAACATTCAGAACCATTGAGAGCGACAGGACGGACAACATTCCAGTAAATTTTAGATTTGAGACGTTTGTTGATACGTCGATCACAAAGAACACCAGGAAGGCCACTTCATCCAGGTTGGTTATGCGTGAGCAATTTCATAACGCAGTTTTCCATTGGCTAAGTGCGTTGACCTAAGTTATTCAAAGCACTCAATTCTGGACAGGTCATTGCCGCTGACAGGGATTGTGCCTGTTTCATGGGGATCGATCGCCAAAAATTAAATTTTATTCAGATTCAATCTGAGACCGTGTTGCATGAGGTGATCAATTCTTTTTTGGGCAAGTTGCTCGAGATAATTTTTGCTATTAGACGCTAGGAAAATATCATTTGCATAAAGCAGTGTGACGTTGGATGTCCCGTGTGACGGTGTCCATAACAAGAAGAAAGAGAAGTGGTGAGAGGGTGCGTCGACTAACCTGGAAAGGGTACTACTCGGGCCATAGCTTCATCAATAATAATCGAATTTAAGAAGCCTCTAGGTTAGAATACAAGAAGTCAAAAACGGGACGCGCCAAAATACAAAATAAAGGAGAATTTATTTTTAGGAGCAATATTCGGGGATCCCAATTCGATGTCCGGATGAACACATCCTTCTGCAGAAACTTCTGTGCACCCATGAGAATGCCGCAGTTTAGCAATCCGCATTAATCGTAGACCAAAAATATACGTACGCAGAGTACAATAATCCGTTTTTGATCTTTAACTGATTCCAATGGAGTATTTGGAGCGCGTTGTCCAAAATTACCTAAATATGAGTTGCAAGGCGAACTCACAAATGTTCCCCGATACAATTTGATGACATACATATGTAGGAACTACCAAACTGGTTAGTTCAGTTCTATCGCTTTTATTATGAAAGCTTCTACATTCTGACCTGAGCTTCTTCCAGGCAGCATCAAACTTCAAGTCGTACCTCTAATTGAGATCTGGAGGTTGAATTAACGAAGGAACCATTCGTACAACTAAATGTTCAGCCAGTACTCCTCATAACACTATATCCAGGTAGTCTATACATATGACATATAGAAAGCTCCCCTATCAGACAAGGACTTTCCATCAATCAGTACGCCTTCAAATGCTGCTTCACCTAATCTCCCAGCAGCTTACAACTGACGTCATTTCAGGTTCTATTTCTCTGAATCGCGAATCGGAGCGGATTAACTTGATTAGTCTTCAGGTTCTTATTATCATTTATCGAAACATCTCATTTTCTAGTAATGCAAACCTCCATAGTCGGACCATGTTAAATTCGAGTTTATTTTATTGCTACTTTCGCTCTACCGCAGCAAATTATAAATTCACTTATTCGCTTCCATTAAAACCATAAGAACAGTTAACAATTCAATTTTCACTTCTTACTCCCGCAGTCGATAAATGGTCCATTGCTTAATCTCGTGGAGCGCGAGTCAAAATCACAGTTACAAGTGACAGTACTTGTGAACTTTCAATGTCGATTGTTGGATGCCATCTTGCTGACTTTTCATACAATTTATCACCAGCAACAGAACCAAGTCGTCTTCATGAAATTGAAATGAAATCCGTTAGGAACCGCGCGGAGACATCGTCGGCAGAATATCTTATTTTTGGTTTCTAGATACTTTTGCGTAAGCCCAAACATTTTATAACGGTCCCTTTGACTAATGGCGTCGTGTTTTTCTGTTGGTCATCATACAAATCTCGATTTTAGGTTTTTTGTTATTCTAAGATTTAAGATATTCATGAGAAGATTCGAAAAAAATTAACAAACAGCAGCAGAAGATAGGCGTTCTGCTGGTCGTTGACGATACCATCAGTGATCGTGGATCGAAATCTGCGCTCGGAAATGGAAAGTTCATGGCTTCGAGTTCACTCGCTATGTATTCATTGAATGCGGGTGTTAAGTGAACATTTGATTCACTTACGTAATGTGTTCTGAGGCGAAAGTCCAATGAACTGAAAACAGATAAGTGTAGAAGGAAAGAAACCACTAAACACTAATCGAACATCTTCAAACGATTGCAGCCTCCAGAGCTGAGGCCGGAAAAGCTTTTTATACATGAAAATGGATGTTTGCTTGCAGAAGAACAGATTTGGGCCGGTGAGCTCACATGATCAGGATGAGCGTTTCAAATGAAGCATCCTTTAAAATGACTTTTGTTCAATGCATCAATATTCACTTGCGAGGTTCTTGGGCCAGAATAAACATTAGTGCGGATGTAAATGTGATTAGTCACTGCTATTCACAATTCATGTATTGCTGAGACAATCTATTCAGATATAGTTGATTATGGGCTATTTCATTTTGTTAACTACGATTCTATACCGACCCCACGTTGGGCGCCATTTAGTTATTTTACCTTTCCTACTGTGCTTTCCTATAAAAGTTTGTCAAAACGCAAGAGGCGTCATGCTGCTTTTATTTATATATATAAAAGAAAGTCGTGTTAGTTACACTATTTATTTATCAAGAACGGCTGAACCGATTTGGCTGAAAATTGATGGAGAGGTAGCTTAGAACCAGGAGACGGACATAGGATCCCGTTCGACCGCGTTTCCAGGAAGTCACTATAAAACGTGGTATAACAAAAACGCATCTGACATGGAAGAAAACGCAAATGACAGCTAATCATAATTTTGTCTATGGTCAAGTAGAAAATTTGATAATATAAATTTTGTCAGAAATATAGAATCATCAGTAATTTTTATTCTATTTGAATTATCATTAACAATGCTGCGACCAAAACAATCGAATCTTTCCCGACACTTGGGATGCTTCATTGAAGAATATTCAACGACGGAAGCAAGGCGATACGGTTCCTGGTTATCCGGATGTGCGTTCTACTGATGCTTTTGGTCGTATGTATACAGTTCATCCAAAGAATGATGAATGCTTCTATTTGCGGTTGTTGTTGGTAAATGTACGTGGGCCAACGTCATTTGAGTCACTACGGACTGTTAATGGTACAATATTCCCAACATATCATGCTGCAAGTGAAGAACTCAATTTCCTAGAAAACGATACCCATTGGGATACGACAATCGTTGAAGCCATTATCTCTGCATCTCCAAGTCAGATACGCACATTATTTGCTATCATCATTTCGACATGCTTTCCATCGGACTCATCTAACCTGTGGCATAAATACAAGGATAATATGTATTTTACATCAAATTCGTGTTTCCTGGATGCCCCTGGCGGAACTGGTAAGACATTCCTCATATCAGTAGTTTTAGCCAGTGTTCGTGCGAGATCCAACTTTGGGCTTGCAGTTGCTTCTTCTGGAATAGCAGCCACATTGTTAGAAGGATGCTGTACGGCTCATTCAGCATTGAAATTGCCGTTAAATCTTCAAACTATTGAAGAACCAACATGTAATATTTAAAAAAAACTCTGCAATGGCCAACGTTTTATCAGCATCGAACATCATCATCTGGGACGAATGCACGATGGCGCAAAAACGTGCATTAGAAGCACTTAACCGGACATTGAAAGATCTACGCAGTGACTCGAGGTGTTTTGATTTCCGCCAAACACTGCCACTAATTCCAAGATCAACGGCTGCCGGCGAAATAAACGCTTGCCTCAAATCATCGAATCTATGGTGCTATGTGAAGAAACTGACAACAAACACGAGGGTTGCATTGGTTAATGATACATCTCCTGAAGATTTCTCTGAGCAATTGCTGACTATCGGTAATGGTCGAGTACCTGTCAACGAATCAAGCGGATTGATATTATTTCCTCAGAATTTCTGTAACTTTGTCTCATCGAAAGAGAAACTTATCAACAAAGTATTCCCAAACATCATTAGTAAATACAAAAATAGTGAATGACTGAGTGAACGAGGAATTTTAGTGGCTAAGAATAAAGATGTAGATGATCTAAACTAAATAATTCAGAATGATATCATTGGAACAGTGCATTCATTCAAATCCATGGACTGTGTAACAAATGAAGATGAAGCCCCCAACTATCTATTGAATTTTTAAACTCCTCGCCTGGCTTACGCCTAAAGGTTGGCTCCGTAGTAATCATGTTTCGAAACATAAACCCACCAAAACTTTGCAACGGTACGCGTTTCGTGGTAAGTAAATTGATGAACAATGTGATTTACGAGAAGATACTCAAATGAAAATTCGAAGATGAGGAAGTTCTCATTGCGAGGATCCCGATGATCCCAACCGATATGCCGTTTGAGTTTAAAAGAATTCAATTTCCGATCCGTTCTCCATTAACAAATCACAAGGCCAATCCTTGAAAGTTTGTGGTCTGAATCTGGAAAATCAATGTTCTTCACATGGAATGTGGCATGTTCATGGGTCGGAAGACCATCTGCGTTGTTTGTTCTTGCGCCTGATAATAAACCCAAAAATGTCATGTATCACAAGATGCTTAACTGAAGAGTGCAGCCTATTAAAGAGTCATTGAAATACTTGATTAATAAAGAAAATAACTTAATATCAAAAATCTGCTTATTTTTTGCCCCAAAGGCGGAACAAAGTTCGAAGGGTCAGCAACATTGTAAGTCAATATTCCTTAAACATCATCGTTACCAGTTTCCGGAAATATGCTCCAGGTCCCTGTTTGCCTGCTCTGGGAAGTTATACTCATCCTCTATCTGTCCCATGAAGCTCTAGAGCGAACCCCTCATCAGCACTTTACTCCTTTAGTTTTCTAACATCCCGACTGACACGTTCCTATTTATCCAGTCTGTATATCGAGAATGTTTCTCATTTGATATTGTCTCCAGTCAAAGTACCCTGATGGTAGGAAGTAGACATGAAGTGACGATGAAGCGTTCGAGTATCAGTAACGGTTGACGTATAATGTCCAAGAAGAGGGGATAGAAAACGTTGCGCTATAGAACGTTAGGGAATGCAAGCATAATAAAAAAACTTGAGGTCATTAGTCTCTGAACAAAGAGACCCACTTTTAGGAAATTTAATCTGCAAAACTCAAATTGAAACAATAGAGATACCTCGAATTGTGGCCTGGCCATAAGTGGATGCATAGGATTCTGTAAGGTTTCGCACCAAGAGTAGGAAACACTTTTTTCTCCAACTGCTAAAAAAAGCAAACAGGACAGAGGAGCAAAAGTGGGTTAGATAACATAGAAAGGCGAATGATGCTGGTCAACTATTACACTAAGAACACTAAGAACACATGTCCAAATGTAAAATAAAAGGATTGCATCCTCATCTGTACTGTCTTTTATCTGAGATGAAACAAACACCAAGCCTTCATGGTTTCCATCTTCCATGGCCTCTAATGGCTCAAAACGCTTGAAAGTTGGAAAAGGAGCGGAATACGCTCCCAAACCAAAAAGGAATATTAACCATTAGCAAAATCAAGAAATCGGCCGAACAATAAAGAATAATATTTTGATAGCTCTCCTCTTTCCCCATTTCCCATTTTGATAGCTCTCCTCTTTCCCCATTTCCCATTTTGATAGCTCTCCTCTTTCCCCATTTCCCAACTCCATGAACACTTTACCCCTGAGAACTTCTCGGTTAAAAATATCACCTCAATCTCAAAAATAACGCAACATTTGTAGAAGACCAAATTGTATATCAAGAAAGAGGTATCAGAGGAGTCGATCTAAGTCGGAGAGTACAGGGTAAAGTAATCAAAAATCTAAAAAAAATCTCCAAAATTTCGTTTTCTTTGATCAATCTAGAATCGATAATCGAGATAAGGATGAGCCATTGTAGGCAGAAGATAAAATCATTTACCATTTACCACCATATTTCCACAATAGACACATCCGTCTATACGTTCCCACAAGGAAGAGAGGATATTAACATTTTAGGTAACCGATAAAGAAAGAGTTGCCATTCAATGTTCGGACAAGGAAGAAGACTTGCAAGGAGCTCGGGTGGATGCTTTTTAACATGTAGACTCAAAGACGCGTCAGGCTCGTTTCAAACATATGCCGCTCGATTCAGTTCAATTGACAGTCGCTAGGTCACTACCCATAAGTGTGAAACGACGATTAGGTTTCAATTCGGCGTTATGGGAACCTAATTGAAATCGTATAAAGCCGAATGCTACCACGACACAAATAGGTTTTATCTGGTTTCGATACAGTTCGAATTCGTGTGAATGAAACAAAAAGCAATGAACGCTTTCACACATACAAATTTCAGTTTAGGTTTTGACCACACAGTGAGTGGATCTTAAGGGCTTTTTTAGAAATTTTTCGTGAAGAACTGCATAAAGATAGAAATAGGAATTTTTCACCACATATTTACTAATATCTTGAGCGCGCATAGTAATTTTTTCAGCCTGATCACGTGGTTGGTTGTTGAAATACAGAGCAATTTGTAGACGCATCTGCAAAAAAGGTGTTTTTCTGCTACCAGACTAGATGGCGCTGCGATCATCTTAAAGAAAAAATGTAACCGGCATTTTAACGTAAAGACTTAACTACAGTCCACAAACTAGGATTATTAAAAAATATTAAAAGCTAAATCTTTGGTGCTGTCTTAAACTTTTTTTTTGTAAATTTTGGTGTTTTTTCACGGCTTCTTCAATGAATAAAAAAAACCACTGGATGAATCGCAATTATGTTAGTTTGCGGATCGTAGAAATATGTTCTGAATAAGTCCTGAAAATTTCAAAGAATTTCGTTGGGTAGATTGTGGACTTTGGTGGCAGCCGATTTTCAATATGCAGTTTCGAGAAACACGCATTTAAAAAGTAGAGTGCGATTTTTAGCTATAAAATTTTAACTAGGTTTCTTGAAGGAGCACATGTACAGCCTCGGCTTCAATTCTTATGATTTTAGCGAAATCATTCGAACATCATTCGGATCGATAAATGGGAGCTTTATTACGGCGATCGACATAAATCTGGCATGTGACTTATTACGTGTTTAACACTGTAATTTCCGAACGACTCCGAATATCAAAAAATCACTTTGCCAATATATACTACACTATATCTAGATACAATTTATACCAAATAAAAAATTCGATTGCGCGGATCCGTCACACGGGATGACCCCCTTAATGAGTTGATAAAAGTTGATCGGTTTTATTTGGGTGAAATGAGCAGTTTGAAGAATGGAAAAGTATATGTGTGAAAGGGTTTCATTCTGGTCAAACAAACTGAACCGAATGGAACCCATATACGGTTCCATATTATCCTACCAAACCAAAAGCCTGAAGGCAAATACAAAAATGACAAACCTCTCTAATAGCCTCACGCTCTTCTACAAAGCGATGTAGAAATAGGAGTAGAAAACAATTGCTTTATAACGAAAGAAGAACGAAATCGAAAATTTGTGATGATGAAACAAATGTACGTGAGTCCTTCCATTCGTCCACGAAAGTATTATAGGTTATCGATGGCAGCTCCGAGCCCCCAATGGGGCACGCTATGTGGAAGTCAAAAACTTCTCAGAATATACTAATCCAACAACGCCCTCATTTTTTTCCACCCCGTTCACTCTCAATCCCAAGCCAATCAAAATCCTACGATATGCCGATATGCTCATCCTTTATACTTCAATAGTGATATTCGATCTTCTTTTTCTCCAGCCTTTGTCCCGTTCACAAGAGGAGTCGGCTCATCGTGATCGGTTTCGCCATTTTGCCTGATCTCGAGTGCAATTGCGAAGCTTTTAAATCCCCATCTAGCCTATCAAGCAACCGTTGTTTCGGACGGCCTTTTGATCACTTATCATCGACTTTCAGACCAATTCTGACAAATGAATTCTCGTTAGGGCGACTTACGTGACCATACCATCGAAGACACCTCTCCCGCAGTGTTTTCACGATCGGTGCAGCCCCTTATCGATCGCGAATATCCTCATTTCGGATGTGATCGGAATGTGTCACGCCACTAATCCAACGCAACAACTTCGTCTCCATTACCGCAAGACGCCGTTCGTTGTTTTTTATAGTCGGCCAACACTCGGAACCATAGAGGGCGACAGGACGAACGACACTCCAGTGAATTTTTTGATTTAAGGTGTTCGTTGACACGTGGATCACAAAGAACACCAGTTGTACAATTCCACTGCATCCATGGTGCATTAATGCGTGAAGCAATTTCATAACGCAGTTCTCCATTCGCTGATAGCATTGGCCCGAGATATTTAAATAGCTCAGTTCTGAGCAGGTCACTGCCGCTGACAGTAATTGTGCCTGTTTCATGGGGACCGGCTGTCAAAAACTCAATTTTATTCAAATTCAGTCTGAGACCGTGGTGCATGAACCAATCATTCCATTTTTGGTTAAGTTGCTCGAGATCATTTTTAAGACGCTAGGAAAACATTATCTGCATCGAGCAGTGTATTGGGCGCTGGGCGTTGGATGTCCTGTGTGACGGTGTCCATAACAAGAATAAAAAGGAGTGGTGAGAAGGCGATTCCTTGACGATGCGCGGTTTTGGTACACTCGCCATACTTCGAACTTTACTTTCCGGATTGTAGTAGAGCAATTGAATCCAGTCCACCAGTTCTTCTGGCATCAAGTGTTGTCGTAGAGCATACCAGATGATTTCGTGTGGTTTCTCCATGAGCAACCGCGCATCATGTATTGCGTCAGTTGTTTCAATAAGACCGAGCAAACCTTTATTCACGGTTATTTGAACGGTTTCGCGAATACCTTTGCCAAGAATGCCTTAAAAAATCTTTATGGTTAGGGAGAGCAACGGAATCCTTCAACTCCGCGTTCATACGAGTTTACTTTACATGATGCTGACGTCATGCACATCTTAGAGTGCAATAAATTCACGTGGAATTATATTTCGCACCTTCCGCTTGTAAACAATGGTTGAATTTCCTTTAAATTTTCCAGAATTCTGTGTTATGCTGTTATGATTTGTGTTGCCTTGCTAGACTAGCAAAGAAGGTACCACCACAGATGACACAGAGACCATGCTACACAATATATCGCTAGAGCCCGCAAAAACTTCAGGCTCGCCATCCAACGGAGCAAGAGGGAATATTTGAGCTCTGTTCGCAGGTGGATGTAAAGCCGTGGGGTAGCGCCTATAAAATCATGACGAGACGATTCATGCATTCATTCATTCATCTCCGCGTTGTTTAATATCATCCAGGGGTTATTTCTGCAGCAAGAGCGGGGTACTGACACCGTGCAGCGACTCCTCCTATGCTGGAGATCTGCGGTCGAATGGACGACAGCAAAACCCCGAGTCTGGATCGCATACTAAATAAGGCCCTGAAGCTTGTCGTAATATCGACGCTGAATTATTCGAAGCGGCCATGGGAATCATCCTCCGATTAACCCTTCTAGACACTGTTGGAATGTTGGAGCGGATAATTTATACAACGGTACCAGTTTATACCAAGTGCATGGCTTAGCATTCATACTGGAGGATGCAAGAATTACCTAAATCTCTACTGAACTAAGGAGTACGACACCCGTGTTGAAACGCAACACCACGCTGAGGCCCGAAGGTCTCTTCTCGCTTGAGCATAACTAACAACCCCCATGAAGCTCCCACTAGGGGACCAACCGCAAACAATCGAGCTGTACTCACATTCACCCGAAGTATGAGAGTCCAGGGGCTATCTCGGTTCCCATGGTGCCAGTATACCCCTGGTGAGGTTTCGTGATCAATTTGCCACTTTAGATGGGTCCCTGTGCAGACTCGGGTCTGATCGCCCTGATCAGGATTTTGGAGCATTCGCCTACTGCATCACAGCCGGCAAGCCAAAGTGAGTACAGCGTCTCCCGATGCCACCACTATGGAGGTTCTCCTCGGCCACTTGGTTTTGGTTTGGCCGACAGGGTTGCCGCCCCGTCTTCCTTACCGCCACCTGTGTACACCAATGATGATAGACAAAAAAATCAATATTAAGCAGCGCATAGAGCATACTTGCATTCACCACGAGCATGACCCTACAATGATGCCAAACATAAGAGGGCCGCGACATATTTACAGACTGCCTATAGCCAGACTGGTGAGTTCTATTATATCTTGCTATATATAGTCGAAGTTTGGGGAAAAGCACTGCATGTTTTAGGTAATGCACATAAACTGAGTGCGGTTTACAGAAGAACAGTCTTGAGGGTGTGTCCTGTCTTCAGGAGCCCCTCGGATGACGTGGCGTTCTGATTTACATTGTGGTTGACGAAATGATGATCATAAATAATATCCGGTCCATCTCTCCTCTCAAGAGATCCATAAAAATATGCCTACAGTGATGGGACCAGTCAGGAAAGGGACGTTGGACTTACAGGACGTTGGTTACAGCCATCGGAGAGTGACTGGAGAGAAAGCAGGGGAGCTCAGTTCAGTTATAATCTCACCTGTATAGGTTTAAATTGGACACCTTGCCGAATTGTTCAGAGGACCCAACGCACGCATTTTCACTAAGTGCGAGGTTCATGGAAAAGGAAATTTTAGGTGAAATGCTCTCACCGGAAAATTGTGTTCGAGGAATAGTAGCTTGCCAGGATGATGGGAATGCGGTTAACTCAATGGTAGCAACAACCCAGGCTAAACTGCGAAAACCGGAAGAAGTCAGGAAAGTGCGTTTACGAACGCTGCGGATGGAAGAAAAGAGACCCAGCTAGAAACCTAACTCCGAATGATGTAACTCCTAATGGTGGTTCAGAGTCGGAGCTGATTTTAATGGGTGGGTCCCACACTCTGGCGTGTCCAGGCTAGAGTCTTTTAAACATTTTCACATATTATATAAATGGAAGATGAGGATATAATGGTTGCACATACTAGAGTTTCCTGCCGTCTGAAAAAATGCCCAGATAGCCGTGGTACTTATCCAATGAAAATTGGATTTCGTATCATATAAAAATACCACTCACGAATTTTAAATAATTCGTCATTTTCAGACTTTTATGCATATTATTTTTCGAAACACTATTTTCAAGAGTCTATTATGCAAAATGAAGAATTTCATGACTTTGTGTAAAATCTTGACCTTAGAGTTGTTTACTGCAAGAACGGAAGAGCATGTCTGAACTCCTCCTAAGCATATGAATCCTTCACAAGACAACCACTTCCCTCCAGTTGAATCTGAGAATGCATCACCCATAACACTTGAATAAAAATAAAATATCCCGAGCACTCAAAATTTTGGTTGAAATGTAGGCGTAAATATGACGTACGACTCGCCTCTCAAACTTGAGCGGATACTTGAGTTCAGACAGTCTTGCCTTGGTTCCATGCAGACTATTATTTCTGAGGTTCTGATCGCTATCATGATTTGCTATAATACAAAATTGAATCACCTTAATGCACTCTTATTTATGGCGTATTGAGTCGAAATTTATGATATCGCAACGCTGAATATTTTGGTTCACGTCAGAGCAATAATTATATTTACTTGATCTTGGGAGTCATGACAAAAGGCGATATTTTTACCAGCATTAACCTGGAAATTTTTTTAAGGCTATGAGACGCTGCATTACAAGTTTAATGCTTTAAAATTAAACCTGATATTATTATAATTATTATAGAGATTAAATGTCATCAAAGTACCGCCGAATGTCATTAGGTTTTTCCCTCTATTTGTCTACCAAATACTATTCCTGCAGGCAGCGGATGATCAGTGAAGTTTCATAATTTCTATAGAATAACTGAGAGAGGCCGCCAAGATCATCCGCGGAGAAAATCCTATAAGTCTGCTAATGGTGTTATATTTATACTTATAGTAAGCACGACATGGCACGTATCCATCTAAACAACTTTTTGAGGAGGATTGGAGGATTGGTGCATTGAACTTACGCTTTACTCAAAGATGACGTTATGAGAGCAAATCAAAGCAACATTGGAGAAGACTGCAGTTGGAGTTTTGGCCTTAAGTCCACTAATGGCCAACGTATAGCAGGCGATGTCTTCTGATGAGTACAACGCAGTCTGTTCTGTTCTACGGTGCATAGGTTGGAGCTGACGCTCTTGGCAAGAAGAGCCAAGAGAGATGGTTGTTCGTGGAGAACGGCGACGTACATTAAATGAGTGGTAACTCAATTGGCAAAATGAGACGAGAGGGAGATGGACTTCGTGACTCATTGGCAACTTAGACCCGTAGCTTAATCGGAAGCATAATGGACATGACTATTTCCCTACCCAGCTCCTAGGTGGACATGGAGGTTTTCAATCTTACCTGCACAAGATTGGAAAGTTACAATCTCCTGACTATATGTTTTGAAATGGGGTAGTGGACAACGTCGATTACACCTTTTTCCTCGAGGAATTATTTAAAGACAGGGTATCTCTCTCCAGACAACATTGTCTGGGAGAGCGGGTGGACCTGTTTTACACATTACTTTCAGATACTTCTCGTGGCTAAGAAGAGCTCGATTGGTTAGTGGTCAGATGGACTCCACTCTCTACGCAAACTGCCGGAAATAAATGCTTAAAATTTAGAAAAAGGAGTAACATACAAACTTGAGCAAGTAAATGAAGTAATACAAAAAATTTTGTGGAAAGGTGGGAACTGTGAACGCTCGCGCATACAGTGAGTTACATCATATTACGTCGAACTTAAGGGGAGGTTTCCATACATGCAAAAGGGTTTTGTAAGTTTTTTTTCCACCAAATATAGTCATGTGGGGTATCAAATGAAAGGTCTCGGTTAGTACTTTCCAAAGCTTAGTTTTGACATTTGTTGCAAAGGCGAGGAATTCGGGGGGTCAAAACGGATCATTTATTTAATGGGGCCATTCTCAGAAACTGCCCAACCGAAAAATTTGAAAAAAATCAAAACGCTGCCACTATATATTGGCTAGGCTTCGAAACACCTTCCATACCGATATCCTTTCAAATAAAGTTAATAACAGTATATTACTATAATTTTGAGTAATTGGCTGCAGAACCACCATCAAATTCATCCTAGCACCACGAAATGTAGGCTATAATATAAAGCTTGATCCTATCAAGTTTGATGAAAATCGCACTATTGCTAACAAAGTTATAGTAGATCAAAGTTATCACTTCTTTGGAAATTCAAGATTTTGAATCTACTACGTGTTGCGTACTAATGGGACAAATTCACATTCAGATGTCTTTATAAAAGAAATACACAAAACTTTTCATACCGGAAGCTGACTTTCGGTTTCCCGAGTTGTTTTCTCTGAAATATCTAACAGAATATTTCAGAATTTTAACCGAAATTTTTGGGATTTGTAATTGGATTTGGTCAAAAGTCTCTTAAGAACTCGGTCCCTCTTTCGAGCTTCTGCTATTACTGAAAAATCTAATGGATGTTGATTTCAGAAACTCCCAATAAAGCATGTACCAAAATATCGCCCTTGTCCGCGAACAACATGAATGGGTATTCTCTAGAAAGAACCTGAAATATTTAACGCTTTGATAAGCACTAACTACTGTTGATAATAGGTCCTGTAGTTACGTACCGGTTGAAAACTATTGTTCAATTTTTCCAATCCTAACTTTAATAGTGCCAGTCCATAGTCATAAATGCCTTTCTGCGTCCAGTTTCTACCGTTAGTTTTAAATTTTAAGGGAACTGTTTATGGTGTTTTTTGTATACGTGAAGTAATGAGATGTGCATACCTTATATTCTGAAATGTCTTGACGAAGCCCTTCAGAAAGTAGTCGCTAAACTCAACCCAAAGCTTAAATTTTTTAATAAGATATCACATAAAGCTAGGTATTTCGTAGGCAATTTGTGCTGATACCAGTAAACTGTTGATTTATTAGAAGACTTACTTCCAAGATGACCCTTTCGCTTTTGAAACCTGAATCAAGCTCTAAATCGAAGAACAAATGCGAACCTAATCAATATTCTAACTGACTTCGTTATAATCAACATTTGCTGCCTGAGCACGGTCAATTCACGTATGTCCACCGTAGCCCCGTTGGCCGGGTTATAATCCTGTGAAACTTTTTCGTTTCACTAACTCCTTCGTGACACTGAAACTGGAAACCACAGCAACCTTAGTAGATCTACGCCACCTTAGTAATGGACACCACGTAACAGCTACACTTTTCATAATAGGTGGGGGAGTACTTCGTGTACTTCGAGCAGATTTCAATGGAAGAATTTACTAATCTTCCACTTTCACAAGCGCAGGTGACATGCGGAGCAACTCCATCTGTCAGCGCCGAAAAAGCTGACGAAGTCATCAAATGACTGAAATCGGGAAAGCCAACAGCACCTGATGACATTCCAGCTTTACCCTAGAAAGCATCCAGCTGATATCCAACATCAGCGCTCAGTATGATGACATTGCAGCTGAACCCTAGAAAGCAAAAAGTTGATATCCAACATCCGGGCCCAGTAGCTTCTACAATCTGGTTATGCATCTGACTGGCAAGAAAGCTTAGTTTTAATATGGAAAACGAAAGAAAGTTCATGTACCATGAAGAATTTTGAGCTCATTCTTCAAAACTCTATTCGCGATTTCGTTCGGACACTTACGGAGAAACACCATGAAAAGCATTGCTCTCTTTTGCTTTTCTGGACCTAAAGAATGGGTTTGCCCGTGTACTACAAAAACTCATCTGGTATACTTTGTGGCAACACCTAGTACCAGAGGAACTCGTGCACTCGGTTAAATTCCTCTACTGCGTTCCGAAGAGTAAAGTTCATCAAGCACTCTCTCGCCGGACAATCAACCTTCAATACCCTACACAGTGCCTTTTGTAGACAATGTTTTCTTAGCGTCTCCTAGCAAAGCTGATCTCAAGCAACTTTTCCAAAAGTGGTCGGCCACTGAAGTTTTGGGCCGATTCCAGTGAAACCCGCTATCACTGTCAGTCGCAGTAACCTACCTAGAATTAAACAGTGGTGAACTACGTTATGAAACTGCTTCACGAGTTGCCCAACTTAGATGAAGTGAAATTCCCCATCTGGGATTTTTTATGACTGAATTTTTAATGAACGCCTCCAGTCGAATATTATCACCGTTTCGTCCGCCCTGTCATCCTCTTTAAAGCAACGGCAATAAATGACACCTTGATTATAAACAAAATGAGGAGATCAACAACCAGTCCGAGTTGCACCAATCGTAGAAATGTTGCCAGAATAGTGTCATCGATAATGGACACGTAACTCGCACTGACTATAACTCACTCGCCAAGATTGGTCTAAGCACAAGAAGTCGAACGGAAACAACCAAAGGCGGACTGAGACCATGATACGCAAAATGGTGATTGGAGAGCCCCTCGGCTCTACCCAAATCAAGCCTGTGATCAATGGCACGGTCGATCGAAACGAGTCGACATACTAAAGAAGCTGAAGGTGCTTTTTCTTCAATTTCTTAACTCCTCAGTTGTCACAATCATTTTAATTTCTCAAATGAACCCTATTTGTAGCTGAATTTTCATTCTAGAATATAACGTGTCATAAACTGGAAGCTCGGCGTTTCAGGTATAGACGGTTTTTTTTGATTTTCTATGTAAGAATATTTGGCTGCACGATGGTTCCACTTATATATAGCTCATAGTGTATATACGTTTATTTTATTCGATATTCAATTCGACGTGGTACTCGCATTTTATGTCCTAGTGAGTAGTTATTTGACGCGAAAGGAGCAACTTTGACATGCGATAACTTTGTTGGTAATAGTAGGATTTACACCAAACTTTCCAGTATCAAACTTTCTATTGAAACCCAGGTACCATGTGCACGATCCGCCGTAATTTCTGCCCCCGTAGTTTCGAAGAATGCGTCCTTGAAGTAATTGTCCCCTTTTGGACCCCCACACTACTCCTCTTTACAGTCAGTAATATTTGCTTCGAAAAGTACTAATCGAAATCTCTCATTTGATACCCCATATGACTGTATTCGGTGGTGCACTCCACTTTTAAGAATATGGGACCTCCTTAAGTTCAACGTACATCAGTGGGGGTGCACTATTCCCACCTTCCCATCAAATTTCGTGTTACTCCGTGCAGTCTTTCATTAGAAAAGTGCGTGTGGCAGACAGTGAACCGATTTTAATAAGGTCTGAAGAAAACCTTAAAAATGTGAAAAATAAAGTAAGTTGTCTAGGGGTAATAGCTCTCCAAAGCCAACAATTTTGTTGCACTACTAACTAGCTCATTCATAAAAGTATTCCCTCAGGTTATGCCTGTGACCTCCTGTTTTGTGCTAGTTACGAATATTGGCGTATTTCCTACATTATATACTATTACTAAATGTCAACTCCGATAATGTTGCTATTTGCGCAAATCTCGTGGTGTACGGTAACTTCGTAGCTGAGAAGAAGTGATGACTTCTTCTTCTAGCAGGACCTCTCCAGTCTAACGACTTGTTCCGGTGACATCCGGATGACGTCTCCTAGAAAGTCACCCGATGCCACGACTTACTTTCAAGTTCTTCCGCCGGTTTCCAATGGAACTATCTAGCATTGTTAAAATTTATCTAGACTAGCTTAGTATTGGCCACTGGCTCCATTGAATCTCAGGGTTCATTTTTAATGTCGAAGTATCGTCATTTTCCTCCAGCTCGACACTTCAATATGATTCACTATCCGAAAGAATTTTAACAGATCCAGATTTAGATCCTGTAGTCTCTCCTCCTCAACGTACACTTCCTTACTCCCTCTTGCTCTTTCAGGTGCCATAATATCCATGACTACTTGGCAGGATCCCCGAAGTAGGAAAGGAAATTATGGCGCCTGAAAGAGCAAGAAGGAGTAAGGAAGTGTACGTTGAGGAGGAGAGTAAACTTTCAACTCGTTGTGTCCTCCGAAGTAATCTTGTTCGAATTCTCCTTGTGCAAGTGCACCAGGATATTATTGAATCTGTTACAGATGAGCCACTTTTTGCTTTTGGATTATTTTTGGATCGGTCGTCCCACTCGATCATGAAGAATTACCATTTGAATACTCTCCACAACCAGATATCGAAAGCTTTACTTTAAGTAATTTCAAGCTTCACAAGCCTCTATTTCCCCATTGTTGCGGCTTTGTGAAGATAAACGTTCACTATATATGCCTGTGATACATCATACCCACACATGTCGACAGTTCTACTCCCTTTCAGCTTAACAATTTAGGGACTATGCTCCCGAATCATTTCATCGTATCCTCCGTCGCTCAACACAAGCTCGGCACTCCATCTCTTATACACCTGCCTGACGACAAGATTCTCGATAATTTCCTGCTCCTCACGAGGGGGTAGTTGCCTGGGAAATAATTTAAATAGAATGATCAGCTTGATGCCCTTCACTGCGCTAGCGTAGTTAACGCCGGGCCTCCTGTCTACTACCTCCATTTCTGACCCACCAGCTTTTTCCTTTCTTGGATTCGAAACTGGGTTTCTTAAGAATATTTCCCTCGTGTGTGCCGATTACTGCAGCTCCCCTCTTCTTCGATCCCATCGCTCAAGCAACCAATCTACTGCGTGACCTGTGCCAGTCAATGGTAAACCAACTGCCTATAAGAGAGCAGTGGATGCCGCAATAACCGCAGTCAACAGAAATGCTGAAGATGAAGCATCAACCAATGATCTTCATAATCACCTGAAGAACATTATCATAAATACGACCGCAAACGTACTTGGCTCCAGCCGCAAAAAAAGTCGGAACGGCTGGTTTGATGATGAATGTAAGCTCGCAACGGAACGGAAGAACGCTGCATACTGAGAAATGTTGCATTCTCAAAGGACGCGGGCATGCCCAGAGACTTATCACGAACTCTGGCAAGTGGAGAAGCGACTTCACAAACGGAAAAAGGAAGCCTGGGAGAACCAATAGGTCTGAGAACTCGAAAAGTCCAGGGAGCAACCGCACCAGGCGCGCAAGTTTTACCAACAAGTCATCAGGATGAAGCCTTATACACCTCGATGTTCATCCTGTCAAGACAAAGAGGGAAATCTGATTTCCGACAGAATGGGCATATTGGAGCGATGGGTTGAGTACTTTGATGAACTACTGAACAACCAGAGGTCCCGCCAACTGAAGACAACAGACAAATACTGCCACCACCAAGTGTAGAAGTCACAGTCCGTGCAATTCATCGGCTTAAAAATCAAATGTCGCTAGGAGCCGATGGAATTACAGCCGAATTGGTTAACTATGGAGGCGACCAATTACACCAAGTGGTTGATAAATTTGTGCTCTAGGTGTGTGACAGCAAATCAATGCCTGATGACTGGCAAAGAGGCATTACCTGCCTTATACATAAAAAGGGAGATATCACACAGTGCAGCAATTATACAGATATCATGTTGCTCAGTACCATCTATAAGATATTCTTCGCTATCTAGGCTAGGCCGGATAACCCCAGAACATCATTGGCCTATACGCAAGAGGCTTGACTCCAGGCAAATCAGCAACAGATCAGATTTTCTCTTTGCGGCAAGCGATGGAAAAACTGTTGGAATATCGACACTAGTTGCACCATTCCTTCATCGACTTTAAAGTCGCCTATGATAGCATAGCCAGGGTAAAACTGTACAAAGCCATGAGAGAATTCGGTATCTCGACGAAATTGATAAGACTGACTAGGCTGACCCTGACCAGTTTGCGAGGGCAGATAAAGGCAGTAGGATCACTCTCAAGACCATTCGACATCAACAACGGCCTACGACAAGGGGGTGCCCTATCATGCGTCCTCTTTAACCTGACCCTGGAAAAAGTGATCCGTGATGCTGAAGCAAATGCGAGAGGTACGATATCGACATCATGGGAAGAACGACCCGAGACGTACAAACTGCCTTCATCCAGATCGAGCAACCGGCGATTGGCGCGAGATATTGGGCTGCGCATCACTGAAGGCAAGACAAAGTATATGGTGGCAAGGTCTGCACCGAAAACCAACCAACCAACAACATCAAAACGCACTCCTCAAACAGGAAGAATAAAGATAGGAAAATACACAGCCAACAGAACCTATTTCAGCCACCAAAAAAAATGTTCCGCTCGAAACGTCTCACCATAGGGTCAAAGCTCTTACTGTACAAGACAATGCTTTTGCCCGTCCTCATGTATTCCTCGGAGACTTGGGTTCTTAGCAAGAAAAATTACGAACTCTAGGCCGCGTTCGAGAGAAGAATCCTCCGAAGAATTTTTGGCCCCCTACATGAG
The DNA here is from genome assembly GCF_905115235.1 of Hermetia illucens. NCBI lineage: Eukaryota > Metazoa > Arthropoda > Insecta > Diptera > Stratiomyidae > Hermetia > Hermetia illucens. The sequence goes on from NC_051853.1 coordinate 45,857,141, forward strand.
GATGGACGATTCCGTAGCCTACACAATGACGAAATCTATGAGCGATACCATGACCGTCTGGTTGTGGATAAAATCCGGCTCAATAGGTTACTGTGGGCGGGTCACTTAATCCGTATGGATGAGGATGATCCCACCCAGAAAGTATATAAGGGCAATATCTATGATAGAAAAAGAACACGAGGCAGACCTTGCTTGAGATGGAGTGATGGACGCGGGACCGCTTTTAGGAATATCGAATTGGTGGACCTCGGCGCAAAACCGGGATGTTCCTTATTAAGGCAGGCCTAGATCGGATACTGGTTGTTGCGCCGTTGATGATGATGATGATGATTATGCTACCAGGATACTCCTCAGTCTCTTTCGGAATGTTATAAACAGAGTCCACTCCGAAGTTGATTCTTAAGTCGTGCTTACGGAGGTTGTTAGCATCAATCGGATCGCGTTAACTTCGGGAAGGCTTCATTGAATGGTAGTCGATTTAATGAACTTATAATGCACATTGTGTTCTACTAACACAAACTTGGGTTTGTATACCGTATTGAACCTGATATGTGCACCCTAAAATTATCCTAAGCTTGTTATCCCCTAAACGTTTGAAATGTCCTCCCATTTTGTTCTGCTATCTAATTCCAATCAATTACTGTGATTGCTTGTTACCCACCTAGGCCAGAAGTGAATTCTTTCAGGGTCTCTTTTTTTCACTTTCACGACCTTATTTATCTGCCTGCCTCAACTTCTCTTTGACTTCTGAGTTTGACTTTTTTTCCTATTATTCATTATCAGCCTGAAATGGGAAGTTCCTACATCAAACATAGACTTACACTAGATTCTTTCTCATGTAAAATTTTTCTTGGCTTCTCCTAGTTCTGAAGGTTGAAGCACTTTGTTTGAAGTGTGGATAAATAAATAAATAAAGATGGAGTCTAGTATCAGAATGAAAGTACAAAGTATGGTGCAACCAAATGATGAGGGTCCCATCCTCCCACTCTTCATTAACACTCGTTTCGATAAAAAATATCCTGCGGCAAAGGCAAATTATCTATGCGGGCAATCCATCTTCCTATAACCACCAAATCAATCAACCCATGGACCCTCTGATTGAAACTTCAATAAATTATTTTCTCTTCATTACGTGTAGAGCCTGGACTTAGCGTGGCTTCATATGGTTAAAATCTATCCACATACATTACTATCCATTTGCATCAACTTGGTTTCAATCCTCCTTTTTCGGAACTTGCACTTTGTACCTCCCTTTGGAATTCGCTTCCAACATTTAATCGTGTTGTTTCTGTTCCTTTCCTGGGGGACGGAGAAAAAGGTCAAGATGTCTGAAGTGCGTGATCTTGTCGAAATGAACTGAATCAATGATGTCTTTGAGTTGTTGGATACTTTAGTTGCTCTATCTTTATTGTCAATCGCTTTCAATCAAATGACCAAAAAGTGTAATCAAGAGCCATTTCTTAAGACCTGTTTGGAAGGAATTTCGTAATGAAAAACCGGTTGCTCTCTTGATGGATTCCTTAGAAAAAGAGGAATTGGTTTTTTGTTGGCTGTGCGCTGTAGTGAGTTCTTGAAATCTCAATATGGAATCTCGGATTTAAACTCAATTGTAGTTGCCGTTTATGCATACAAACTTCGAAGAATTATATAATCAACTTGAAAAAGTATTACTTATCTGAGCAGAGTTTTAGAATCCAAGCAGCAGATTGGCATCACTTCTGGGTGATTATCCTCTTCGTGGATGAATTGCACTTTCAACTATTCAAGACCAACAACTCTAACTTTCTTGCTATGCCTATTCAAATTAATTGCGTTTTCATAGTTGGATACTGGTTTCTTCTTCAATAATGATGAAGAGTCAGTTAGAAGACTTCTGCCAGATGCAGTATCTTCAGCCACTATTGCATCCAGTGGTTGGTCTTAGCCCACCAGCTCCTGGAAGAGATCTCTATCATACAAACAAATGTTAACAAACATGACTTATTCAAGCTTTTTTCCAGAATCAATAAATAATGCATCTTTTTCTAGAATTCCTGCGGAGAATCAAGAGTACATAGCATCCAGCATCCGCATCATTTAATTGTCTTCTTCATTAATAAACGCCAATCAATGAATCGCAGTTGGCCAAGAGATTGCTGGAATGAATAGGCGCTAGCTAGGCTATGATGCAACCTTGCGGCATCTCATCTTCGATAACTGTGCAAGTTCAAGGCGACTGTAAACTTGACGAACCACATCTCAACTTGAAATCTTACAGTCATCCACGGCATCTTAACATTCTGCAGCAATCCACTCACGCTACCTACTCACATGTAATTCCAAGAGCTAAATAATGCTGTGAACTATTATTTGTAAAATTGCCATTGATTGCCGACCAAGTCAGATCTGATCCGCGAATTGCGATTGTTTCACAAATAGGCGAATTGTTACGCCTCTCATCTACCGTAAATGCGAGATCCGCGAGATGACTGTGGAAACCAAAATGAATAATGAATCAATTGAAATTATTTAATAATGTACAAACTCGAAGCGAACTTTGGCCATGACTCTCAACAAGATTGTTTGTATGGTTTGATCTAATTGTCTGAACCGTTGAGTTGAAAATTTCCAACTTTTGGTTGCTCAGCTATAAGCGTTTAACTTCCGGACCAGGCAACATTAAATCGGCATCCTTCTCCCCGTATTGTTTGCTGGTAGAAGCGAGTGCTGAACACTAATAATACTCCAAAGTCAGAGCGAAAGACCAGCGACTCTTTCCATCTTTAACAATGTTGTTCTAGTAAACAACTTTTTTGTTTGAGGAGCGATCCCGAATCCGCTATGTACTTGATTTCAAGCCGCACTAAATTGTTTGGAGCAACTTATCCCTTCCTCCTAGTCCACGACACTACTTATATATTGGGGCAACAACCCAGCTTATCAAAAAATTTGTTTTCATCGCGAAGGCAAAGGTCAACTCATCAGACACCACCTGATTTGTAGTAGTTTGAATCCTCGAATCGAGTCTCAGATTGACTGCAGGTGACGAAATACGAGCCCAATATTGAAGATGGATTGCATATATGTATTCATCCGTCGTGCACGAGTAATAATACTGAACAACTCCTTGTTGATTTTACATCCAGCGGAAATAGAGTCATTAGCTTGTTAGCTACATCTCCACACTTACAGAACTTGGACATCACCAGATGGTCAGACCTTTGACCAAAAGAATAGGCAACTGCCATACTTGACGTGCACATGTTATAAGTCATCACTTTCAAATGCAAACGAAATGATTGGCTCGGCAACAACAATGGGCTAAAATGAAAAACCAGCAGATTGCTTACAATTTGACCAAAATCTTCGGGACATTGACAAACAACATCAGACGCATATTAAAGCAGTGAGGACATTTAAAGATTGGTCTCAAGCAAAATTTAGCCTCTACAGAGGCAAGCATAAAAGCATAATCAACGGGAGTAATTTAATAAACATAAGATGGACATCCCAGTTTTCGGAACTCCTGAATTCTCCTATTCATCAACAGCAACCGAGGAATTTCCTTTGGAACATACAAACTTCATCCCTTCAATATATCCCCGTCCATAGAACTGGTGGACACTGCTGACAAAGGCCTGAAATAAAACAAAACTCGGGGCATTAACAATATACTAGTAAAACTCCTGAAAAGCGAGGTAACTGTGTGGTAAAGTACATGCATATACTAACTCAACAAATGTGGAACGAAGAGTGGCATCCGGATGACCGAAGTAAAAAGAATCATCGTCAATCGAGAACTGCGCCATGAAATTGCATCACACACCAGCTCAACCTGGATGTAATGGAGCTGTACAAGGACGAACGCCTCAAATTCGAAATGTACCGCAACGTCCAGGATAGTCAATCCTGGCTATAGAGAAATATGGCACTGGACCAGTGACATATGGCAATCCCTAAGATCAATGTGGTATTACGCGTATCCTGGCGAAATTATGAGGGAGGTGTCTTCGATGATTCAGTCATTTAGTTCGCCAGCTAGCTTAGATTAGTCTAAACATCGAAGTCGATGGGAAGTAACCCAAATATTTGTTTGCCCCTGGTCGGATATAGCTCGTCAACTACACCTAAGCGCCATCGTTCGCGGTTACTTGAGATGCTCTCCAGCTTCCCCACGATTTCCCGAGAAGCCTGCCCTTCTTCACCACCGTCCTGCGCTAAGTGCCTTTAGAGCCACGCAGTCATCGGCCACCTTGGGAGAATATATTCCGATGCATGGCGTACCCAGCAGTGCAATTGTCGCCCTTCCTTAATGTGTGACCTATCCACTGCCACTTCCGCCTTTCGTTCACAACCCGTACGGGTGCGAGTCCTGTGCACTGACCAAATTCTTTACTAGAAATGATTAGCTAACTCCGATGATATAACGCAGAGTGGTGTTCATAAATGCTTAGAGCTTTCGAGAGACACTGGGCGTTGCTATCCATGTGTCACTCCCATATAGCAATACTGGCACAGAAAAGTTTCAACTTGACCATGGTGTTGAGGCAACCGCATTTCCAGATTTAAAGCAAGGCAACGAAGGCGGATCTAGTGCTGTTAATGCGTGGGGTAAAATTAAGTTCGGCGCTTAAACCAGCAGAAACAGTACTTCCAAAATATACAAATTGATCAACACTTTCGATGCTCCCCCCATTAATGCAGATAGGGAAAGTGTGATGACCCGCCAGACTGGGAATCTAGGTTTTGTTGATGTTTATCTTCAGTCCAACTTTATCTGCCTCCTCCTCCCTCTATGACCCGTTGAGACAGTAAACAGATCTCATCAACTTAGTCGAGGTGTTTGATGAAAAATGTCATAGTCCGTTGAATTCATCCACGGACAAGGTAGCATGAAGAACGTTACCGATAACTAAAAGAAATAATGTTGGTGAGAAGACGCAACTCTGGCGGACTCCGCTTTGAACCTCAAAATCCTCAGAGATTTTACCTCGATGCAGCGTGCGACATTTTGCGTTACTATCCGTCGCTCTGCTAATAGTCATTAATTTCTCCGGAATGTCCCTGCTTTGTAAAACACTTCAGGTACACCCCTTGTTCACGTTATCGGCTTTCTTAAAATCGATGAAAAGCGAAAATTTAAACTCCGCGTACTGTTCCCCTGCAGTAAAATTCGGAGATCTAGGTTTCGAGATGTTTGATGCGTTCCCGGCTTATTTTAGTTATTATCTTCGCATCGGCAAGAAACACGCAGATAGCGCTCCAATTGTAACACTTAGAATGGGTGTCCTTCTTTGGAATCTTAATCATCATCGGGATGATGTTACGGTGACTGGCCATGTCATCTAAAAGAGGAGAAACCTCGCCGGAGCTCATACGGTTGAGAAGAAGTTCCTCCCATTTCTTCGTAGATGGGAAGTCAACTGTTAATGTCCTTCGCAGGACTGTCGAAAGATTTGGGTTTTGGTTCTCCAACCCTGTGAAAAGTGGCGGATGCAACACCCAAGCGAATTTAAACGACCAACATATGGTGATCCCTTTCGAGGCCGATTTCAGTGCTTCTTTTGTTACGCACATCCAGGAAACAACCCCTAAATCTATTGCTGGCTGCGACGTGGTCGGCCTGATTGCTCGTGTGTTGAAACCGAACTAACCTTATGGCAGGCTCTGCGCTGGAATAATGTGCCACCAATGACGAGGCAGTGGACGCTGTAGACCTCACATACGGTGCGCTAGACCGTGTTTTTCCATCGCATGTCCTAGCAAGGTGTTGTCAAAGCCCATATTGGTATTCAGCTCACCCATCACGATCAAAATATCACTTTTAGGAAACCTCCTCAAAACTGTATGTAATTGTTCATAGAAAGCATCCTTCTAAACTATATCGGTGCAATTATGATGCTCCTTAACCTAGATCGGAATCTGACAGTCAGAAGTCTATCAAAATTCGGGGTCATTTTACTTGACTTAGGTGCTGAAAGTCTAACTTATATCGCTGGAGTTCCCGCTCGATTCGGAGAAAATAAGCCTTCTGAGTACCCTCGCTACCATGATCGAGGGATATAGCCAAAGGGCAAGGCTATGAACTCAGTTCCTGTCGGTGGCGTTGTTGACGTTTCGGTAGCAACAACGTTTCGAAATTTTTTACTAGCGCACAAATTTTTATCCTTTTTACGGCAAGCAGGGAAGAATTTGAGTGTATTCTTAAGCCCCAGCTCACAGGGCATTTTCTTTCAAGTTGATAATATCATGCCTATATTACAGCATTTCTTAATTCAAAGACAATTTCCCGAAAATATAGTAATAAATTATTATTAACTTTATTTGAGCAGATATCGGTATGAAAGGTAATTTTTAGGCCTAGACACCGTATACTTTCTGTCTTTTCCTGACGACATAAACGATTTATACGCACCTCCCCAGGGTCAAAATCTACCTCATCTCAAAGACACTTAAAGCAATCGTTTTTACTCTTCGTGACCAATTGCAACATTTTGTGCACGTGTTTATACTCGAGATGCGTCAGACAGGCAGATAGACAGACAGATAGACCAAAAGACCTACGGACAGATAATAAACCGATTTGATTAGGATTTGTTTTACACAAAACCTTAAGAAATTGGAGCGGCATATCGTCCAACTGATCTGACGAAACGGTCTGCGTGATAGCAGGTTTAATCCCAATCGTATTCTGGCAAGAGAAAGACGAAGTGTTTACGATTAAACGATCTCACCGGAGATAGTTCGCATGGAGTGAAGCTATCACCGAGTGGTGGGAGAGGTGAATTAAGTCAGAAAAAGAACGATGGATCCACGGAATCTTTTGCGATATGCGAAGATCGATGGAGGGTCTAGACGGCGAAAAAGATTTTGACCTAACACAGCTTTTCAGTGAACACAGAGGTTATTGAGCCTACCCCTATCTTCTGCTCGCCGGGGGTAGTTCACACGGAGTGAAGCCACCAAATCAGAAAAAGGCCGATGGGTCTACAGCATCTTTTGCGATATTCGAACATCGATCGTGCGTCCACACAGCGAGGAAGGTTTCGACCCAACACCGTCTCTCTTATTAGTTTAGGCATGATGATTCCTGCCCGAACATCGCAGGGACGCATATCACACCAATGATCTATGTTCGTAGTTCAAGCGCCGCATTAGAAGCTACTACCAGCGACCACTTAACACCCGAAACATCACGGACCATACGTTGAAATCGTAGGGGGTATGGACTGAAGTCGAAAAGGTGATCGCACTCATCTATAAAAAGCTTAGGCAAGAGGATAACTGAGTGGTTAGAGCACAAGGCTGTCATACGGAAGGTCGCGGTTCAAATCTCACTGGTGGCAGTGGGATTTGTATTGTGATTTGACGTCGGATACCAGTCGACTCAGCTGTGAATGTGTACCTGAGTCAAATCAGGGTAATAATCTCGGACGAGTGCAATGCTGACCACATTGCCTCCTATAGGGTATTCTGTAGTGTACCGTTACGGTCTTGAACGAAGTGCTCTAATACACTTCAAGGTCCTGATCCAATATGAATTGTTGCGCCAACGATTATTATTAAGAGGAAGTTAGCCACAAGAGGGAAGATGCAGCAGCATGAATGTGAACACGAGTGCAGGATAAAATCTGATCCAGCCCCGCGTCATAATTCATCATCTGGAAGTCCCGCGAGAAGAGTGAAAGGAGAAGGAGGTGATTATAATGGGTAAGACTTCCACATAACCGGCTGGCGAGAGCCAATCGTAGCTTTGAGCTTTCCACCTTCCAGCGGACAAACAGACAGACTTGTGATGAGTTGTATATCTCCCATGAGGCACGTCCCTTCTTGCGGATAAGGGAATACTCGGCGGGTGCGTATGAATATGCACTTGGACGCGTTCAGAGGTGTGCGTGCATGAGCATGTTTATTCACCCGTGGACAAAAATGGCTATGTCAAGGCCACTCAGAATAATAAAGCAATATGGACGAAGAGAAAGTGTGTAAACTTAGCTTTCGTTAAAATCGGCGTCTTTTGGGAGTGGGCAAGCAGACTCTCGATTGTCGATATCCCTTGAGAACGAGGTGTTAAAACCGAGCGCATCGTTCTCTAGAACATCCATAACAAAAGCCCAGAAGGTTGAACGGTGAGCCCTAGTAGCACTAACTGCATCGGAGTGTACGGGGTCAGAGAAGACTCCTCACGATCGAGACCCGTATCCGTTTAAGAGAAGCTCAACGATTATAACATCTCCTCCAATATCCAAGGCAGAAAAAGACATGGGCCAAAGGAACCAGTTAATGTCTTAACATGTGCGGAAAAAAGAATGGAGGCTGCATAACAGAAGAGTGACCTAGAAGAGTCAACCTTCATTTTGCTTGGAGCGAAAATTTTTGAAATGTCCGAATTTACCAAAAATAAACACAATGTACACCATGATGGGAACCATAAAGGTTCTATATAACGATAAAATACGAAAAAATCGAAGGGGACCCCTAAAATTACTGCTTTGACGGTAACGCAGTCAACGCAGGTGACACCCAACCATATACTTATGGATAGGCAGAGAAAAAATAAAGTTCGGAAAACGGAAGACGAGCATTCAGGAAATCAGGAGATTACTCAAAAACAAAATGACATATCACTTACTTTGAGAGGCCTAAAGCCTGCCAAGGGAGCGGATGGTTGATCAAAAGGTACACGACGGTTGAACTAAGGTTGTACGAAAGAAGGAGGGGGAAGGATCCGTTCCGAGGTGACCATCATATCAACCACTGGTAGTGTGTCGTACGCAGATCTCAAAGTCTTGGATGGAAATGTAAGCAGGATTCAGAGGAACCAAAGGGGATACCTCATGCCTTGAACTGAAAAGGTTGGAAGAGAGCAATGCCGATGGTTTCCGCAGCCAAGTCAAAAATATACTTGGGAAAAATACTGCCGTGCGTGTCCAAAAACATGAGATCGCTATACAGTGGAAAAATTAAGATTAGGTTACTTCTAAAGCAGAAATCGGCAGTACCTTAGTGAAGCAGTTCAAGCTGTACAATTTGCAGGAGGTATCCATTGTAAGAATCAGAAAGGCGAGTGAAAGTACACAAATGACGACAAGGTCGAGAAGGTCCGTATTGGATGGGTAGTCGGTTGCCTTAGAGAAATGAAGAGTTAAAAAGATGCTTCAAGTGTTTTTTTTTACACCTGGCATGCATAAGTGCGATTGATCAGTCCAACCGATGCGGACGTTGTGGAGAAACAGATCACATTGCTCCGGAATGCAATAAGGATTCCAAATGTATGCTGTACCATGGAAAAGAGCACCTGGAGCGCGGACATATTGCCGGAAACCAGAAGTGTCGCGAATTCAAAAGGGCACTAAATGCAGTGGAAAAATGAGGTTCACCTCAATCACTGTAGGGTCATTCAAGACCTACTCGCGAAAACCACCTACGACTCAGTGGTCGAAGTGGCCAACCCTATAGAAACCTATCCTACAGATGGATCGGCTCTGTGGGCATGTGGGGTCCAAGCCATACAGGAATGTGTAGAAGACCCCACAAGTGGAGTCGTATGGGCATATACCTACATTTATAGCTGCTATGCTCCTCCAAGCCTGACGATGGCTGAATTTGAGGAAATACTAATTGATCTTGGACGCAAAAAGGCGGAGATAAAAAATCATCGGCGGTGCATATGCATCGGAAACAGGACAAGGATGTTCACGGAGGAATGCAAGAAGGCTTTGTCTCTTGGATCATATTGGTCAGGTTCACACTTACCGGAAAGGGGAGTCCGATTCGGTTGTAGATCTAACCTATGTTAGTTCTTCACTAGCTCACAATATATCGGAAAGTCAACGAACACTACACCTATAGTGATCACCAGACAATAGTTTTTGACCTGAAAAGCAAATCAAACAATCGGATACCTGCCCATCCAAGAATGAGGTGAACCTCAGGTTGGTCTGCGAAAGCAATTGACCAGCAAAGATTGGTACATGTGTATTTGGACTAGGAGACTGTATCAGGCACACCCTCGGAGAGATGCATGCAACTCATCGATGCCGAGATGTTATGTGTACTTTCCCCAGTAGAAGGCCCAATTGCTGGTGGAATAGTGGATTGTCTGATCTTTGGCCGGCGTGTCATCGAGCCAGACGAGCGACCCAGAGAGCAATGCATAGGACTAACGAGAGGGTACAGCAGCGTGCTTACAAGCAACCTAAAAGAAACCAGAAGCTATAATAGCTATACAACGAAGCAAGAGGGACTGCGTGGCACTGATTGCCCTTGACGTCCAAAATGCGTTCAGCTAGGCCAGTTGGAACCTTATGAAGAGGTCTTTGGCGGCGATTTGTGTACCCAATTGCTTAACTACGCTTGTCGACAGCTATTTAACAGGTACAACGCTTTGAAACGACACAGACAATGGACCAATGCCGCGATGCACCCGCAAGCTGTTTACAGCAAGAGTGGTGAACTCTATACGCTCTTCATGGCGCCAGTATGGTTAACTGCACTGCATACCATATGACATGCTCAAAAGATTGCCACGGTTTATAGAAGGACCGTCTTAAGAATATACTGTGGTTTTAGAACAATTCCAGACGAAACGGCTTACGCGGAGCCAAAATAATGTCGATCGACATTTTGGCCTACGAGATGGAACGCATGCATGATGGGCATGATTCCCACAGATTCATCTTCAGCATCAAGGTGTGGACGCAGAGAACACATGGTGAGATAGACTATAATCCCACGCAGTATCTCACAGGACATGGGGGATGCCGTAAATACCTCTATACGTTTAAATTGGACAGCTCACCCAACTTCGCAGCTACGACTGTATTCCAGAAAACCCAGAGCTTGTTTTATTCCATTGCCCTAAATTTGCAGAAGAAAGCAGAGTCATAATCGCATTGGGGTAGCAGTGGTAAGTCTAATTGGAAAAATTTTTGCGTTCCAGGAGAACTGGAATGCAGTTAACGAGATGGTGGGGTTGAGAGAGGCAGAGGAGGTGAGAAGGGCGCGGTTACGAACACAATCGAAAGCAATGTCCACCCCGCGACATAATACTTTGCGGTGGTTCCGCAAGGAGGGTTGGTAAAAATTTCACACGCTGGAACATGGGTCTTTCATAGATTTCCACCTCCGGACAAGAAAGACAGACAGACGGACAGACGACGCTTCACACAAAACCTAAACAACACAATCAATAGTATTCATAAGTAATTGTTCCTTACCTTGTTTTGATACAAGAAATTGGATCATTGATAAGTGATGGAATTTTTTGTATCTTTTTAGCTATACAAAGTAAACAATCATTTCCTCGTCATCTCTCAAATTTTTATATGCGTTTGGTAGATATTTCGACTGCTATCTTCTACTCTGGGGCTAAAAATAACTGGCCTACATTTACCAGGTTTATTCTTAAACTTTTAGAGTATTATTGATCAGAAAATTATTAGCACACTTCGGGAATATAAATATGTTTGTGTGTGACACTAGAATGTGCCGATTCTACAGTCCAGAGTACATCTTAATTTATTTTATAGGAAATTATTACGGCTGGAAAGAGTTTGGACAACATGGGAGAACACGTAGCTATTTTTCTTAAATCTTACGTGGTTGCCTTTCTTTCATCTGAAGAGACTTCGGCCCCTGCACCGAACATATGCATTTGTATGTAAATGGAGTCCAATGTCTGGCGTTTGTATTTATTTATGCGTTATTTTATATCTAAATTATAGTGAAAATTATTTACGTGATACGACTTGGCGCGTTTTAAATAGCTAATTTTAGATATTCAAGATGTTTCATCTGCTTTTTCTCATTTACAATCGTCCAGTATGTGTTTCTGTGCTAAGATAACCAGTTTCAAATTTACTATCTTTCATTGAATTTAATAGAGTAATATTTTGCCAGTAGTCCGCTGAGTTAATGGCAGAACATTTATTATCTTGTATTGTAAATTAGAAGCAAATTAAAAAGTTACTGTTAACTTTAAGTAGCCGCTACTTTATTCCAATATGATTAATAATTCTCCTGACGAGTGGGTTTCATAACTATTTATTATGTTTTCGGTTGGGAGCAGGCCAGTATTGTACACCTGTCTGGAGATGCTTAACTGGTTGTCAGAATTTCAGATTAGAATACCCATCAGGTGCGGGTTTCTGTGTAAAAAATCACTTAACTGAATATCTGGCCTACTCAGACCAGCCATTAATTGATGTGCATTTTTATGCGCTGGTTTTACATTTAGCTGGTGGAATATTGCCATCATAATCTCAGGATTTAATGCTAACCTACAGATATGCATATGGTTTTCAGGGAATGTATGGAATTCTTATCAATTCATTTCAATGTTTATGAAGTTACCGACATCAGCCATTCGATCTGTCTGTCTAAACGCATCTGAGCATACTTTGCTTCAAGTTCAACTATTCTTTCAAACTACATCTTTCTAATTGAATTTAATATGAATCGTAACGCACTTTTTAGTTTTATAATATTAATATTGTGGCGCAGCAGGACTTGCAACATTCGAAATTTATTTCGAATGTTGTTAATTCGATTGACCGCTGCCACCACCGGTGTTCTCCGTGGCGGAGTAGGCCTTGATTTATCGAGAAAAATAATTAAAGTTAAAAAGTTGATTTTGACATTTGAATTCCAAGGAAGCAGTTCTAATATTGACGCACACCAAATCCCTGTAGCCCCAGAAGACATTCCAAAGACAGCAATATGCACACCCTTTGGACTCTTCGAGTTCACACGGATGACTTTCGGGTTGTACAATGCGGCGCAAACCTTTCAAAGGTTCATCCACTCGGTCCTGCGAAACCTCGACTTCTGTTACGTATATTTGGATGATGTTTTGGTCGCTTCTTCCTCAGAGTCTGAACACTTAGCCCACCTCGAGTGCATTTTTCGACGCCTCCTTGAGGCTGGTTTAGTCCTAAACGTTGATAAATGTAAGTTTCTCGAGACGCAAGTGAGATTCCTCGCCCACTTCATTTCTCCTGATGGAATACAGCCCGACCCAGACAAGGTGCAAGCAATCACAAGCTTCCCGCGTCCGAAAACCGTGAAGGATTTGCGGAGGTTCTTGGGCATGCTGCATTTCTATCGTCGTTTCCTCCCAAGGCCGCCCAACACCAGTCCGTTTTGAACGCGTACTTGTCTGGCTCCAAAACAAAGGACACACCAGAGATTGTGTGGTCTGAAGAGGCCGTCCGCGCGTTTGATAAATCCCGACAACAACTGGCTGATGCTAAACTCTTGGCATTTCCTCGGCAAGATGCACCCCAAGCCATTTTTGTTGATGTAGGTGCTGCTTTTCACCAAAAGGTAAATCAAGTCTGGCAGCCGTTGAGCTTCTTCTCTAGACAGTTAAACCCCGCTCAACGGAACTACAGCACCTACGATCGAGAACTGCTCGCCGCGTACTTGAGCATTCGGTACTTCCGCTTCTCCATTGAAGGCAGGCCGTTCACAGTGTTCACGGACCATAAGCTTCCCACATATGCTTTGAAACAGAAGCCCGAAAAAGCGTCCACTCGTCAGCGTCGACACCTAAGCTTTATAAGCCAGTTCATGTCCGACATACAGCACGTGTCCGGCAAGAACAATATAGTTGCTGATGTTTTGTCACGTGTATCCGAGGTTAACAACCCCGCCTCACTCTGGGCTATTGTCAAGGCGCAAGAGGATGACGCAGTACTTCACAGCCTCAAATCCAACCCCAAATACAAATTTCGGGAAATGCCCATCTTCGGCTCGAAGCTCTCTCTCTGCTGCGAATACTCTGAAAAGGGACTCCGGTCATACACTCCGGCCACCTTTCGCAAGGAAGTGTTCCACGCGGTTCACGACGTAGCGCATCCAGGCATCAGGACGACAAATCGGTTAGTACTGAGAAATACTTCTGGCCCTCCATGAATAAGGACATCAACTCCTGGGCCAGAGAGTGCATCGCATGCCAGAAGTGTAAGGTCACCTGGCATGTAAGAAAAGAATCGGGCTCACTTTCCTGCACCACCAAGCCGCTGCAGCCTCCAAGGCCCGTACCGTTTTCTCAAGCGGGGAGAGCATTTCTTAAAACTCGAGATCGGGGGACATAAAAAGGCTGTCTCCTTATCCAGGGTGAAGCTCGTTTGCGCCCCAAATCAACGTCATGTTCGCTTCGCCGAATGATGGGGAACGCAGTTCCGAGTTCAGTCGCTGAAACAACTTTCGAAATTTATTTCGAATGTTGTTAATTCGATTGACAGTTGCCACCACCGGTGTTCTCCATGGCGGAGTAGACCTTGATTTGTCGAGACAAATAATTGAAGTTAAAAAGTTGATTTTGACATTTGAATTTCAAGGAAGCAGTTCTAATATTGATGCAAAGTTAAAAATAAAAGTGTGTTTTTAGTGCGATGCATTTTTGCTTTCTTCTAACATTCTCGCAGTACATCAGTATTCGAAAGTGCATTCATTAATTACCGCGTAAAGTGAATTTTTACTGAAAGAAAGCTCTAGGAACAGATTATGGTTCACTTCGGTGGCAGCATTTTGACTCCGAATCGAAAGCAGTTGCTAGCGATATGCAAATCCAATATCTAGAAAGAAATTACAATCAAGTCTTATCAAGACTAAAATATCCTCTATTCTGGTGGAGTTCGGTTAATATTCTTCGGGTTTGTGTGCCTATGGGGTAACAATTATCTTTCCATTAGCTGGAATGTAGTTATGACCTCCAATATAGTGCTCATCTTATAACGGTGACCTTACAATTTAGTAATTTATTAGATCCTTATTTCTTTTTCACTCGACACGCGGTTGCGCATTCCATATAGTCTACTAATTTCCATGGTTAAGGTAATTGGCTACAAGCATATCCAAAAGGGCTAACTTAATCTTATGATTTTTTTGAATTTGTGTTTTTTTAGTAAGCCGATAGGTTGTCCCGTTAGTATTGTTTCATATGTAATCATATTAAACAATATGAGGTTGAAAATTCCATATCGGTGCAAAACAAACTATATCTCCTTAGGCGGCCAGATCCTATTATGCTTCAAGTTAAGGTTGCATAATTGAGCAAGTCTTTGTATGACCTCCCCGCGATGGTCCCAAGGTATGCAGGGCTAGACTGGAGAACGTGCTTCCATCGAACAAGGACCTTTTTGTCTGATAATTGTTTAGGAGGAAGCAAGCTTTGCAGCTGACGCCGTGGAACATTGACCGAAAAAATTCTAACAGACAACGCAGTTATGCTCAAGAAACAATATCCGAAGGCATCCATAATCTGAACAATTTTGCAAAACACAAGGAGATCGAAAAAGGGTCTCAATAAATACCGAATTATAAAACTAGATAAAAGCAAAATTTACCACTTTTAAACGTAACCGATCCCATGATTTACTTGAGCAAAAGAGCAAAGGGAGCATAGTCTGCATCGACTCAGATGCCAAGCAATCTCTGCAGACAACCAAGCATCAACGGCCGGCTGGCGAAGCATGCCCCCTGAAGTTCTTCAACGATATGGCTAATAGCAATTTATGCAATAGCAATTCCGCTAACGACAAGCTGGTGCCGGAGATATTAACCAGGCGTCTGGTGCTAGGCATCGAATATATCCCATACAGCAAAAGGACACGAAGAAGGACATATCCCATCTCATACGAAGTGCGCCTTGATTAACTTTCTGCTTTTCTTTTAAGAGAAAAGAGCAACGGGATCGCATCAATACATTTATGTACATCTAAAAGTTCCATTCCAATAATCCAATTTATAATATCAAGACAGGCATGGAGCTAGCATCTTCGCCCGAAAGAGGTTACACGCCATTCTGTGTGTGGGCTGACGGTGATCAAATTGGAGCGTATCTCCTACCTGGCTCACGATCGATCAGTACTGCCGGAAGCATAACATCTGACATATATCACGGCATCGAGAGAAACCAACCTATTGATAAGTTCCTGTGCCAAGCAAATACAACGAAAGAGATAAGTCTCTCTTAGATTCCAATATTAACACAATCCTATCGCTGTGTAATGGGAGTAGTAACCTTTCCTTGCCCACTTCGTTTATTTGTGTATCACCCTACTAACTGCCAATGGGACTTTCAGAGGAGAAGACTGGAAAACATGTGATCAGACCCTTTCGAATCCCATCTGGATACTTCCCAATCTGAGTTTTGCTAGAGGCCCCTTCCGACACCCCAGGAAGATCGACTGAAAAAAGTTTGTGTTCCCAATGGTAATATCCGCGCGACAGTCGAACTAGAATCAAAGGTCGGTGCTAAATAAGGCATTTGAAAGGTCCTCAGAGCTTCAAAGCTATAAAATACAGCAAAAAAAACTTCCTTCGTTGTAAAATGATAGCCTGTTCTATTTCAGGAAGTTGATCAGTGAGATCTTTAACATCTTCTACAAGCATAAATACTAGCAATTTTTTGGATAGCAAAATTCCACAAAAAGTTTCGATTTTACGACATTACTTATTTCTCCAACGTCTCGCTTAGATTACCATCACCGGGGATCCTCAAAGACAGTCTAAGCTCATATTTGTGAAAATAACATAAAAGCTGGCAACCATAGAAGCACTGCCTGAAGAAGTAGTCACCTGCCATCAGAATTGAAAGGGAACCATCATGGCCTCAGTAAATTTCAGGCTAAGGAGCACATGAGCTAACCCTTGCGCAAAAAATCCAAAAGCTCTTGGACGGAATCGTCTAACGAGGCAATAAACCTACTAGTCCAGACACATTACCCCATTAACGAGGAAGACTATGCGCCTAGAGGTTTTGGAGCCCCATTTTTTTTGAGAATATCAAATCGGTAATCACCGAGAATCAAATCAACTGAGTAAGAAACAGATTCGCCACATATAAATCTCAGCCACCATAACGCCAGTTATGCTCTAGAAGCGGTAAGAAAGGGTTGCCCCATGGCTTATAGAGATTTATCTAGAGCTGCATTTTGCTCATTGGAATATCGCACTCCTGGAGAGACACGGACTTGGTTTTCATTACGAAAGCGGGCAGAAGGAGCCATACATCATGAAGGATTTTCGACCATTCAGCCACATTTTTCTTTAAGACCCTGAAGCGTGTCCTAGATTTCCATGTAATGAAAATTTTCTTCTTCCAATCTTAGCACCTCTTAGTCCACCTCAAAAGAAAATCCACAGGAACTGCTATTCACTGAATAATGAGGACGGTTAAGCTGCTTTAGCTGCTTCCTTCGATATAAAACAATCTGAGTACCAGAAGCATCAAGAAGGTTTCCGAACTGAGAGTGAAGAACTCGGGTCTCTCGCGAATGTACACGGCCGCGTCACATCCTAACTTATGGTTCTATTTTATGATGGCTGGCATCGAACAGGACATTGAGCGGCGAAACACAGTAAACCTGTAATATCCTAGACGAAGTATCTCGTGAACTCTGGCATTCCTAATGGACCATACCACAAATAAGTTGGCAGTCAGTATATGCTAAACGAGGGTACTGACCATATCAGAGCTCTACCAATCTCTGGAGTATAATCCGAGCCCAAAGCGCAACATAGTCATTCTCATCGATAGCAAAGACGTTATTAGAGCCTCGTATTTATTATGCTTAGTGACAACATCCTCCAAGCTAGTGAGGAAATACAAAGCCACGCTAAATAGTCTAGTTGACAATCTGAAATTCACCCTTCTCGAAGCTACCAGTCCTAAGAACGTAGAGGGAAATGTGCAAACCGAAAAACTGGCTAGACGAGTCTCTCGGTGAGCGCAGTCGGCGTCCAACTAGCAACTGTGAAGGATGGAAGTTACTTGCACTACTTGACCGCCGATGGTTCTTCTCCTTTTTCTTCAGCCTTTGTCCCGTTCACAAACGGGTTCGGCTCGTCGCGATCGATTTCGTCATTTTATTTTATCAAATGTCTGATAAGGATGTAATCGCGAGGATTTCAAATCCCCATTAGACCAATCTTGGCAAGTGGATTCTCACTAGCGCGAGTTATATACTTTCGCAATTTTTCCATGATCGGTGCAACCCCTGATCGATCGCGGAATCTTCATTTCGAATATGATCAAAACTTTTCACGCCGCTAGTCCAACGCAACCTCTTCGTCTCCTTACTGCACGTCACCGTTCATTTCCTTTTATAGTCGACCAACACTCAAAACCATAGAGGGCGACAGGGCTGTATATTTTCAATTTGAGACGTTCGATAATACGTCGATCACGAAGAACACCAGTTGTGGAATACCACTTCATCCAAGTAGCGCTCATGCGTGAAGAAATTTCACAATACAGTTCTCCATTGGCTGGTCACATTGACCCAAGGCACATATTTAAATCGCTCAGTTCTGGATGGGTAACTGTCACTGACAATGATTTTTGCTTGCTTCATGGGGATCAATCTTCAAAAATTTGGTTTTATTCAGATTCAATCTGAGACCGTATTGTATGAGGCGATCATTCCATTTTTGGACAAGTTGCTCGAGATCATTTTTGCTATTGGATGCTAGGAAAACATCATCTGCATAAAGCAGTGTATAGGACGCTGGACAGTGTCCACAACAGGGAAAAAAGAAGAGTGGTGAGAGGGCCTTGATGAACGGCACATAAAAGAATCAGGGTATAGTAAAAGATAAGGAATTAGTACAATCAGATCAAGGATTGCAATATCGAGAAAATGCATACAGTGACGTATGAAAATTTAGAACTAATGCGGCATATGAATAATGCTAAAAAATTAGGCATCTGGAGGAATCTAGAAATATTACGAAAAGACGACATTGCTGAACACAGACGCGCAGTTTACAATTCCAATAAATAAACGCAACCCTCAAGTAAAAGGGTGACTTTTTCGTAATCAACAAGCTTGGCCTCCCATGTAGAAAATTAAGTGCCAAAGGAGATTGGACCTTCTGGAATTTACTTCACAAACTTAAAAAAACTGAACTTCGCAATCGGAAACGAATAAAAAGTGATCCAATAGCACCAAAGTACCGTTGCATCCATAATACTTTTCTGAATGCCAGGTCGCTACTTCATCGTTCTCATCGAGGCTCTACAGCCAATTTCGGGCCTTGACCTTTAGGATGTTCTTCCTCCAACCATCACATCCTTCAATTTCGAGATCCGAGCAGCGATGGGATGTCTTTGTCAACATAATTTCCCCAGCACTTTCGGGATTTTCACACTGATCTTCATACTTCTATTCTCCCTTCGAAAATTCTTTTAGATATCTGAGTATCTTCCATATGTTGCCTGGCCAATTGCAGCTTCCGAGGTCAAATTATTTTGGAGACTTAAGGGTCGTCAAATATTTGCTGCAACTTATGGTAATAACTATTATATTACTCAGAACCCACGGGTATTGACTAGTTTTTCGAGAGTTTGTGTTAGAGTCCAGGGTTTGACGTCCGTAGCATAGCACGGGTTTAATTATCGTTTTATAAACTCGGAGCTTTGCTTTCATGTGTATGCAGCATGCTTTTAAAATCGGCAGGGCCGAGTAGAAGGCTCTGTTTGCGAACTAGATTTGGCGTTTTATTTTCCTGCTGTTCTTGTTAAATCTCAGATCAACTTCGTCTGCTGTTTTGTCCAAGTTTGCAAAAATCTCCCTTGCTGATGTAAAAAATGGCACCATGATTTGGTAGGATTCATATAAACGCACTTATTAGACTATTATTAATGCTTTTATAGCATATGTTTAACCCTAAATAGCTGGTCAATTGTAAAGCTTTCTGTCTCAAAACCTCCCTGCTATTCCCCACTCATCTTATCGGCATACGGTCTCATTCTTTTCTCTAGTACTTTCTTGAAAATTTAATACAATGTACAAAGTAGCGAAATGCCTATATAATTTTCGCATTTCTACTTGTCACCTTTTTGTACATAAGACTTATCACCCTCGCTACCTCACAGCTTGACAAAGTCTGCTTCAGGAGTTTTTCGAGCCCCTTAATACCAGTCATTTATTTATTGTATTCATAAGCCATACATTGTGGAAGCTATGTACAGCATTGCTTCGACACAGAGTTCAACACTCTACCAGTTTGCGGATTTTACTATGCATACATACTAAAGAAATGGCGGAAAATTTATTTTTTCTACTCTTTTGCAGTGTAAATGTTATTCAAGTGGCTATCTCGTAAATTTCATGTCTATTTTGACTATAACAAATCGAAAAATTTTCAATCCTCTCGCTGCAGGGGGTGAGAAGTTTACGGAGGGGGAAGGGAGAGAGCACCCTCTTCAACCCCGATGAAAACTCGTCACAGTCCCCCCCCCCCTCCCTCCCCCTCAAAGTGAGTTTCTTTTTATCAACATGGTGAAGTTCTTACTGTACCAGACTATGATCTTGCCAGTCCTCATGTATTCCTCGGAAACTTGGGTTCTTAGCAAGAAAAATTGCGAACTCCTGGCCGCGTTCGAGAGAAGAATCCTCCGAAGAATTTTTGGCCCCCTACATGAGGATGGACTATTCCGTAGCCTACACAATGACGAAATCTATGAGCGATACCATGACCGCCCGGTTGTGGATAAAATCCGGCTCATTAGATTACGGTGGGTGGGTGACTTAATCCGTATGGATGAGGATGATCCCACCCGGAAAGTCTATAAGGGCAATATCTATGGTAGAAAAAGAAGACAAAGCAGACCCTGCCTAAGATGGCGTAGGCCAGGACGCCAGACAACTTTTACGGATATCAAATTGGTGGACCTCGGCCCAAAACCCGTATGTCTGGAGTTCCTTATTAAGGCAGGACTAGACCGGATACCGGTTGTTGCGCCGTTGATGATGATGATGGTGAAGTTTGAATTTTCAAGCTACGTGGATGGTCTATATTCCACAAAGGAGTGAACAGAAGACATACAGAATGAACCTGATCGCGAATCTTTGAAAAATTTTTGTGATACCAGTTGTAATGTTGTTACAAATACATGCGGGACCAAAGAAACCACGATGGAGTTAGGTGTCCAATATTTTCTCCAGTTCTCGGTTAATAACATACACCGGATAAATGATAATGGACGTCTGCCAATATTCTGATACAGTAGATTTATCGGTATAGGTTGAACTTATCAAAAACTTGGGATAGATTTGCATGATCTCTGCCTTCAGGAGGCTATTCCAACGAGCTGCACTATCGAGGTAATGGTACGCTATACTGACTTTGGCACCCTTTTGTATTCCAACTAGATACATAAATCACTTAGCAGATATTTACTATTTAATTCAGGAAATCCTAAGAAGTAATCTAAATAAAAAAGAATTATAGAGATAAATACAATAACTGCAAGAGCAATCAATAACAAATAACAAACATCTGTGAAGTGATACAAATGAAACACGCATGAAAACACATAAAGACATCACGGACTATTTATGCATCATTATTGAAATAACATTCACCATTTCCATATTGAGTTGTATTCTAAGAAAGCAAATTAAACTTCTTAGAATACCACGGGAGGTTTCATTATATTGAAAATAAAAAGGCCAGAATCCTATCTACAATCTGGAAATTCCGTCACTTTTTATGGTACATTTGAAAAGAGACTGCAATTCACATATGATTTCCTACCTTGAATAGCAACCAAGAAAAAGCCAATGCCGCCAATTCTGATTTCTTAACGTCCGTTATACATTATTAAAACATCTGAGAATGCATATGATTGGAAATATTGCATGTCACATTGTAGTTTGTAAATTAGAATAGTAAGTCCCGTAAAAAGTGATTGTAGGTTAATGAAGAAACTTAAAATAAAGAAAATTGATCTATTTTATCTTAGAATTGGAGGAATTAATATATCTCAATAACTGTCATGATCATTTTAGACGACTCTACGCTGCTTATGGGGTACTGTCGTAGCTTATTTTCTTAGAAGTCCACAAAGTAAACATCTTAGAAAACGATCATATTTCTCATTTAAATTATCCATTGCGCTATATTAAATTCTAATGTCCGTTAATGCCAGAATTGAATAAACAGTAGGAACAGTGGGAACACCCTTATCAAAAAAACTCCCCATTAACAAGAACCGCAAAGCAATTATTGCCTATGGCCGGGTCGGCAGGGAACTTCAGTCATTGGGGAAGGGATGAACCTGACCCCAATTCTCTTAGAACTCTCAGCATCAATTGAAACTATGATCGAGCAACAGGTTCATGTATCGAGCAACAGGTTCATGTATCGAGCAACAGGCTCATATTTTCCAAAAAATCTTCGTAAAGTGTTTAACCAAGAGGTAGTGAAAACGACCGAAATTTTGTGCAGAAGACCGTGAGGGCCAGAATTTTTAAATGGAGAACGAAAGTGTTGAATTCAGATTCATGTAATCACGGGAGGAAGGAAGAGAGAAAGAGAACAAACATTCAAGGATTAGTGGAAGAGCAGCGAGGATGCACCAGAGTCGACCAAGACGCGGTCGCCAACCGGAAAGGTAATGGTAACATTTTTTTATCCACGAGATGCTTTTGACGTCGATTCCCTTCATGATCAACACACAATCGAGAGTACTCTTGCGAAGTGTTGACGTTGGATCCCATGTTACCAACCTCACGAGGGAAAAGTTGAATTCATTTGGATATACTCTTCAGTGCAGACTTATCACTCTGTGATGTTCATCTTTTAGGATCCCTCAAAAAAGCGCTCGGTGCCCGGAGTTTCAACTACAACAAAGTCGTAGAATCGTTTGTGCGGCAATACCCAAAGGAATTTCACAAGATTTTCCTAATTAAACAAGTCGGGAAACCGGAAGCTGGGCGCTTTAGGTATGAAAGGTTTTGTTTGCTTCTTCTGTGAGTATATTTGAGTGTAGAACAATCCCATTTGTACGTAGCCCGTTATGTATATGCATTTAGCATGTCTGACTACCCACTTTAGTGTGTAGTCAGATATTTAGTTGCAGTAAATTTACACGGTAAAGTCAATTTTTGAGCGACTGTAACTTTGTTAGTAATAGTATGATTTTCATCAAACTTGGGAACAATATGCTTCATATTATATTTTATACTACTACCTACTTTTATGACTCTGAGATAAACCTAAGGGGGTTTTACTCAATTTTCCCAAAAATATGGTAATATACTATTCTTAACTTAATTTGAATAGGTATAGAGGCAGCTTCATGATTTTTTTCAAATTTTTCGGTTGAGTAGTTTCTGAGAATGGGTCCGTTAAGAAATCCTCACTTTCCACCCCTACCACTCCCCGCCTTTGTAAAAGATGTCAAAACTAAGATCGACATCGAAAAAGTACTAATTGGGACCTTTCATTTAATACCCAACATGACTATATTCGGTGAAAAGAATTTTACACCCCCTTTTGCATGTATGGGGACTCCCCCCCTTAACCTCAACGTAGAAACAAAACCTTACAAATCAAACAGCTCAAAATTTATTTGGATTTATTTGGAAATGCATCTCCAAGGTGAGAAAGAATGTAGAAAAATAGATGTATTTCCAGAAAAGTTAAAAGAAAATTAATCCCATTCATATTTGATATATCCTCGTAAATTGAAGCAGGACCAAGTTGACCTGGAAGGAAATGAAAAGTATTATACACAACCAATTCGGGATGAGATAATTTACATTGAAGGCTCCTAAAACTTGAAACCCGAACTTAGAGAAGTGGAGAATAGAGCACCTGAAGGAAGCGAGGTAAAACCTTTGATGCTGGTTTGCAAAATTTTAGAACTAAAAGGTTCAGTGGAATTTGGAAGGCGCTAAATGCTTTTAATATTGAAGTTCGGTCATCAGCTTTGACCATAATTCGAATAGCTATGTATGGCTGGAAATTTATGTGAGTGAGGGGAGTAAGAGCGCACGTTATGGCCAACAGTACGTTAAAGGTACAGAGCAAACTGAATCTAATAAATGTCTCTTCAAGAAAACACTAAATGATTCATTGAATGGGATCATCTAAGCACGCTAAGTACATTCTTACTTTCTATGGGCACAAAAATTACTAAATCAGACAACCAGCAGAGATGAACAACAAAAGTTTATACCACTGCTGTGGGATAACACTTCCTTCTCTATTTTTCTTATTTTAACGCAATCGAACACGTCTTTAACTTGTTGCGATGATTCTTGGGAGTGATCTTTGAAGATTTGAAGTGTTGTCCTTGCTGTTATCTATTCGGCTTCGCTTGGTTGCCATGATTATCAACAAAATTTCCGTTCAGAGCGTCTGAGCAATATTTGAATCAAATTTCCTTTCAGTTGAAAAGAAGACTGGGGAGACATGGTGTGGACGTCGTCTTAAGTAGCAGGAACAACTAACTCACAACCCTTCTAGGACCGACCAATCGTCAAATCTGAGGTATACGGTCTTTCCTGCGCTGATTGCAGTAATAATAAACATAGAATTTCCAGGGAGAACGTAAGGTTGATTAACTGGATAAACCATATGAGGGAATTAAATGTGGTCGAAAGTATAGAAATTTACAAAACACCGAAGGATGAACTTCTTAACGGGGATCAAGGTGTAAAGTTTGCCGTTGGCTCTTGCAATTCATCAAAAGACAAGCTCTGGGAATTCATCAGGAGGCGCACTGGTGGGCAAAATTATAATATTCGTTTCATCAACCAGAATAATGACCAGGAGGGGAGAGTAAATGAGGTTTTAATTAAACCCACGATACCAAAGAGGGTAAGTATAAATAGAACGACTATTTTTCTCCTCCAAACCTAAGCACTGAAAAGGGCGCCGAAATATGCATATTTGCCATATAATAAATAATTTTTAGTAAAGTAAAAGCAGTCGGTTTTTGGATTTTCTTTTATAGCCAAGACGAAGTACACGGTGGTAATATCAGCACCAAACATGAAAAAATCATGAAGCTGCCTCTATACGATGTCCAGGCCTCAAAATACTGTCCATACCGATATCTGCTCTATGCTTTTTAGGGAAATTGATTAGAATCCCGCCCTTAAGGGGGTCATCCCGTGTGTCGGATCTGCGGAATCCAAGTTTTTTTGGCATCAAATATCTACATATAGTGTAGAATATATGGGCAAAAGTGATTTTTTGATATTCGTAGTCCTTCGGAAATTATAGTGTTAAACACGTGGTCAGTCACATGCGAGATTTATGTCGATCGCCGTAATAAAGCCCGTATTTATCGGTCCGAATGACTTTCGAATGATTTCACTAAAAGGAGAAGAATTGAAGCCAATGCTGCACATGTGTTTTTCAAGAAACCTAAGGTTTATGGACTAGGTGTAGCAACTTAATGATCAGCTAAGATTTTATGACTAGAAATCGCATTCTACTTTTTAAATGCGTTTTTCACGAAACTGCATGTTGAAAGTCGGCTCCTACAATAGCCCAAAATCTATCCTACGAAATTTTCACGACTTATTCAGAACATATTTCTACGGTCCGCAAACTAGGATAATTGCGATCCATTCAGTAGTTTTTTTTATTCATTGAAGAAGCCGTGAAAAAACAAGAAAATTCACAAAAAAAAGTTTAACAAGGCACCAAAAATTTAGTTTTTTTTAGTTTTTAGTTTTTAGTAACTATCCTAGTTTGCGGACTGTAGTTAAGTCTGTACGTTAAAATGCCATTTACTTCCTTTCTTTGAGACGATCGCAGCGTCCTCTAGCGTGGCAGCAGAAAAACACCTTTTTTGGAGATTGGTGTATAAATTGGTCTGTATTTCAATAACGAGCTATGCGATCAGGCTGGAAAAATTAATCTGAACGCTCACGATATTATTAAATCTATGATGAAAAATTCGTATTTATATCTTTCTCCAGTTCTTCACAAAAAAATTCTAAAAAAGCCAAAAAAACAGCCTTCACACGGGATGACCTCCTTAACAAACTCACTACTACGCACGCTCAAGGTATTAGTAAATCTATGGTGAAAAATTCGTACTTGTATCTTTATCCAGTTCTTCACAAAAAATTTCTAAAAAAAAACGGCCTTTACGCGGGATGACCCCCTTAAGTGTATCCTAGAGTTATAAGCAATATAGACTATAGTAAGAAGAATGATATCCACAAATTTAATCAAAATCGTAAAAGTACTAATAAAGTTAGAATTGCTCGAAGTTATCTTTTCGTGGAAATTTGCTGCAGCCCAAAATATCAAATATTAATACCACAGTAAAGAGAGTAGTTTCGAGCCGACCCCGCTTGTGAACGGAACAAAGGCTGAAGAAAAAGAAGAAGTAAAGTGAGTAGTTTGACATCTTAATATACCGATACATTACGGGCTACGTACAAATGGGATAGTTCTGAACTCAAAGATACATACATCAGAAACAGACAACACCTTTTATACCTGAAGCATTTAGCTTCCGCTTTCCGAACTTGTTTCCACGTAAAAGTAATTATCTGTATAACGGTTCTATTTATCCCTAGCTTGTAATGCACAGTCATATGTGCTTTTCGTATATCAGGCTATTCATTTTACAGAGGGACAGAGAAGAAGAAGACAGATTTGGCTTACTATAACTTTGTTAATTATGATAGCATTTTGACCAAAGTTTCCAGAATCGAATTTTATATTAAAGTGTAACTAGTCATTTTCTGAAATATGGTAATATTCTATTTGAAACTTTGTCTTGGGCTCATGGCAATGGCGAAGGATGTCATTTAATAGCAAGGTCATGATTTTTTTTCAGATTTTTATTTTAAATCCTTGATAAAAATGCGCACTTTCAAACATATCCAGAGCGCATCTGTTTTAAATTGTACTCGCCATTATAATATTTTGCCTAATAAAAGCAGTTTTCCCCGTTTTGGGTATGTGTTTTGTTTTCGACTCCTTAACCTTGACTCCCATTTTACTCGCTACTGCGCATAAAGTATGGATTGGGCAACAATATTCACTTAGTCTCACCACCAATTGTTCGGATTTTGCCCTTAGTTTATCTCTGGGATCAACTGAAGCCACATTCTTGACAACTTATTCGAACAACAAATTGTGGACACTGGGGCCGGTTCACCTATTGCTTAAAACGTAATCTGATTGGGAGAACTGTATCAGTTCATGTGGTATTTTTACTTAGCATTCGTTTCTATTCAATGTTGGGTTTTAATAACCACGCTAGTTTTAGTAGGAGTTCTAATTCGATCATTGTTTTGTGCAGAGAACTATAATCGATGTAATCATAACTCTGCTATATGTCATATTCCTTGCACCATTTGAGTATTTGTTTCACTAGGTATAACTGGCCTGTCGACAATTATTCAGATCTGAAGCCATCTATGATAGATATAAAACGCCTTTCTCTAATCGTCAGAAAGTTTTCTGGCGTCAAGATTCTAACGAATTGCGTGAAACCTGCAAGTAATCTCCTAATTGTAATGGTGACTGCAAAACTTGATCTACATTTAATTCAACACTACGATTCAACATTGAAGAAACTACTTAACACCTGTAAAGGTAAAAATGCGGATGGCTCAAGTGGTTAGAGCGCTGAGCTGTCATAACGGAAGGGCAGGGTTCAAATCTCATTGATGGCATAGGGATGCCGGATATCAGTCGACTGAGCTGTGAATGAGTACCTGAGGTCAATCAGAGTAATAATTTCGGGCGAGCGCAATGCTGACCACATTGCCTTTTACAGTGTACTGTAATGTACCGTCGCGGTCTTGAATGAGGTGCTCTAACACACTTTACGGCACTGATCCAATATGGATTGCCAACGATTATTATTATTAAAGGGAAAGTTTAAAGAAGAATCCTTACAGCAATATGTAATGGACGAATAGATGGATGGATGGCGAATAAAGTACAACCAAGTATACTATGCACATGTATGTAGCGTTGCTGGCATTTCCGCCGCGATAAAATTTTCGAAGCTCCAATAGGCCGACCATGCACGGAGATAGGATGTCTCGAAAATCCCCAGGAAGGGAAGCAAATAAATCAGTTTGTCATATGTCAACGTTTCGAACGCGGCTATTGAACCGCCGCTTTCTAAGGCAACGTATTCTGAAACCAGATGGGTTGTAATACTACGCTACACTTTCATGATATATGCAGCTAATGAACGTTGTACTATACCACATAAATATGTTGAAAAAAAGGACAAAAAGTGCTTATGCTTCGATTTAAAGTGTCGGATATTTTACCAAATCTGCAAATCATCCATGAAAATGCAAGTAAATAAATGAATAATCACTTGCAAAAGTAAATTTCCTCCATTAATATTTAACAGAAATAAAATAAAATATTTTTGCATAAATTACAATATGATACAAACGTTCGTTGCCTTCTCTTCGGCAAGAATGTCCTGCCCATAAAAAGGTGATTAACTACTTAATGCACTATAACAACCTGATATGGTATATTAATATTAGGCCGAAAAAAGTCCGGATGGCGCCAGCCGACTTAATTCCCATTCATATGCATGGATAAGATCATGGTTTACTTTTTTGGTAAAAATTAGTCATATTCCATCAAATGTATCTCATTTTTCAGATACATTCAGCTGACTTTATTGAAGTACGCGAATATTTTAATAAATCCAGATGAATCGGAAATCTTGTCATTATTTATTAATATTCTAGATTTGTACGGCTTCACAGAAGTTGAGAGGATTCAGAGGTTATTATGGATGGAGGCAGACAAAATGACATTTTTTAGACTAATTTAAGGAAATGTTGGGCACTTGATTGCAAATCGATTTTATACTTGAATTTAACAAATTTTGTGACAAGATGTCGACTCTTTTTCCTTCAGATGATTATTCGTTTTGGGATATGCGGAAATATTCGAATTTTTTTGGCTCGCGGATATCTGATGTATCTTCTGTTGTATTACTTGGGCACCACACAGAGAAACTAGAAACTTCTATGCGTGGAAAACCCCCATTCACAATAAAACTTGCTGATTTTGATTTAAAAACTAAATTAGCTGTTGGGAAACTTACGTGAATGGCTAATAGTTTGTATGCCATAAAGTTGTCGTCCCTCCTAATTTGAACTTCTTCGAAGAATACTCATGAATTTCGGGATAATCGCCAACATATACTATATACTGCAAGGCTGCATCAACACAAAGTACTAATCTCCTGTAATTAGTCATATGGCAGAAAGCTCGTGTTGAACACCTCAACAACCTCCAATGCTAAAGAGTATTTTAGGCTGATTTGTAAATGCAGGAAATTTTCTGCATAAAGTACCATCAACGGGAAGGATAACACATGACTTCTCTCGGTTTTTTTCTAGAATAGCTATTTTTGGTTGAGCATAGATTTATGTTTTTTTGCAGCCAGAGCATTTACCGAAACTGGGCAGAAGTTTTATCCTAGGGCGAGAGAGCACGGGTTGATATCTTCTCTTTCCTATTTTCGGACTTGCCATGGTTGTGAAATAATGGCCGAAATCCTTTTTTTTCCTGACAGTGAATACCGATGTGGTTCGAAATCGTCTACCCGAAATTGGTTTCATGTACTTATGCACGCACACTTGAAATATCCTAAACAATTAGGTCACACTGGTACCGATCGAAAGGTTACTATCAACATTCGAAACGAAAACGTATCGAACCCCGGTTACTGTCTAATCATGGAGTAAATTCCCGATTATACAGGTCTGTGGTATTACAATTGATATGAGGGGCATGACTGACAAATTTAACATTTAGGCAGGATGCATATTGAAACTGCAATCATACGTCAGCAAATCACCGATCAGTACTGCGTCTGCTCATTACAGGTGCGATAGGCAGTGCACCTTGTTGGACATATCAAAAAGTGTTCAATATTTTTTCAAAAAATTAGTGGCTGCTGGTTCCTAAAATGTACAGTACACCAATAGCTCAGATAGATAATCTAACCTTAATTCACACATAAAAGGAATTCAGCATAAAAGGCAGGGCAACTCATCAGGCGCTTCCTCTGGGGGCCAGAGGCAGCGTCTGATAAGTTGCCTCTGCCCTGGTCGACATCGTAGTCGCCTGTAAGAAAAGTCCATGGACCAGGAATGTGCAAAGCAATTTCCCTCCAATTGGTCCAATCCGCCATCAAGTGGACCTCGGATTCAAAGCTCCCTCAATTAAAAAAAAAATTAATTTTAAACTTAGGTGTTTTGAAAATTATATTTTACTAGCTGACCCGGCAGACTTTGTACTGCCTTAATCAATAAATAAAAAACCTAAACTTTTGTATAAAATAATTTTAAAACAAACAAAACGAATCCGTATTTAATAAAAAAGTATATTGTGAATGAAGCACGAAGTTTTACTATGAAATCATCGGTATCCGTGGGATCAAGACATCCTCTCTTTTGTATTTTCCTTTTATGATTGTTGCCTCAATGACGTTATTCATCAGCTTTTTCACAACCAGTCTTGTTCCATTGCACAGTCGAGGTTGATTAATGTTACGCAGCATCAGGACAACTGACCCTATTTTTAACTACAAATTGTGAGGTGGTAATCCAGACAATTCCAGTGAATTTAAAAACTCGACTGTGTCGACTGATTTCAAGGAAACCAACTGTCCTGGAAGAAAATTCTGAATGGTCGCATTGAGATCCTCTACATCTTAATTTTTCGCCGCCAATATTGCTCGTTCACCCAGCCAATTATGGTTATTGAACTTTTGCGCTATATCTGGGAAAACACACTGAATAAGCGCCTCTTTTGAGTCTGTGATGTGACAGAAATCTGTGGGTAACGTGATGAATCCGGTCGAGGTGTCCACTGCAACTTTATTATTTCCAATGTCTAACAACTGCTTCGCAAACACATCTGGAAACAGCTGTTATATTTCTGAATGTTGGCCAAGAAGTGCTTAGAATCATTTCAAATCCCAGAAACTAAAGATCGTAAAAGATCTGATGGTGGGAGCAATTGTGGCAATTTTACTTTGCCTCCAGCACAACATAATCCAGTAGATTCATAAATGTATTTTAACGCCTTAAAATATTTACAAATTATATTCATTTCCCCAATTGTTACCGATTTGCCGGCACTATAATCAATTGACGGATCATAGTGGAGTGCAGCTCGTTCAAGAATCACAGGAGCATTCCGTCTGCGGATTTGATCAATTTCGTTATGTCGTAATTGCTGTTGTTGTGTTTGATGTGCACGAACTCGTTGCATTCTAAGCCTATCTACTTCATTATCACTCACTAAATAACGCAATTCTGACATAGCAATACGACTATTTTCTTGATCTGTCTCTCTCTGGTCATCAGTGCGGTTAACATGTGAGGTAGCTCTTCGCACATTTGATTGCCTGCGACGACCTAAAGTCGTCTTCTCCTCGGCATCGTAAATTGTAAATAATTAAAGTGAGAAAATTTTTCGCTCATTTAGCAGTTAAGTGTCACAATTGCAAAATATCAAAAAAAAGAGCACATTTCCTGGAATATCACTAAGGATCGCCAAAGTAAAGAAAGTTCTGGCGCACTTATAGATATTGTAACACAATATCGTAATACTTCTTTCCGTGTTCTAAAGTGCAACAGGATGAATTGACATATTAGTTGGTTGTCAAATCTAATGTCAGATATTATCGTTGCGTTCAGAAATTTAATTTGTAACAAAACTTAATATCTAGTATATGGAAATTCAGAGAAGCTTTAACGGTGAGAAACAAAAATACTAAAACCAGAAATTCTATTTTCCAATACAACATGTTCTGAGCTGTGAAACATTTGATGTCTTCGCCTTTTTAGAAATAAAAGATTGTCACTTGGTTGTAATATGAGGTCCGATGAACATAGTGAGTGATTGAACTTTATTGAATATCAATAAACTTCAAATTAACTCTAAATTTTATTTAGAAAAAAACGTTTATATGGGAAGAAGAAAAGTGCTGTTTTTAGGGGTTTACCTGCAATTATTCGAATTTTTCTCACCTTTTAAACCTTCCCTAGACATCCACGAACATTTCAAAACCAAGATAAGATAAATTCGTTCAGCCGTTCTCGAGTTTTAGCGAGACTAACGAACAGCAATTGATTTTTATATATAAGATAATTCTCTATAAACGAGGTAAATGGTGTTATTCATGTCTCTATGTGGTAATTTTATTGCATGGTTTCTCGGGGTAACATTGTATTTCAGATGTAATCTCAAAAATCCGATGATCTAGATAATGGTGACTTCAGTTCTTGTTTGACGATTTTCACGTAAGGATGCTTCCTTTTAGCACCATGCACAAGCATTTCAAAATTTAAATACGGCTTTCTCCAGGGTAAAGGTAATTCATCAGCATCCAATCCAAACGGTGTTATCTTGTAATAATTCGCAACCATATTACGCTTTCAAATAAATAGATGTGACCAGCGTCTAGCTATCACTTCAGAGATTCAAAGGTAACGGAGCGCCTGATAATGTGCTTCTACCTCGAAAGAAAGTGTAGTCACATTTCGCATAAATAATAGTGTCAATATAACTTTTTATCTATACGTTTTTTTTCTTTCGATAAAAAACTGCAAAGCCATAAAAGATTTGTACAACGGGAACTTCAAACTCCAAAAAATTTCCAAATGTGCACATTGGTAACATGGTGCTGTTCATATTCTTATTGCAACCACATTCAGTGCCATATAAGTAGATAAAGACAATAACCAAATGAACACAAACAAATTTATAACCATTTTTCAATAAAAAATACTCCAAGAAAAGACGCACCATCCGAAAATGAAGCAAGATTCAAAGGCAATGAATCGGGAACTAAATTCACCACTCAACGCAGGAAGCTACCTACTTAAGTCAAAACATCACGAAAGCCGAATAGAATTTCGAGCGCTCAACCATGGCATGTACCGATTATTTGATAATTCACCAGCATCAAAAGGTTGACAGAATTAAATCAATAGAAATAGTAGATCACTTTTAAGTTTTTAAAACTGGAAGAATCTATCTCTGGTTTCTGCCAGGATGTTCAGAGTTTGAAATTCGGACATCAATGCGATCTATGTACTAAGCGCGATTATATTGCCCTACAGGTATCCTACTTTGCGTAAAGCTTGAATTTTCAACCATAGGGAGGAGGCCATGGGGAAGAAAGGAAAGGTACACCCTTTTCAATTGGAATGAAAATTCGTGGCGATTATCCTGCTTAAAAAATCATGCCTATTTAAATTGTGGCTAGGATTTAATTTTGAAACCCACCACCGAAGGATGTCAGAATGGGAAGTACTCTCTTTTCAACCCCCTTGGAAAATTGTAGCTCTCTCTCCGATACATAATCCTCTTGAAGAAAAACGGGGACTCAAAACGGAAAGTTCTTCAGTAAGAGATCGTCAATTGAAATTAACACTACACATGCAGTTAAGCACCGCGACATTTGCCATTGTTTTGTAAAGTAACATCTAGTTTATAAATTGAAGCTGAACGCTTATATAAGCATATGTAAGTGAGCATTTGTCCTATTTGTACCTAGCTTGTAATGTTTATGAATTTACTTTACCAAACCATTCACTTTAGTATGTCTTGAAATGCAAGAAATTTGCACAAAAGTGACAACTTTGACCTATTACAACTCTGTCAGTAATAGTGCGATTTTCACGAAAGTGGGTAGTGTCATGCCTAGCATAGTCGATTACTGTTGTTGATGATTCTAGAATAAAGTTAAGGGGGGTTTCCAGTCAATTTCTGGAAAATATATTTATAATAAAAACGGTGATATACAATTATTAACTTTATTTAAACAAGTAGCGTAAGTATAGAGAGTATTTTGAGGTCTAGATACCATCTGCATGAACCACCATTTTGCTTCTCAAATATTTGAGTTGGGTAGTTTCTGAGAAAGAGTCCTTAAAGTAACTGACCCTTTGTGAAGCGTTTGCTTGCCAAATCAACGATCGCCTGAACTTCTGCTAGAAGCTTCAAAATCTTAGCTCCGATAACGATGACACTCGTTGTTGGGCGTGGTGTATACACACCGTGTTTACACAGGAGTCATGGATACAATTGCATTCGACGCCCTATTGAGAGACCAAACCAGTAGGAATGAGTGTTCCCGCTAGTATTCCCACAATATTCCCGATATTCGACCTAGAAATCATGATACAGTACGCAACATCTGTTTACCCCCACACAGTAATTTCCAAATAAGTAGCGGTAAGACGTCGGTAGTCAAATTTCTATTTATGTAATGTTGCGTTCCGGAGCCTATATTTGATATGGTGAGTGGAACAATTTCCCGTGATTTCGAAAAAAATAATTTCTTGGATGAATTTTTTGTTTAAGATGCGGGGAGTCTTGAGTCCGCATCCACTTGATGACGGACCTAACCAAAGAGGAAGTAAATTGTTTTTCAAGTGGTCCGGTCCGTCCTCAGGACTTCAGCCTTGTTCAAGTCTGAACATACGACGGATTCCACTTCAATATAATTCGCACTCATGCCGTGTTTGCGATTATATGTATATATATATAGGGCGATTACCACCAGTCGCAACTCTTGGTCACGCTGCTCCCAAAGCAGCGGTGAGAC
Source organism: Hermetia illucens (assembly GCF_905115235.1). Classification (NCBI taxonomy): domain Eukaryota; kingdom Metazoa; phylum Arthropoda; class Insecta; order Diptera; family Stratiomyidae; genus Hermetia; species Hermetia illucens. Next base: position 45,891,510 of record NC_051853.1, read on the forward strand.
AGTATCTGATGAGTTGCCTCTGCCCTGGACGAAACCTCAGTCAACCTTCTTTAATTTCTCGGGATTATTTGAGGCTAATAATTTCAATTTAAAGAAAAACTAATATTAAAAAGGGAAATGGGAAGCTTCGCAGATGAAGTTGGAAAAGCCAAATCGTCATTTTTAAAGAAAACTGTGAAAATCGTGAAATTGCTTGCCGAATTAATAGACCAAAACAAGTGATAACAAAATTTTGAAATTGGAGACAAATACGGCATTTCTATTTCAAATTTGCAGAAAACGAACATACGTCGCCGAGAAATCAACATTCTCAACGAAGAGGCACCAAAAAATACAAAGCGCGACACAAATTGTACCAAAATTCTCACAAAACTGTCAAACAGGATTCCCTAAGAAATCGTATGGATTGGAAAGGAAAGTTTTATAATGTAGTTATTTCGGGTGGAGAAAAAATCAATCTACATAAAAGGACCCAACGGACTTAGCTGCCATTGGCAGGACCTTCGTGCAAATGAACTGCCAAGACTGTGACACAACTTCGGAGGTACCTACATCATAATATCACGGAAAACTGTTATTGTGTTTTATTGCAAACAATATGAACCTTAGACGATGTTCTAATTAGTTATTCAAAAAGTAAATAATAGCATGGAATTCGTATTACAACAAGATCATCCCAGTATTCATTTAGCAAAAAATTTTAAAAAATTTTCGTCCCGTTCATCACTATTCTAAGTCTAGACCTCAATCCAATTGAAAATGTGCGAAAGTATAATATAATATTTAACATTGAAGGATTCAAAAACAACAATTTTGCAAGGGTGGTTAGATTCATTGCCAAAAACATTTTTTCAAACAAGTGTTAAGAGTGGAAGCCCAAATACTTGCTAGAAACTAAAAATTCTTAAAACCGTCGATCACATTTATTTTTATAATTAATTGTAATGCGGCTATTATTTTTGCTTTACTTCAAATTAGAGTATGAACTCTAGTACTAGTAACTCCTTCGACGATTACCTACCTAGTCGTGGTGAGAGAGTTCAGTAAGGAAAGTCCTCAAGGAAAAAAGAGGAGACACCTGTAACCAAGAGGTAATCAAAACCTCAAGCCAAGGTGTGACTACCGTGCCGAGGGTAGAACGGTCACAGGGGCAGATGTGGCTGTGAACAGTGAACTCTGGGTATTTACTTTCCCCGATAAGATTGAGGGCGATTATGAACAACTTAAAAACAAAGACCTGGTAGTGGCTATGGTGCTCAGCATATTTCCCCTATGACGCAGAAGAAGTTCCCAGTGGAACATTCATCAGAGCTATCCAATATGCCAAACGTAAAGGCATGGGGTTAATAGCAGAATATGATGTCAACGTCCACCAAATATGCTGGGAAAATTCCAACATTTATGCAAGAGTTTCGAGACTATTAGAGTATCTAATAGGAACCGATCTGCAGATCTCCAATTTCGGTAATAAACCCACTCTCGTTAACGCGGTCAAGTGAGAGGTCGTCGACATTACGGTGGCATCCTCTGACACTGGGGCCCTTAACGACGATAGAGAGTATAAAATATATCATACTCTCGCATCACAGGCGCATTGGTTTCGTATCCACATCCGGCCGCTCCATTTCGGAATCCGCGGAGGTAGTATAAAAGTCACGGGAGCTGGGAGTTGATTCGCCTTCCAGAGATCCATTGCTGAAATTGTGAAAGCAACCCAGATGAACACAACTTATTTGAAAGAAGTCTTCGAAGAAAGTTGACCATTCAAGGCGCTAAAGAAGAGTAAAACACCATGGTGGATTCCGGACAAAACAGCAGAGAACGACAAGGGTGCTCCTCAGCGGTGCTCTGAAGTCTGATTCAGCCGCTTGCTGGAATCGGTATAAAGAGACACAAAAGCTCTAAAGAAAAATATAAGATCGACCAAACCATCATCATGGAAACGCTTTTGCGAAGAGACTAACTCTCTTGGACCAAAAGCTGAAATGGACTCTTGTAAAGAAACGTACCCAGAAGCTGGGTTATTTACATTTATATAGTAGGAGGTACACAGAAAGCGAAGGAAGAAACGGCCTGCCTTAATAAGGAACTGCAGACATCCCGGTTTTGCGTCGAGATCCACCAATTCGATATCTCTAAAAGCTGTCTGGCGTCAGGTGCATGCAGACTTTAACCGAGAAACTGGGATCTGGCATGCAAAATATTATCACTAGAGCGAGAAAAATAGGCATTCAACTCATTCCATAGATACAAGTTTGCAGGCCCTGATGGCATCATTCCTGCACTAGTAATAGAGGGAATGGATGCCCTGGGTTTACATTTTCGGAATATATATAATGCATACTGTATGCGTATGCTCATGTTCCCCCTCAACTCACGGGAAAAATTGAAAAGGCGATATCCGGAAAAGAATACGGCTTAGGCACATTCAATTATGCCCCATTCGTGGCAATTCGTGACGCGGCAAGCTAGCATGGAATCCGCTGTTAATCAGTTTAATCCTTCACATGCTGAAGTGGAGAAAAATTCAAACATTCGTCGGCCGGTAGTCTATTGAGGCAGGGCGTTTCTCCCCTCTGTTTTAGCTCCTGGTAATGGATACCTTACTATGCCTCCTGGGGGACAAAAAGTTTTCGCGCAAGCATCTGCAGACGATCTGGCCGTAATAATTACCGGCAAGCTTGTGCACACAGTATGTGACCGCTTGAATGCAATTCTGAATAAAATCCACAGTTGGTGCCTTCACAATGGAGTCACGGTGAACGCTAGGAGGACTGGACTAGTGATGTTCATTAGGAACGACACATGAAGCAGCTATACACTACCCACCTTAGCAACTGTTAAACAGTCAAGTATTTACGAGTACATTTTGACTCCAAACTAACATGGAAGCACCATATCCAGGAAGAATATCAAAAATCCTGTAGATTGAGTTGGCCATATAGGGCTGCGATAGGTAAGACCGGGGGACTCTCACCAAAGCGGATTCATTGTATATATTCATCCATAATAAAACCCGTCTGATAGCGAGAATGAACTTTGCTAACAGCAGGAAGCTGCTAACGCAGATTCAGAGGCTTGGTTGCCTAAGTATTACTGGAGCAATCTATACCCGACGGGTCAGTCATGGAAGGCGGATCGGGCGCAGGGGTGTTCTCGGGGAATCTGATTATAGAACTGGCCCGACCCCTCAGAAAATTGACGACCATATTCCAGGCAGAAATATATGCCATTTCGTTGGCAGCGGAAGAATGTCTGCGACAAAAATTGAACCATTCGAATCTATTCCGACAGTTGGGCGGCATTATCAGCGCTAAACAGGAATGACATATCATACCAGTTAGTATGAAGTTGTCATCGGGTGCTGTTGAAACTTGGCCAACTGTACGAAACATTCCTGATGTGGGTGCCAGGGCACTAAAACATCGCTGGTCATCAGGAGGCTGAATGACTGGCTCGCCAAGGGTCTGAGTTTCAATTCTGGACTCAGAAGCAACTTTTTGCATCCGGTCATCCACTGTCATTTTTTTTGTCCCTTAAGAAGTGGGACATGAAAACACTACTAGGGCCTCTAACGGAACTCTGCTCCCTAAATTACCATATGAAAAAGATTAGGGTAGTGATTTCGGCATACAATGTCAGAAGGAGGAAAAGACGGCCTTGCACTTCATATGAAGCTGCCAGCGCTCCTCAGATATTAAACGAAGGCCTTGGTAAGGTTTTCTTCAATGAAGAATCTGCATACTCTCTTCCTCTGGAGAATGTTTTCAGATTCGCAAAAGCATGCAAACGCCGTAGGCGGAAAGCCATTCAATAGGCAATTTACGGGAATAGTACAATAGGGCTAATAAAGGCATGAGTGTTCGGAGCTGTAGCTCCCCCCATTAGATTAAACTAACTAAAGTATTAGTAAACTTTTTTATTAAATAAGAAACTTGTATATTTACTTTATCAATGCAGTTCTGTTTTACTTCATTTTGATGAAAATGAAACAATGTGCTCGAGCACTACTTTGATAGCTTACGAAGCGATTTACGAGACGAAGGAAAGCATCTTATTATCTTCATATTATGTAACCTCATATTTGTCCCTTATAAGAAAATTATTATATTTAAAATAATTTTCCTCTCAAGCAACTCTTTTACAACAAACAAAAAGTCTAAAAACTCTCCTGTAGAAAGGGCGTTTTACTCTTTCGCGTGCATAACTTTGTCACCCCATTCTTCTCTGCAGTGGAGTTGACAAAACATGGTGATATCAAAGTACCCCCGTATGAAGCGGGTAGTAACCGCAGCAATTCTTCGACGCAGTTGAAAATAGAAGACCTTCCCCTTCGCTCTCCATACCCGGCCAACTACTTCTGAGAGTGGAGTTAAAAAGCGTCACAATATTTCAAGGGGGAGATGACCACAATTTACTAAGGCTAGAGAAAAGGGAGCCACGAATTTTCATCTGTGTGGAAGAAGGGAGAGGCCTCCATTATATCAGCGCCAACTGGCTTTAATGGCATATCCTTTCTTCAGTAATGATCAGTCTAGCAGAAAGGACCTTATTTATGATTCTAGGTGACTCTTACTAATCGATCACGAAAGGGGGTGTATGAATCCTGTCCATAATTCTTGTACTTTCCCCATTGTCCGTGATAAGGCATATGCAACATTGTGCTTAGACCGCTTCTGAATTACTTCAGTGGTCATCGACTTGACATGAAAAGTTTGCCGAAACTTTCCCCACCTGGAAAAGTTTTTATATCTTTTTTATTGCCCCCATCCATACTTTTCGGTTGAAATTCCTAAACAAATATTATTGCATTTGAAACCGTGCAAAATTTTCGGGAAACCGACATTTAGAATTCATTGAACTCCCGGCTACCGGTTAATGAAGCCCAAGTTTGGAAATAATTTTCATTGTATACATCGGGCAAGTCTGGATAGGTGAAATGGAGTGCGGAGCTGGAGTAAACTTAATGGCCTGCCGACACCACCCTGTGGTTTCCAATTATTTTTTCACTTAAGTTCAATTAAAAGCGAATTTTTTGCCAGAGAATTGCGGTTAAATGTACATTGCTCACTCCTTGGCGGATCGTAGCCAAGAATTTTCCACGTTCCGCCGAGCAACAATGACTTTTTGTTGAGTAATCGCAGCCACCGCAGCCATCAAGCCAGTGCTTGGCCGGCATTGCTCCAAATCACCATTGGGCCCCAATTAACGAGAAACCGATAATGTTCAGTAAACATCCGAAAAACCCAGAAATCACCTGAAATCACCTTCTCCAAAACAGTGCGGAATATGGGTCACACATTACGCATACACGCGACATTTACGTAGGACCAGCTCACCTCAGCCCACGAGCGAGCCTCTTAACCCTGCAGCCATCTACCGCGAGATGAATTACTACAGCCAACTAGCATCTCGATAATGTTTATGATAATGACCAGTCAAGAATACGAAAATACAACGCTGGAATAAGAATAAAACCAGAAGACATGATAGCACGCCAGGTAAAATGGTAAAATGGTAAAATGATTTCTTCTTTTTTTCCACAGCTTTTTCGTTTCTTTGAAGAGTAGAAAAGAAATGATTTTGTTGTTTACAAGCCACGAGCCGCAATTTTTCGGGGGTCAAGGAACTTGTGCTGGGGTTTCAAGCGCAATTTCGGACTCTAACTTAACGCTCGACAGCAACCAGAATAAGAAAGTTGTCTTAGAACTGGAATATTTGGTGGCCAGCCAAGTCAAGCCGCGTTCTACGCGCACTAACCGCCGAACCTGATTCTACAGGTCTACGGGCATTGGTCAGGTGAGCTAAGAATTTCGCTGTTTTGCTGTTCGTGATTTTGAATCTCCTTTTTTGTTCTCGCGTACTTTTTTCTTGTCATGGCCCGAGTTATGTTCTATGCGTAGAGATCTACAGGTAACTGGCTTACAGGCTTAACTATAATCTGCGTGTAGAATTAAATTAACTGTGGGAATTAAATCGTGGAATGGGAAAACACTGTAATCACGCATGCAAACCATAGCCGAACCGTAAACTGCTTTAATGACTGGTAATTAGCGTCTGCTGGAAGCTCCCCTGTGCATCCATTTGTTTACGGCCTGCCTGGATCAGAGCCAATACCCGAAAATCTCTTTAACCGTTGAGAAACTCACCTTCAATTAGAGTTGAAGTAAACATTACTTCGGCAGTAACTTATGGGTTATTGGTCCAAAGCGTGAATTCACTCCAAAGTGAACTCACTTTCCAGGAATCTATATACACACCTGTATATAGACTTGTGATGATTTTAAATCATGTACGCAGATGTAGATTGCAAATTCCTATTGTTTCGTTTCCAAACCCCGCATTAGCAATCGCCTCACTGAAAAAATATCTAATATCAAAAGCCCAAATGGATACCTAAGGAGTAAGTTGTGGCTGTAGTTTGCCTACCCTTTGTTTTATTTTCTCACCCCGTATAATTAAAGGTATTCGAAAAACCTCAAAACCAGAAAATTACAGCGATTCAGCTAGAAAAAAGTGTTTTTAGCTTTCTTAGATTTACTCGAGATAGAAGATTTCAATCAACAATTTAGCCTTTTCAGTAGAATGACATGAAATATATGCTCGAAGAGAATTCGACGACCTCGACTTGAATCAACTCAATATATTACTTTGCGTAATATTCAGAAATCGAAAAAGCTATTGACTACCGTAATCTGGTCTTGTGAATCAAATAACTAAGAAAGTGAGTTCTTTGCGGGTTCATGAACTTGTGTGTGTTCACAAATCTATCTTTTGGCTAAGGAAACATGATTTACATTTCAAATACGGCAGGACCAGAGAAAGGTCCAGGTTATAGCCGTTCGAAAAAATGACCAGAAAATGTTTCAACAAGCTATAAAAGATCATTTCAACCCAGTATATTTTATTAAATATGAATCAAGATATATAATTGAAAAAAGAACTAGGTTTTTTTCCTTATCCTGTAAATATTTTTATTTTTTCCCGCATATGATCGTTTCGGAGACCACGTGCCTCCTTCCTCAGTGCAAGTACCTAATTAGTTAATCTATCTTAAGCTACCCTTATTTATATCGAAGCGGTTGTAACAATAGATAAGAACGAATACAACAGAAGAAAATCTGAAAAATGGAAATTTTTTCAACTTGAGAAACAATCCTCTCCCCGAATCCATAAAAAGGGTAGAAAAGGCGCTCAACAAAAATAGAAAAATACTAGAAAGCATTGCAGATTTGAGGATGCCAAACCCGTCTTTACTGAGAATGAGATCCAGCCAAAAATCCACATGAGACATGAGAGATCATAGTGGGCACCATGGCGGACCTATAAAATCGCAAAGTGGCGTATGAAAAAAATCAGCACCCTCGGAAATTAACATAGCAAGTATTCAGTAAAAAACAGCATGGAGCTAGTGGAGAAACTTGTTGCACACAAAAACCTGGAGGAAAGCGATTGTCTGGTATCATTCGACATAAATGCCTTTATCCGAGCATACCAGCCAAAGAAGCCATTTGAAAACTCGAGGATTGGCTAACGCTAATGGGTAGAAATGAACGAGAGGAAAAAGGCGAAAGTCTACACAAAACTAGCAGCTCTCTGCATGAATGAGAACTACTTTGTCTGCAGAGACCAATTTTATAAAACCACCTCAGGAACTGCAATGGGAAACCCGTTATCACCCTTGATAAGCGAAATCTTCATGAAAAGCATAGAAGAAGAAATTGAAAAACGGGGCATCATGCCAAAATTTTGGGCACGTTACGTAGACGACATATTCGTTATAATCCCAAATGAAAACATCGAGAAAACACTGGAAGCAATACATACCGCAACATAACTTTCACAATGGAAAAGGAAGATGACCAACGGATAGCGTTTTTAGACCTAGCAATAATAAGAACCAACAATAAACTCGAGTTTGACATATACAGAAAGAAAACTCACACAAAGCGAACCATACCAAGGATATCCAAACACACATATGAGCAGAAAATGGCGGCTTACTACAGTATGATACATCGGCTGCTAGTAGCACCATTGACAGAAGAGCGATTCAAAAAAGGAATAACTTACATAAAAGACACAGCGGTGAAAAATGGATACAGTAGGGGGGAAATAGCAGAATATTACGTAAAAAGCAAAATAGAATAAATAGGGACCAACTCACAACACTGTACAAACAACAAAAAAGGGATAATACTCCTATCAGAGGGAGCATTACATTTTCATCGCTAACGGACAAAATAAGGAATACGCTCTAAAAAACACAATATCGAAACAGTAAGCACAAGCGCTAGCAGACAACTGAGGACTAAACTAGGTTCAACCAAAGACGAATTGAAAAGAGATCAGTGGAATTTATAAGGTCAACTGCCCAGAATGTGAAAAAGTATACATTGGGCAGACTAAAAGACTAGTGACCACTCGATTCGAGGAACATCTAAGAGAGTACAACAAACGAAAAAGCGACGATCCTCAAAATATTAAGTCTATGAATGCAATAAAGCGGGTGCGGAAACCCCATCTCTTAGATGCAGCAGAAAGCGTTTACATCATCAACGAAGCGAGCCAGGTAACCTTAAATCACGACGAAGGAAACTGTGCATAGACCCTGGTGAAAAAGCTATGCCGCAGGTAATAAATATAAAAAATAGAGAGATGTGGGAAATATGGGTAGGATCAATAAATTAAGCATAACGTAATGAGTAGAGCTAAAAAGCTTTGATATAAATAAGGGTAGCTTAAGATAGATTAACTAATTAACTAATTACAATTAACACTGAGGATGGAGGCACGTGGTCTCCGAAACGATCGTATGCGGGAAAAAATAAAAATATTTACCGGATAAGGAAAAAAACCTAGTTCTTTTTTCAACTTATGTACCAACTGTAAAAAAAAAACATGGACACTAATTTCAACTTAATCAAGATATGTTGAAATTAATGGGCTAAAATCGACAAAAAATTTTACAAATAGTAAATAAATCTATCTGACAAGGTCCTCTATACACTCTGTGATACGGACCAATCTATCTATCATGTCCTCGAACTCAGCCAATGTCAGGCTTGAAGGGCATAGCAACCATAGACTGTGCTGTCTATTTCTGTGCAAAAGAACCCAGAACCCTTCATACATTCCAGTATGACTTGGTTACCGCATGTCCACAAAGTCGCCCCATTTGTTAGGTTGGCCTCCCAAGAATTATTATTAGGGTTGGGTCAATTTGTTGTCCCTAGAAGCAGAAGCAAGTAAGTACCTTGTCTTAAGCTTAAAACTAAAGGATGAGGCAAAATCACAAATTGTAAGGCGTTGTAGCACTGGCATAATCTCGGGATCGGAGAGTTAAAGTAGCTGTCGAGCTCTACGAAGGGGCCTTCGGAAATGTCCGCACTACGTGTACTACAGGATAATATAATATCGGAGGCGGCAGAGCAGTTTGTCAGGCAATTACGGGATTGAAAAGGGTGCACCTATCCAGGAAATATCGACCTTGTTGCACTGAGAAAGCTCTATTTAAAAAAAACGGATCGGGTAAATTTGCATTATCCAGCTTCATGAACGCGAAAGTCAGAGTTGCGCAAGAGAAGTCAAATTACAGTCCGATTTTCAAGAATGTTTCTAACGAGGGAGTCAAAAAAATGTTAACGAGGGTTCGATTATGGTAAAGTCAGGGTTAAGAACGTAAGATGAAACCAGACTTTTTTGCAGTTGATAATGTCAACGAAGTGGGAATTTAAACGGATTTTTTTATCAAAAGTAGAAGTAGAGATAGGAGTTATCTACCCAAAAAGTAAGATGTTGGGGAGGGCTTAAGCAAATAGTACACCGAGTGGTATTAACTGACCCTTGGTGCCAAGGTCGGTTTCTATCCAAACAGGAGCGCGACACCCTAGCTGTTTCTTCTCACATGTGTATAAATATGAATAATATGAATATTAAAAAAACTAAACAGTTTCTGTGTAACATTTGTGGAAAAGTACGTGGTTGATTTTATTGGAAATTAGTTCAAAATTGTATTAAAAACATTAAAAGATATGCCTCAAATCAGTGCTAATTTTGAAAACAGTCCAAATAAACCCAACCGGGCAGATATGTTTTGGAAATTGCATCGTGGACTGCAGCTCGCATTTTCAATGAAGGATCAACAACATCATCATCATCATCAACGGCGCAACAACCGGTATCCGGTCTTGGCCTGCATTAATAAGGAACTCCAGACATCCAGACATCAAGCTGGAGGAATTCAGCGAAGGATCTATCGTGAGCCTAAGAAAAGCTTATAGTGATACTCAAACGGCCACAATATGACTGCCAGTGGAGTCAGCACAGAAGTTGTTGGCCGTGGGAAAAGTTCAGATTGGATGGGTTGTTTGTCGACTAAGGGAGCAGATCTCTTTAAAGAGGTGCTTCAAATGCCTAATGTTTGGGCACTTCGCGAAGGCATACACCAGCGGCATCGATCGATCCGATCGATGTTGAAGGTGTGGGGAAAAAGGACGTATTGCCCAGGAGTGCAATAGAGACCCCAAACGCATTTTGTCCGAAGGAAAAGAAGGACAGGATAACCGGCATATTGCCGGAAGTGGTAACTGCCCGGAATTTAGGAAGGCGTTTGCTGTGAAAACAAGTCGGGAAACCGGAAGCTAAACGCTTCAGGTATGATAGGTTTTGTGTATTTCCTTTATAAAGAGATTTGAGTATGCATTTGTCCCATTAGCATGTAGCACTTAAAATATGCATATATTATGTGAAAATAGCCACTTTCAAGTGATATTGACATTCATAGTCTTGAATTTGCAGAGGAGCGACAGTTTTGACCTAGTATAACTTTGTTAGTAATAGTGCGATTGTCACCAAATTTGGCAAGATCATCCTCTATACTGCAGCGTACATTGCTGCAAAATTTTGTGATTCTAGGGTGAACTTAAGCGGGGTTTTCCTGTCAATTACTAAAAATTATATTAATGTACTATTATTAACTTTATTTGAACAGGTATCGGTATGGAGGGTATTTTGGAGTCTAGATACCATATAGTGGCAGTCCCCTCATTTTTTTCAGGTTTTCGGTTGAGTAGTTTCTGAGAATGGGTTCGTTAAAAAAATGACTACTTTCTACCACCCGCACTCCCCACCTTCTCAACAAAAATCAAAACTAAGACTGGCTTCGAAAAGTACTAATCAAGACCTTTAATTTGATACCCCACATGACTATATTTGATGAAAAAACAATGTACACCCCCCTTAGGCATGTATGGGGACCCCCCCTTAAATTCGTCATAAAAGGATGCAACTCACTATATACGTAAGCGTTCACAGTTCCCACCTTTCTATCAAATTTGGTGTCAATCGCTACAACCGTCCTCGAGAAAAATGCGTGTGACGGACAGACAGACAGACAGTAAACCGATGTTTACACAAAACCTTAAAAAAGGTCAATAATAAATAATAAAAATAGTAAGGTCCGTTCCAGGCGAATTTTCCATGGTCCTAGTCTAGAGCCTTGAGGAACTCAATCGGCTGGCGAAAAGGAACGCGATGAGTAGCCCCGAAGAAAAACTCTGCAAGAACAGTTTGATAGGCAAGAGGAGCGCCTAGAGCGCTCACACTCACAAAACAAATCACAAATACTACACAACAAATGGCTCCATCATCGTCATCAACGGCGCAAGAAACGTAATCCGGTCTAGGCCTGCCTTAATAAGGAAGTCCAGACATTCCGGTTTTGCGCCGTGGTCCACTAATTCGATATCCCTAAAAGCTGTCTGGCGTCCTGACCTACGCCATCGTTCCATCTTAGGCAGGGTTTGCCTCGTTTTCTTTTTTCACCATAGATGTTGTCCTTAAACTTTCCGAGTGGGATCATAGATTTCGTCGTTATGTAGGCTACGGAATCGTCCATCCTCATGTAGGAGGCCAAAAATTCTTCGAAGGATTCTTCTCTCGAACGCGGTGAGACGTTTCGAGCGGAACAGTTTTTGTAAGCTGAAATAGGCTCCCGTGCGTGGATTTCATCATCGGAGTTGTTACCGGTTGTGATCGGAGAAATTACCAACGGTCACAAAGTTGTAGTCTCCTATCTTTATTCTTCCTGTTTGACCAGTGCGGTTTGATGTTGTTGGTTGGTTGGTTTTTGATGCTGACATTGCCACCATATATTTTATCTTGCCTTCATTGATGTACAGTCCAAGATCTCGTGCCGCCTGCTCGACCTGGATGAGGGCAGTTTGCACGTCTCGGGTCATTCTTCCCATGATATCGATATTGTCAGCATAGGCCAGCAGTTGTGTGGACTTAAAGAGGCTCGTAACCCTCCCATTTACAAGGGGCCGCATTATAAACATCTCCTTGTTATAGACCGTTATTGATGTCGAATGGTCTTGAGAGTGGTCATCCTGCTTTTATCTGGCCTCGCACATTGGTCAGTCAGCCTAGTCAGTCTTATCAATTTCATCGGGATACGGAATTCTCTCATGGCCGTGTACAGTTTTACCCTGGCTATGCTATCATAGGCGGCTTTAAAGTCGATGAAAAGATGGTCCAACTTATGTCCATATTCCAACAATTTTTCAATTGCTTGCCTGATCTGCTGCTGATTTGCCTAGAGTGAAGCCTCTTTGGTATGGGCCAATGATTTTGTGGGCATATGGGGCTATCCGGCCTAGCAAGATAGCGGAGAGTATCATATAGATGGTACTCAGCAATGTAATTCTTCTATAATTGCTGCACTGTGTGATATCTCCCTTTTTATGTATGGGACAAATAATGCCTCTTTGCCTGGTTGCCTATAATTCTATCGGCTACTGGTGATGTTTGATTTTGAAGCCGCTGGATTGCACGGATTGTTCCTTCCATGTTTAATGGTGGCAGTATTTGTCCATCGTCTTCAGTTGGCGGGGCCTCCAATTCGCCAATGTTCTGGTTGTTTTTCATCAAAATACTCAACCCATTCTGTCGGAGCTCGGATTTCCCTCTTTATCTCGGCAGGATGAGCTTCGAGGTGTATAAGGCTTCATCCTGCTGACTTATTGATAAAACTCCGCGCCTGGTGCAGTTACTCCCTGTATTTTTCAATTTCACAGTCCTGTTGATTCTCCCAGGCTTCGTTTTTCCATCTGTGAAGTCACTTCTCCTCCCGACGGATTTCGTAATAAGTCTCCGCGCGTGCCCGCGTTCTTTGAGAAGGCAACATTTCTCGGTATGCAGCATTCTTCCGTTCCGTTGCTAGCTTACATTTATCGTCAAACCAGCCGTACTGACCTTTTTGCGATTGGGGCCAAGTATGTTTTTGGTCGTATTGATGATACGGTTCTTTAGGTAATTGTGAAGATCAATCGTTGATGTTTCATCTCAAGGATGTTTGCATCCATTTCTCCCTTATAGATGTTACGGAGGACTGTGTTGTGAATGGCGTTAGTATTCACTATCACCTGATTGCCAGAGAGGATTCTGGGTGGTGTTGTTATTCGAGCCCAAAAAGATAGTGATCTGAGTCGATATTGGCCCCCCTATATTTTCTGAAATTCATCAAGGCTAAGGAGATGGGAATGGATCAACACGTGGTCAATTTGGTTGAATGTGGTCCCATTTGGAGAGGCCCACGTTTGTTTGTGGACCGTTTTTCACGCAAACCAGGTACTTCCAACTAACATTTCGTGTAACTCTGCTAATAATCCGCAATCCGTTATGATCGGTATCCTTATGTAAGCTATGGGATCGTATCGCCTCAATAAGAGCTCCATCCCCGCTTGACTGTTAAAATCTCCAAGTATGATAAGATTTTGATATCATATTTTGGACAGGTTTTGGGGTCCGTTCAACAATAAGGAGAAGGTTCTTTCACATTTTTTCCAGGTACTGCGCTGATGTACAATAAATAAAGTTCAATATTTTTAATAACATTTCAATATTTATGAATAATGTAGTTATTTCTCCTTAAAGGAAGGTTAAATTCAAGAGGAACTTGGGCACATTTATCTAAGAAACAATAGCATAGCTAATGACAATAGCATCCGATGAAGCCTTGGATTAGGCAAACACCAATTCGAAACGGCATAAGCCAGGCTTACAAGAATATAGTTTCAAATAAGTTGTGGAAAATGTTCTACTCAGATAAATCTGGCTTGTGATTACGTCCTCAATTACTCAGGGCACGTAATTCTACTGCTGTCCCTAACTCAATTTCGTAGTCTGAAAGAAATCCCCAAGGATTTGGTAGATCGCTGAGGAAGGTAAAGGACATACTTCACCGCAAGGACTTAATATACTTAGTATTATATTATATATAAATCTGCGTGCCCACTATATCTAGTCTAATAAACTTGTTATTGGCACCACAATGAAATTGCAATTCTAAAAAAAAACTTGATCGCAACATATGTAAGTCATTATATTTTCGCGTCTAAGGTGAATTGCGTAATTTCAATTATTTAATCATTTACGATATTATTTTAGAGGGGTTTCTACCGTTATGCCAGTAAGCGCTTAATGAACTTTTGATGAAAATTAAATTTTCCTCACGCTATTTCCTCGCATCTACTTATTCCAAAATAAATTGTTAAAGTACTAAGTCATTAAATCATTTTTAATTTCGTTGTTTAGAACAAAAGCCGGCATTTTCCGCCAAAGAATTTCGTAAATAAGTAATGACTAAGAAGTTACCTGTAATTCCAGTCTGGGGTATAAAGTTAATATGAACTCTATGCCTTTGTGCTTCATAAATACATTGAAATTAAATTTAAACTACATGCATTACATTTGCTTTTTCTTCTCTTTTCTTTGCGCGTTTATTGCTTGTAAGTCGAAAGAAAAGATATGAAATAATTTTTCATGTATTTAATTCTCACACAATGTGTGCGGACACAGGTGAGTTGAAGGTAAGTTAAGGCCATGGGAAATAAGATGAATTCTTGGCTTGGAAATTTACTTCACAGTGTAATGACTTTGTGTGTTTATAGGCATGGCGATTTCAACTGAATATTTTCTCAGTGAGATACTGCTCTGGTTCTCTAATTTCTAATGGCGGCGCCAGACTGAGATTGGTTTTTATGAGAAGTTCGCCTAAACAACGGATGGTCTCGTATATCACTCAACATATACGCCGAACCGTTAACTGGATATCTAAATTAAAATGAATCGTAGAAAGGAATTTATTTTTCAAACATTAGAGATGGTCAAATGATACTCAGAAAAGTGAAGTGCTTTTATCTGGATACTTTAAGATACTAGAAAAATGTGCTTTAATAGAAACCAAAATTGCAAAGCGATTAAGCAGGATATTGTCTAGCTGAAGTCAGCTATTACGGAAGTTGATGTAGACTGTATTGTTGAGTTTCCAATTCAAAGGTACACGATATCCTTCATCTAGATCTAGTGAATCAGTTCTAAGGAGTAGAAAATAAAATTTAAGTGAATTCAAATAACTCTCACAGAACCTAACCAACCCTAATTTTTCATGACTCTCCGTTCGCAGTTACCAAAAATTGGTACTTTTAGTTCCAACATTTGTTCAGTTACTTTGATGAATCTAATCCTGAGGCCGTAAAGAAAATCAACCAATACACATTAGGCGAAGAGGAAAGGCTCATCAGAGAATGCGAAGCGGTGGTGAAGCGAATGCGGTCGGCAACGTTCCTCCAGAGGAACGTCAGAAAAGGCGTCAAAAACGGGTTGATGGAACTGGAGGAACTATTGAACCGCATCTCCGTTTATAGGCGAACGTGGAGAACAGCGGAAGACGATTGGAGAGCAGAAACAGCTGCACTCCCCGCTGAGAACGCTGCTTGTGTCAAACGGACCGCAGATAGCCCACTGCAAACCGAACTGGGAAAAAAGCGGAAAAAGGACGACGTGTCTGAAGGAGACTTTATCAAAATTGTTTCCAGGGCCCAAAAACAGAAGGCGAAGAAGGAAAAAAGGAAACAACTAGCCACGCCGCCAGGGACACGTCTGACCAAAGACAATGAGGCTGCCAACCAAAAGCCAGGAGCAGAAAAGACGAGGAAACGAAGAAGGACCAGACCGTCGGCTCTGCTCATTAAACTGACGAAAGGCAAGACATTTGCGGAAGTCCTTAGTGAAATCCGCTAC
The DNA here is from genome assembly GCF_905115235.1 of Hermetia illucens. NCBI lineage: Eukaryota > Metazoa > Arthropoda > Insecta > Diptera > Stratiomyidae > Hermetia > Hermetia illucens. Next base: position 45,907,596 of record NC_051853.1, read on the forward strand.
AAGATGAAGCCCGAAGATAAAGAAGCAAAGGTGCCTTCCATACGGAAAACGAGATGTGACAGAATTCTCATCGAACTAGGCCCAAAGACAACTAACAAGAGTACGTTCTTCAAAGCGCTCAAGGTTATTGGGGGAAAAGGCTCTTGTTTCCAACCTAGAGCCCATGTGCTCTCTAGAAACTGCCTCACTGAAAAGGTCGAAGTGGAGGAGGCGATAAATCGTGTATGTCCAGTGGTAACCAATGCCCGGGTAGGCTTAGCAGCGGGAGAATCAAAATTGGATGGGTAGTATGCAGGGTGCGAATGCGGATAGTCCCCGTCAAGTGCTACAGATGTCTGGACTATGGACACACATCAGCAGCTTACAAGGTACCGGACAGGAGGACAGCATGCCAGAGATGCGGCCAAGTGGGTCATCAAGTGAAGACCAACAATGAAAGCGAGAGTTGCGTTCTCTTCAGGGATCGTTGCGCGTCTGGTGAGAGCGCCGCATACACTGCGGGCTCGGGACGATATCCAATCTTCAGGGAAAGGAAATTGGAAAGGGCTAGCGTGCGAACGGCATGATCCGCATCTTACAAATTAACTTGCACCGGAGTGCAACCGCTCACCAGTTGCTAGCACAGTTCGCTGCTGAAATAAATGCTGATCTAGTGCTAATTTGCGAGCAACACCGAAACAAGGACCCGTCCTCATGGTAGCTCGACTTATTGGGCACCGTTGCCATCTGGGTTCGGGACGACATTCGACTTCGTGCTCTTTCCGAAGGCCAGGGGAAGGAGTTTTTCTGGATCCGCTGTTTAGGGATAACGTTTTTTAGCGTTTATCTCACGCCGAACGAGACGATGCCGGACTTTCGGTGCCGGCTTGATGCACCGGAGGACGCCGTTTCGAGCACGGAGGGACGAATCCTGATAGGCGGTGATTTTAATGCCAGGGCCCTTGAATGGGGCATACCTCAGTCAGACGCCAGAGGAAGACGGATTCTAGAAATAGCAGCGAGAATCGGATTCACAGTTTTAAACACCGAATCCACGCCAACGTTTCGGCGCCCAGGCTGTGAAGGAAGCATTTCTGACATCACTTTTGCGTCGGAATCTCTAGCATCATCGGTGGACGGGTGACGAAAATCACAACCGATAGCAGCTATGACGAGGAAATCCGCGCACGGTTGTTGGGAGCCAACAATCGTTGGCGCAACAATCCATATTGGATCAGGGCCTTGAAGTGTGTTAGAGCACTTCATTCAAGACCGTAACGGTACACTACAGAACACTGTAGGAGGCAATGTGGTCAGCATTACGCTCGCCCGAGATTATTGCCCTGATTTGACTCAGGTACTCATTCACAGCTGAGTCGACTGGTATCCGACTTCAAATCACGATACGAATCCCACTGCCACTAGCGAAATTTGAACCGCGGACAACCCAATGTTCTAACCACTGAGCTATCCGGACACACACAAGAGTTCTTTGCCAAAGAGCTTTTTGGGAAGAGATGTCTTCTTCGTGGCGTGGGTTGTTACGGTAACCATCGCTTTTTGTTGATTTATCGGCACTGTTCCTTCTGCACGTGCTTTTTTCTCCTCTTTGGTCTTGAAGTTTGTTGCACCTGATCTTTAAGCCATTTTGCTAGTGGGAAGAATCCTCTGCTCGTAGACTGTTTGTAAAAACTTTTCCGCTTTAAGTGGGGATCGAAATCGGGCTTTACTCACCAACCGATTAATTCGAAATTAATATTGATTTGTTGTTATACAATGCGGGAAAAAAAAAGTTCCGTGCTCCAAGCGAGAATTGACCGCAGATCACACGTGAACGAAGTCCTGCCTGTCCGCGAGCATGCGCGCTACCACAAGGCTGCCCTCAACGCTGCAGGTCCTTCTTCAAAATTAGTTACTGGACAGTACCAGCTAACACCCGCCCAAATTCTATAAACGAGAATCCAAATGACCGGTTCAGCGGAGAATAGAGCAAAGAGAAGATAAAACTTGTTATTTAAATAAGTTTCGCGTAAAAAACGCCACCGATCTCACTTCCCCTTTAAATACGCCCGCACTTTACACCTTCGAGCAGTTTAGTTCGCGGCTGTCCACCTGTATGTCCGTCTGCCCATCACACGCATTTTTCTTGGAAACGGTTATAGCGATTGACAACCAAATTGGTGGAAAAGTGGGAACTGTGAACGCTCACACATACAGTGAGTTACATCCTTTTACGTTGAATTTAAGGGGGTTTCCCGTACTTGCAAAAGGAGTGTACATTTTTTCCCAACCAAATATAGTCATGTGGGATATCAAATGAGAAGTCGCAATTAGTACTTTCCGAAGCTGGTGTTAGTTTTCACATTTTCTGGAGGGTGGGGAGTGCGCGGGGTTGAAAGTGATAATTTCTTTAACGGACCCATTCTCAGAAACTACCAAACCGAAAAATCTGAAAAAATTCAAGAGGCTGCTATTATATAGTGCCTGGACTCCGAAATACCCTTCATACCGATATCTATTCAAATAAAGTTAATAATAGTATATTACTACAATTTTTAGTAATTAGCTGCAAAACCTCTGTTAAGTTTGTCTTTTGTATTAATGTAGGCTATTACATAGGGCATGATTCTACCAAGTTTGGTGGAAATCGCACTATTACTAACAAAGTTATAATAGGTCAAAGTAGCCGCTTCTTTGCGAATTTAAGACTATCAACTAATGGGGCAAATACGTTTGAGTGTGCGAGAGGCTTTATAAAAGAAATACAGAAAACCTTTCATACCTGAAGCGTCCAGTTTCCGGATTCCCGACTTGTCTTCAATGAAATTTCTACTCCAGACTCAAGGGGAATCCAAACCCCTCTCGACGGGTCTATCAAATATCTGCAAAAACGAAGAAGGGAAACCCTCTTTAATCTTATGCATCACAGACAGGCACGCTCTAAGGTAAATATTGAATCAATGCATCACTATTAACCGCTAGATCTTTTGCGTCCCGGTAGCAAGGAGATATTACCACATGGTCCCCGTAAATTATGATCCACCAATGTCCTAAGTAAATCCGCAGCACCATGGATTCCAGAAATCTACCTATTTGGAATCATTTATGATAAAGGCAAAATTGATAAATTGGGGAGTTAATCATATATGTTACATATGGATACAGTGAAACCATCCCAGAGCAATTTTCCCAAAATTTATTTCCACAAATTTTCAATATTCACGTTAACTAAAAAGCGTTTAACCTACCCGAGTACTCAACAACATTTTATTCAGATGATAATTTAGCATCATTAGCGAGGTATTGAGCGAACAACATTTATTTTCTTTCATATGTTGCTTATTCATAGTTTTCTAACCTCTACCAAAGGTTGCACCTATGAACAGTAACAGGTCTCCATGAGTGCAGTAATGGATGTACGTGTGGACACTTCCAGATATTACAATGAAGCAGCTAAGCCGGCAATAAAAGCAAGTGATACACTTTCAAAATGTATTCGCTCTCGAAATGCATCAAAAGTGAATTGCCAGCCTTTCAAGATTAACCGAACCGCTAGTAGCCGTGAGAAATCGAAACCAAGACGGCTCAAAAACCGAGATTGAAACTTCTTCAAAGAGCAGGCAATGGAGAGGCACCTGAGCTTAGATGGGAAAATTTTGGAGAAGACTTAATAGTGCTCAAGGGCCAATTTTCAAATCGCTGCTTGACTCATCCTCATCATGTGTGGAACGAATGGCTGAAGAAGAATAATTCCACAATTAAACACCTGTTTGTCTGTTTGGACTCTTTGGACCAGACTCCCAATCGGCGGAGCCTGCTCCAAAGACACACAGAAGTTACTCCCCGAGTGAGCTCAACTGTTTCATGCGTATCACATACATATGAGCGTACGGGGCTTGTAGTCGCGCGGCTCCAGTTCGTGGTGACCGCGCGGACAGTAGTCGCCATTCGGATCTTCTCCCCGGGGTCCGTCTAGCAACGCATATACTGGGGAGCACTAGGCGAATTACCGATAACTGTTTCCTCATTTTAAAACACTCAGGTGATTGTGGAATCCGAATTGGACGCAATACTGTCGTAGCTATTTGACATGGTATTGTACATGCCCCACTGTATGGTAGATGGCTAAGTAGACGAACTAGGGAAACCCTGCCCGGCTCAAGTGGTGTGAATCGCTAATGGTGCGAACACGATATGGATACCTTGGCTAATAAACTCTTCTAATCACGTAATTTCTAGTATTCCGGGCAGGTCGTTTTCTCGATGAAAAATGCAAATATCTCATTCCGAGATATGTTTATGTATATTTGAATTGTTGATCCAAAGTTGGTCCGGATTTATGGATTACAGAAAAAAATAGAAAATCAAACAGATTTTAACCCTGAAGCATTGAAGTTTCCATTCAGTTATGAAGATTATAGAAAATATACTAATTGAGCACCTGTGGAAGTCAGGAGAAACCAAAACACCGTCAGCAATTATTCAAAATACGACTGGATTGCTGAAAGTTGAGGTATGAGCAAAAAAGGTACACTCAATTGGATTGTTCAAATCATAACGCGGTTAAATAGAATAGTATCATCCTAATTTGAATTGGTATTGAAGGAGGCATCGATAACAAATAATCACTTTCTTGTTCTAGAATATCATCATAACCACTAATGGTATAATAGTCCTAATTGAACCTTAACTTTGATTCTCTTTCAACAGTCTTGAGTTTTCAACTAATGTCCCCAGGCATTGCTGACGGTTCAACCATCAGGGTGGACACAACACTACTTCATACTCTCTCTGAATTGATATTGGCTCATAAAAAAGTGGTCTGTGCACAAGAGGGAAAGGCTAAGTTGTTCCTTGAGTAAGGCGACCCACCATCAAGTGGATGGGGTTCAGGACAATTTAGTCCTCAAATACGAAAGTGCCTTTGTCATAAGTTTGCTTGTCTGAGTTCATTTGACTGTACACGTCAACACAGAATTGTCCATGTTTTTTTTCCCTTATTCCACCTATACGCTTTGCGCCTCCTATTTCATTGACAGGTCTGGTTTGTAGCGCTCCCAGTTTGCGTTAGGTAAATTTGGTAAATGGTGTCAATATTATTCATTTTCGTGCGAATATATCGATGGTCTATGAGTATGTGCTCAGCACATATATCCTATTGAAGCACTTTGGAAACAAGAGGAGCATAGAAAATGTGGTAGAAATTACCTCACTCCGCCAATTAATAGCAACCTTTGGCTCGTTGCACATTTATTCAGAAAGATATACGCCAGTCCTGCTGTTCTTAGTGCTACACAATGCTTCATAGTTCACGTTTACGTCGGCACTAACGATTGCCTGAAAATTATATGCCTCGCAGTAGTTGACTAGGTTCTCCAGTTTCTTTGTGGGTGTTAGCTTTCACGGATCGACTAAATAGTCCCCACACTCCCATTTGCCTCTTTTCCCCTTATTTTCTTTTTGCCACTAAATCACATACATTGACTTATCTCCTACGTTCTAGAACCTAGCTTTCCTCCAATTCACTAGTCAAGGTTCCTAGATCAACACTATGTTCAGACCCTCAGTTTCAAATAATTGCCGCCATTTTAATATCCTCAAGGTTTATCTGGACTACCTTCAACATTTGCCTGCCGCTTTTATTATCATATGTCGTCCAGGATCACACCCTCCTCTCTGCGCTTGGAACCAATCAAATACCATTCTTCGCCCTAGAAGTCGATATCCTGAACCTTCAGCTGAACAGGCAATTTCTCTGGAGCGTCAATATCTAAAATATCTAAAAAGTCTGTATTCAGACTTCCACTCTCTATTCTCGCCAACTCCCAGAATGACACCATTCTACGGAGTGTCATGACATCTAGCCAATCTTTAGTCCCCTATTTTTCGCAGGCTGTAAACAAGATTTCTTTGTGCAAATAGCTACTACTGAACTGAAGCAAAATGCAAGGTTAACACATCCACACTTCAGCCCCTCAATTTTTTCTGATATTTTGCTAGCACAATGGCTATCTTTAGAGGGGATAGCGCCCCTCTTTAAACTTTGCCGAACTTTGTTGATCCAGCAAGTTTACTTCCGAAAGGTTTTCGGTTGAAGAAAGTTTTCTGCTGTCGTCTAAGATTCCAACTTTACCCTTTTTGCTTGATTCAAAATTCCTTTGACAGCCATCATATTCGGCGAGAGATCACCCACACTGTTGAATAAATTCCTTCTTTATTCTTAGCTCGTTCTACCGACCTCTATCGCCTCTAGGCTTCACACGGCTTGTTCTCGGTTAAAGTTAGTCTCCCCACTCCTCACGTGATTCTATTCATGAGTTCGTACCTATTCGTTCGTACCTATGTGTACCTATGACTAAAAGCACACCAGGTTGGGGGATGACAAAACATGCCCAAAAAAAGCTCCCTCCTTAGAAAATGCACTGTCTCAATCGCAGTTTGTTTTTCAGATGGCTACGGTTTCTTTATAATGTTACGCAACTACACTTTATAAGCTAGTAAAAACATTCTTTTACTATTACATATTGTGGCTTTGTGAGAGCCAACCATGTATCGATGGACGAGAATTCACCTTGTATACCGAAAAAGTAGTCGCACTTATCTCTTTGGCTGAATGCTCAATTCAGTAGCCATGTTCTACAATGACCAATAAAAAGGCTAACTGTTCGGTTTGGTGTACGTCCCTGAGGTGTCTTTAGACTTTCCGAATAATGTCAGCCAATTAAATCAAAAGAGGCCGCAATCGATCCATGCTAACCAATTTTATGTGGGGTGAGTTTTAACTTTGGATGTCTTGAAGGACATATGATTTCAGCTGGTTGTGCCCTTTTCAGAAAATGCATTGCTGCCTCAGACCTCCAATTTTCATTCTTTCCTAATCTATCCAATCCACTTCCTATATATGGTAGATACTCCATGGTAGTTCTTGATTTCTTGTGGATTTATTTTGACTTTTTTACACCATTGAATTGCATATATTATTATAGTTCCTAATTTTTTTAGGTCATAAACCCCGCTGGGTTTATTATTTTGAAAGTTTTTTAGTAGCAAAAATTGAACCTTATAAGCATATTAAAGGACTTTTGTTTCAGGATTAAAGGATCCTAAGTTCACATCCACTTGATGTCAAACCGGACCAACAGGAGGGCAAATTGGTCCCGGTTTTTGGTGAGGCAACGTCTAATGATTATGGTCTTTAGACCAAAAATAGTGAGAGCAGATTGTTTTCTATTTGGTCCACTCCATATCAGTATATTCTACCAAATCTCATACTGCGACCTATTTTTTTAAAGTAAGATCTTTTGCGGGAGGAATGAAGAAGATCTTACTCGTCAACTAGCAAAAATATATGTGTTTAAAGGACTCAGTTCACGCCAGACTAAAAACTACTGGGGAAGACAGATGCCGGAAAGCTACGAGGGCTCTACTGAATTACAGGTTCGTAGCAGGAAAAAAATCGGGTTGCAGCCCGAAGATACTACTTTGGATATACACTGCAATAGTAAGGCCAATGGTTACCTATGGGAAGGTAATCTGGGCAGAAAGAACTGAACTCAGTACACAAGCCAAGGAGTTACACAAACTCCAAACTGGCTTGTATGTGTATCAGTGGGGCAATGAAGACATGCCCAACAGCATCCCTGAAGGTCCTTCCGGGATTAATCCCTCTCCATCTGTACATACAGATGCAGGAAAGGAGGGCAATATTCAGGATGTCCAGGAGTATCAGTGAGGCGGGGCCTAAACCGAAGGAAGATTGATATTCTTTCTTTTTTTCTCTTCTTCGAAATTACTGATTCCAAGGGATAACATGACAACGAGGTTTCACTCCGATAAGAAGTTTGAAACACTTTGGAGTAACAAGGCCAACTGGAAGGGCTTGGCTGAGACCTACGGACGGATTCCTCACAGCAGAGGGGGCGGGTTCCAGTGTCATTGGTCCAAGGAAAATGTACTTGGAGCCAATGGGTAGTTACACTAGCATATTTCAGGCGGAAATATACGTCATAGACAGATGTGGCTCCTTTAATCTCCAAAGGAACTATAGGAGGCAGAACATTGCTATTCTCACCGACAGCCAAGTAGCGATCAAGGCACTTAGGTCGAACCAGGTGAACTATAAACTGCGAATGCCTTGAGAGACTAATACGCTCGTCCAACAAGGTCTGGATACTCTGTGCTCCATCCTATGTTGGATTGAAAAGCAATGTGGCAGCGGACGAACTAGCCGAGAAGGGAGCAGGGACGCCTTTACACGGGACAGAACCCTTCTGTGGAATCTGAAACGGTTTAATGGCTATGACATTAAAAAATGAAGAGGAGCGGTTGAGGTAATTATACTGGGTCGGTCTACCAGGAATGGAACAGTCCAGGGTACTTATTGGGGGATACGAACCCATGCGCAAAAAGGATTGCTTAAACCTCACCAAAAAGAACTTCCAAATCATAGTGGGAATTCTCACTGGTCACTGTCGGTTAAACTATCCCCTAGGCAAGCTAGGGACATCTACGGACACTGCCTGCAGGTTCTGTGGGGAGTGTGCTGAAACCTCTATACACGTTCTGAGACAGTGTCCGGCACTTATGCAAAGTAGGTCGAGGCACCTAGGAGAATACTTAATACCAGATGCAAAGTTGAAAGACTTAAAAATAGAGAATATACTAAAATTCCTAACGGTTATAGCCTTTCTTGGCATGCTATAGTTAATAGGTATACTATTACCAGCGGTGTTTCCAGATAGCTGCGTGATTAGAGCACAAGCCTGACGTACGGAAGATCGCGGTTCGAATCTCATGGTGGCAGTGAGATTTGTATCGTGATTTGACGTCGGATACCAGCCGACTCAGCTGTGAATGATACCTGATCCAAATCGGAGTAATAATCTCGGGCGAGCGCAATGCTGACCATCTTGCCTCCTACAATGTACTGTAGTGACCCGTTACGGTCTTGAATGAAGTGCTCCAACACACTTCAAGGCCCTGATCCAATATGGATTTTTGCGCCAACGATTATTATTATTACCAGCAAAAGGGGCACAATAGTTCTTTCAGGACGCGGTGCCACTATCCCTTAACACAATAATAATAAAAGGATTCAGTTCAGATTTTTTCAATTTTTTCATTTGAACAAAAATCTGACTTTTGCATTTGCGAATGTATATAAGACGGCCTTTCGTAACTGGGGACCATTTTGGTCACGCTGCCAAAGGTTAGACAGCGGCTAAGTAGTTTGGGCTGCAGTACAAACAAAAACCCTTGCAGACTTTTGTGAATCTAAAAGAGTGAAGACGGAGAACACACAAATTTGTTGCTGAAGAAGAGCCTATCAATTTCAAAACAACTGGGCACTGCGTTACAAATGAAAGGCAAGTAAGTCTCCTTCTCTTCCTCACAATGATCGCAAATTGGTAGACCCGCTACTTCGACTTTTTCAAAATGATAATTTACGATTAAGAGAAATGTCCAGTGTAAAAATATTATAGCATCATATTTTCCCACTGCTTCTGCTGGTTCTATCATAAAGATTTTACCAATCGGCAGGAGCTTACCAATTGTAAAAACAGTCTTTCATCATTTCCATTACCGATAAGACCTGAGTGTCCTGATGCACGCACCAGGATTGCTCCTTCAACGGACCGGTTTCAAACGGCACCTAGAGGAATTTTCTTACCAGCGCATCGTATACTTTGGCAGTATTCTGTTTTATACTCTATACTGTCAACATGACTTGACTGTCGGTACATATTCAAATGGCGCGTCAGTTTCGACGCAGATATCTCTCTGCTTGAACTTGGATTGTAGTCGTAATGCTTCTGAAGGACTGCGCCTTAGTTCAATTCCTGTTCATTGATTATGAGTGAGTATCTCTTTTCAAACACGAACCTGGAAATCGTATTCATACATAACCGGCATTTAGAATTTTTTTTAATTGATTCCTGCTGTCAGCAAATTTTTAAGCTAAATAGGCATTACACGCATGCATCAAAATGCTTTATACACGAGTATCCCCACTTAGAACACTAATTTGTTCCTTCAAAATGCTTTCTGAGTCGAAATTCACGAGAGAAATATCCAAATTAACTAGTAACATAAACTAAGAGCATATTGAATGTACACTCGTACATTTCCCCATATGGTTCCGAAACCTTGTCGTCTACCAAGGGCAACGAATGAGGCCTAGCGGAAACGGTGCCGAAGCTGTTCCGTTGTATAAATGACATAACACGCTGTGATCACATCAGGAATCATAATATAAGACGTTTTACCTATCGTTAAGACGCCTTTGATGGTAGGATCGCTGAACTTCGAAGTCAGTGGAAACAACCAGTAATCGTACGGAACAGTGACGGCTTCATACGCTAGATATCCACTTAAGACCTGCTTCCACACCAACCAATTCAAACGAGTGAAACCACTACCTTCGAAGTATGTTTATATTATCGGGACGTACATCCAAAGACTGCAGAGTGATTCATATCATGACCCAGATGTCGAATGCCAGACATTAGTCGAGTCAACAAAATAACTGAATCAAATCAGGATAATAGGTAATAGGGTAGCGGTTTCGACATAAATTGCTCTAAGGCGTCTAAATTCAAAATGAGAATAGTGTGCCATGAATTATTTTGTTATTATACTGGAAGGAGAGGAGCCTTCTCTATGAAAACTCCTAAAAACCTCTTGCTCCAATAGACCAAATCGTTTCGCATGAATATGGATCCTCCTCTAAACAAGACTGACGATGATCGATTCCCTGCCGTCTTGTCACTCCCAAATAATTAGGAACGGAGCGTAATTAAAGGCTTTTCCAGTTTTCATAAATGTGCCCAAAACGAAAACCGTTAAGTAAACTCGTGAACTGCTGTCTCCGCGTTCGAGTTCTTAAAAAGAAGAAAATTAGGCTGATTGATAGGAGGTGACGGTGAGGATTCCAAACAACCATTAAGCAAACGTAATAGCAAACGAAGAGAAGAATCCTTACATCCTTACATGAGGATAGACGATTCTGTAGCCTATACAATGACGAAATCGATGAGCGATACCATGACCGTCCGGTTGTGGATAAAATCAGGCTCAATAGGTTACGGTGGGTGGGTGACTTAATCCATATGGATGAGGATGATCCCACCCGGAAAGTCTGTAAGGGCAATATCTATGGCAGAAAAAGAAGACGAAGCAGACCCTGCCTAAAATGGAGCGATGGCGTAAGTCAGGACGCCAGACAGCTTTTAAGGATATCGAATTGGTGAACCTCGGCGCAAAACCGGGATGTCTGGAGTTCCTTATTAAGGCACGCCCAGACCGGATACTGATTGGTGCGCCGTTGATGATGATGATGATGAATAGCAAATGCAACATGCATACATTTTTAATATGTATACTCAGGACATCATCATTGTATCAAAAGGAATATATGTACTTAAGAATCGGGATACGATTTGGGTGTGAGCAGCTCTCTCATAAAACAATGATTACTGTTTGGATTATCTCAGATATAAATCCGAACAAATGTTATCACCGCTGCCACTTGTGATGAGTATTGAAGTGGGGACTAGTGTTTCTACGGGAACTGAATAAAAATGGTTTGATTTTACTTTGCCCCAGTTGACCTCAGGTCAAACAAATCTCCAGGCAACAAATATTTAAAGAGGATTGAAATTCGACAAACGATCGTAATTACAGTTTCATCGATAGAGCCTATGCTTATTAAGCCACCAAACCTGAAATAAAATGCACAGCAATTCTTTTTCCCTCGGCTAATCAAGAATTTCGGCGTATTTACCCAAAAGAGAGACAAGACAAGGCATTATTTATTACTTCATCACGCAGTTCTCCATTTGCTAACAGCATTGACTTGAGACATTTAAATCGCTCAGTTTTGTTTTACCAAAAACCAATATCTTGTTTACTTGTTTTGCCATCCATCCTTAAAAATACGCTCGAAATTCGGATTCGTAATCGGACGACCCCCTTAAAACTAGGCCGATATAGTCCTTGCCAAACAACCCGGATGCTTCAATGATATTTTACAGCATTCTATGGTGGTTTTCTTTGATCAGACTTTCTTGACGAACCTAAGACTGCCCTTCTCGTTGCCATATTTGCTTTAAAGGCTATCTTATCCTCTATTAACTCAGTCTAAACGTAGTGCACCCTCCGTTAGGCTATTACTGAAATCATATTCTTCAAATATCTCTTCTCTTTACTTTGAAGTAAGTCCTCCAGTACTCAGTTAAATAGCAACTAAAAAATTTGAAAACTTGTTATTCCTCAAGAATAAGACTTTGGGTAAAAGTAGACAATGCTGAGCAGAAAGAATGTGTAAATATGTGAATCGCGTGCACGAAATTTTCAATTAACTAAAGTTGGGTTGGTACCCCACAAGCATGTATTTGAACGCAAGCTGATTACACTTGAACTTACTGGTTCGCGTTTTTTAAGAGGAGCCTCCATTTTGGCTACTCCAGGCTTGCGATCTGCTTGATTTTATTTACTCAGTTACCATCATGTGTAAGGTTTTTGTTGTACATTCCAAATGAAAGCAAAACCTGCAATTGATTTTTTGCAGCCGAAACTGCCTCAACTACAGATTCACACAATTATACTCGGCAACCACTAATAGCAGGGTTAAACCAGTTGAAGCGCTGCTGCCGATACAACTCCAAAAAATTCGGGTCCACAATAATTTGCAATAAATATGGGGTTAGTGTGCCTCCCCGCACACACTCCTGGCCAAAATAGACAGGTGTCCGGCTCAGCTTGGACTCTTCGGCTTGGCGTGCCTATTTGCCATTCAAAAAAGCCAACGAATTCTCGTTCGGCAGCGGCCAAATTCAATAAAAAGATTGCTCGAATGTTTGAGTTGCGAATGGTATGCTTAATTGGTCGTTGAACTTTGCCGGAACAGAGCTTTAATAAAAAAGAACGGGCTAATCATCTTCGTTTCGAATCCCGCCAAGTTGGGTCTGCCAGTGAGCCAGCCCCCGATGGCGGCCGTTGGAGTCGAAATCCAATTCAAGACGTGGATTTCCGAGTGGGATTTCTTCTATTCTTGGCGATTTTTCATAGAGGCCGGCCCAGGTCGGGGCACACTGGAGCGCACTCACCTGCAGGAAGGCATTGCTTCCATTTATTAGCGTGAATTTTTCAATTGGATTTTTTCATTCTTCACGAATAACGCACTTGGCCGCAGTCAATCCCCGAGCAATCCAAATCTGAAACGCCTAAGCTCGGGCCTAAGAAGACCAAGAAATTAACTTCCTATTCTAAAGACCGTGCAGCCAAGACGGGGTTAATCTAATCTCTAATGCGATGCCATAATATTTCCTACTTTAGGTTATTATCAGCGGATTGCATGAATGCTGTTTGGGTACTTAATTTGAATTCGTATTAGCTTTTCTAGGTGTTGGCTTGAGAACGGTGGAAAAGAAGATTTTTCCGAGATTTGGATTGGAAATATTTTCTTGTGGATAATCTGAACGTGATTGGAGCGAGCTTGATTAGATTGTGCAAGCAGAACCGTTGTCCTACGATGTACTTTACGGTTCTATGCTGAGATGAATCAAACTGTAAATTTCCATACTCGTGCTTATCTCACATTATTTATAATTATTTTCCTGTTTCGCGGACATGCACTGCAGCTATGCAAGGAAAGTTCAACTCAGAACTAATGTGCATAGTTGGGTGGGTATGGTCCATGTCTAATTGCTCCAGGAAAAAGCAGACGTTATGTAATTAATGCTGAACCTCAGCCTCTATTATTGGCAGTGTTCCAGCAGTTTCAACGGCCAACCACTTAAGCTAGATTTATTCGTCGCGCTAAGACCTCCAAAGCCGTTAATTATAGAGGCCTCAAATGCACACAAAATAAAGCCCATTCACAGGTCTTCAACACTAGCTCTGAAGTGACTAGAGGACTTCACAGTTCCAGAACGATGGGATTATGCTTAATATCTTCATTTGTGCAGCCAGTTATCATTAAACAAATATAAGTCCCAGACCTCACAATGTAATTGTTCACTCTAATTACGCTAAACCTGCCTAAATCTTACTTCTAAGGTAAATCTATTCCATCGTTCCGTCGTCGTTAGAAGAATTCAATTATAATCCGACTCCCTCATTCCCTCGGCAAAATTAGCTAGAACAGCTGACCACATCTGGAACCACATCACCCAATGACTAATTGTAAGTTACTCGCTCACCTTTGAAATCATATTTGTGTGTCAGTACGAGAGCATTTTAATAATAAACAATGATCAAAACATTGGCGGCAGGTATCGATCTGAAGGTGCGGTTTATAGTACAAATCCCCCGGGGCCACTAAATCCATCAACCAACCATTCACGTATGTCTCTAACTGTCGAACAAATTCAATTAATCACGAATAAATAATGTCAAATTTTGTTCTGAATATTGTTTTATTAGATGGAAGGCGAACTACACAAGCATTTAACACCTTTTGTTCCTTGTTTGGTGCCAGTTCTGAAGTGTACAGGAAACCTCTTTCATTACACATGTTCTTAAGCACGTATGCCTGGAGGTGTTAGTAAAACTGAAATTGTTACCGCTAAGGCAAAAAAGCGAATTTAGAAGCCAAAGTTTGGATTGAGAAGAATGTTATCTACTATGTTGGCAGAAGCTACAAAACCACTTTAGCTTAAACCCTGCAACGAAACTGAGCCAGTAATGTGAGATTAACCCAACTCAGGACTTCCCGCCCAGCAGAGTCACATGCTAAAAACACCCTCCGTCTTCCCAGCGAGAGCACCATTTAAGGATTATTGAACAGGGTGAGTTTGTTTTAAGCCCTCGAACTTCTCGTCCTTTGAGCTTTCTAACTTCTTACTTCCTTTACCAGCTCGTTCTGTATGTGCACAATTGCGGAGAAAACCATAAACCACTTCTTCTTCGACTTCAGCATTTCTGTAGCTATACACTCCGGGCTTACGCTCCTTAACGGCCCTTGATACAGGTTCTTTCTCTCCATTGCGATCTTTGGGTAGTGAACCCCGCTTGCTCTGGATCCTCCGATGGACCACTATATACAAGACAATTCGGCGAATTATCCAGCCAAAGGGGTGCAGATACTGCTTGTAGCGACCATCATTCCCTGTGGGGAACTAAGTAATGTGGTGGTTGGTTTCTCCGCGTTTCCACTTAGACCATACCATAATGTTGGGAAGGAGCCCGTGCGCCACCAACTCTGACCTTACCGCATTCTTCCGTTCTATCTGCTCCTCCATACGTCTTGCATAGTATAACACACTGATTTCATTCGCCTAAAATATCGACTAGGATCATGCCCGCCAATACTGCCTCTTCTGATGTGGTTCAAAAAGCACTGCAAACTCAAAGCCATTAGCCAGTAAGCCGAATTCACCTACTCTCTTCTCTGAGAGTTTGCAAGCGCCCTTGCCCGCACAGGCGATACCTAAAGCAGAATGGATCGCACTACTCCAGCTAAAAGCGAACTTCCACACTGTTTCGGCCCGCCGACATTCTGCAACATTCTTACAAGTGCCACAACGGGACTTGCTGCCTTCTGGCATGCATATTTTAGATGCTCCCTAAAGCTCAATTTAAAGTTAATTATCACCCCTATGTACTTAGTAGCTGATTTAAAAACAACCGGCTTCCACTTTCACGGTGCTTTCTTTCGCCACTTCTCTCTGAGAGGTGATTCTCGATCATACTCGCCAAATATCCAGGACCACCTATGTCAAACAATGCAGCTTTGATTCGACCCCCGTTTTCGGAATTGAATGCGTTTATGACATCCAGTGCGAGCGTGGCGCAGTAGCCCTTGGAATTTAGTCCATCTTTTACCAAGCTCACCACCGTGCTTATTGCATCCACTGTATACCGGGTGCGTCAAAACTTATACTAGCGTCGCCGCAGACCATCGCCACTTTCGACGATGGGTTTAGGAAGCAAGAAGACCTTTTGCTTTTTCCACTAGGCACTACTAATCGAACCACCTCCTTTAAGTATTCCACAAGTTGTTTGTGTGTCTACTCTCGATCGTCGCTACCTTCTACCCGCTGAGCCTCTGGTAAAATCTCCTTCTATCTATTCTATCTTACGGGCATAATACCATCGCATTCTCCCGTGTGATGATTTGTGTGATCTGGCAGACTCTTTCTGTGGCCGTATCATTCGGGGATATTTTAGAATTAAGGCCCGAAGAGAATTTGTCCCCCTTTCGCCGCTCAACCCGGCACTCTGTGAGAGTCCTTGATCTGCATACAAATTGCCTGGTAGTCGGAATGAATATAGTCCTAAGTAACTTGCCAAGGAACTATTCTGACTAAAGCGGTGCTCACGTATGTTAAGTCTACTATAGACTGTATATATATTATGAGGCCCCAACATTCGCGCGCACCACA
Organism: Hermetia illucens; assembly: GCF_905115235.1. Taxonomy (NCBI): domain Eukaryota; kingdom Metazoa; phylum Arthropoda; class Insecta; order Diptera; family Stratiomyidae; genus Hermetia; species Hermetia illucens. The sequence continues at coordinate 45,923,960 of NC_051853.1, forward strand.
TATAGCTCCGCGAACGATTCAAATAAAAAACCGGCTGTCCCATTCAAGTGGTCAATCATCTGCTATAATTACCGGTCAACGTTTTCTTGCATTTAAAGCCAGCGCGCTCAGTATTTTCATATACTCGTCAAGTGTAGCGCTGAGTGAACGATAGGAGATGTACATGACTATTTCACTTTCGCTCTGGTAAAGGCTTCCTCCAGTTGCCCACTATTTCCAAGAGGGTTTGTTCTCCGCAAGCCCATATAGCCGCTTAGCGTATTTGACCTAAATGCCATCATTTCGACATAGCTCGCTAATGGTCACATCGATATCTTGGTCGCCGATGATTTGCGTGAATAGATCCAGCGCCACTTGGTGATGGTTGACGATTTGCGTCCTCCTGAATTCCACCCGTTGCCGTCTGCAATAAGCCGATGGTTCGCCCCCTTCCTTTTACACCGTGAACAAATTGGATCCACAAAACCGACTTATCATCCGCCTGGAACATGCCTTTACAATCTAACCGAAGCCAAGACATCTAACGCACCGATTTAGCGCCACCTGCTCACTAAGACGACACGCAACCTAGAATATTTTTCTTTTCCTTACTGCCTCCACTGGCAAGCTGATGATCTGATGATAGCGGTTTGTGTCCCAAGTTTGTATGAAGCCCAACTAAGTGGAACTCCTTTTCCAAGGTCTCGCAAACCTTCAAACTAATGGGGACTTCATCTGTATCATTGCAGACTATAGAGATATCCGGGCTGCTAGCCCTGTTGTCGGTTTCCTGTCATAAGGACTTTCCGATTGGACTCAAGAATTTATCTGTCATTATATTCTTGGATTTCTTGAGCTCCAATATAAAGTCTCCTTTCTGGGACCGTTTAATGTGGCTAACATTAGCCCCCAAATTGGTAAGTTCTAGGTTTGCCTTCACTCTCCTAAGAATTTCAGCGTATAACTATTTGCCTCATTTAGAGATGATAATAACCTTCGGTCGTATCCTCCACCTATCTCTCTTTTTTCGAGGTATCACCTTTCTCCTAGCTTCCATATTCTCGTTGGGGTTCATACGCTCTCTCTGGAATTGCGGGTACGTGAATTTAGCCAGCTACTTCAGCCGTTCTGTTTATCTTTTCCGTTTTTTTATAAATTGAGCCCTTTTTTCTCTAAAGGGTTTGCTGTCCTATTGATTCATTTCATTTTTATCGCTGGAGCAGTTGTTCATAGGCGGAAAAATTACACTCAAAAGAAACCCAAACTTCTTGTTTTTGAATCGTTCCCATCCCTTCAACTCATAGTACCAAAGCAAGCTGTTCCGGCGTTTGGTAGGGATTTTCATTGAGGAATTCCTCCAATTCCGCGTCTTCAAAAGTTTTTGGCCTTCCTTCACGGAAACAGTCATCAACATCGAAATCAACTTCTTAAAAGCGGCAGACCCAATCACGGCACGTTGCTTCACTTAGAGCAACATTTCCGTAAGGTTCTTTTAACTCTCGATGCCCTTCAGCCGCCGTTTTCTTTGAATGAAATAAGAAAAGTAACACTTCCCGCCAATGACGATTGGTTGGCACAAAATCAGACATTTTCACACAACTAAAAGTAGATGACGCTACAATAAAATCACTAAAGTATGAAAGCGGTTTCCTTGCAATATGCCTCAGCTTGGATCACGCCGTGTTAGATATGCCAAAATCGACCAGCAATTACCGCTGGAGCCGTCTATTGACAAACAGGGAGAAGTTAGTTGCACACTTAATAGTTAGTATAGAGGCTAGATTGGATTTAGGTGAACAAAAACTACCAAGCACCCGCTTTTCAGTGAAAAATCATTGGTAATGTTTGTCATCAATTTCCTTCATTGTTTGTGGTGACTTCTTCTTCTTCTTCATCCCTTAAATTTTTTGCCTTGTCTTCCTTTGTTCTTGTTCACAAACATTTGCAATCTTAGTACAACTTAAACAGAAAGCACGTAAATCACACTTTTGATGTTGCTTACATCTTGCTCTTGTGCATCTCCAGACGTTCTTCCTTATGTGCTCTTGATATTACCCTTTCTTATTTGCTCCTGATATTATCATGTAGTATGCGTGTGGATATTTTTGATGTGGGGTAAAGGCAAAACCTCTGAACACTCAGATTCTAGTGGTTTATTGTACTTCTGAGAACTCAAGCTCTAACGGTCCGTTGTATCCGTATGCTGCTCGCTGCAGTTGTAGCATATCAACACCGAAATTCTGATGTCTGATGCGTCCATAGGCGAAGCACTCACACAGAAAATGCTCCGTGGACTCCGCTTTCTCATTACAAGATTGACACGTATCATCTTGAAGAATTCCTATTCTAAACATATGTCCAGCTAGTGAATTATGGGCACAATACTTCTGCAAGTCTTCTTGCTTTCCGATGCTACTGACACCCCAATTGCTGGTTCCGGTCCGGGCATAGGTGAAATTGAAACCTCTTTTGCTAAAGCAACCAAGATTTCATTTCCTTCTACACCACAATGACGGGGTACCCATAGTAGTTCTACCGTATCGAATCTAGAAACAGATTTCAACTGATTTCTACATTCGTAAACGATTTTTGATGTAATCAAAGGACTGCTTAACACCCTCAACGCAGATTGACTGTCGCTCCAAGTTGCGATGCTCGTGCCCTCCAACCGCTCGTGCATCTAGGTTGCCGCCTTAAGAGTCAGCTTGAAAAACCGTTGCATATTGTCCCATCGGAAAAGCCCATTTCTCGTTTTTATTCGAGAGGTCGACTCCTAGATTCAGTTCTCCCAATAACTTTTGCCCTCTGTTCCCCCACGCCATAGTTTCCCAATAGATCTAATGAATTAGTTAATGAGCAGTGCACTGAATAGACAAATCTAAGGGTTGCAAATTGAGTAATGCACTCAGAGCTGTGTCGGATGTCGTGCTCATGGCACCGGGGATACCTAGCCACACAAGTCTTTACAGTGTGACTATTTTACAGCGAAAATTCTTTTGTTTCACCTAAACCCACTACACCACGGATGTATAAACGAACATCGGTCTCAACATGGTTTTCCCCTGCGGCAAGCGATGGAAAACTGCTGGAATATGGCCATCAGTTGCACCATCTTTTCATCGACTTCAAGTCTGCTTATGATACTGTAGCAAGGGTAAAACTGTACATGGCCATGAAAGAATTCGGTATTCCGACGAAATTGATGAGACTGATTAAGCTGACCTTGACCAATTTGCAAGGCCAGATAAAAGCGGCACGAGATCTCGGGCTGCACGTCAATGACGGCAAGAAGAAGTACATGGTGCAACGTCAGCGCTAAAGAACAAAGAACTAACAACATCGAATCGCACTGGTTAAACGAAACAATAGGGGCTACAACTTTGAGACCGTTGACAATTTCTCCTATCTAGGGGCAAAAATCATAGCCGATAATAGCTATGACGATGAAATCCCCGCAAGGTTCTTGGCTGCCAACATACAGCTTACAAAAACTAGTTCGCTCGAAACATCGCACCATAGGGTCAAATCTTTTACTGCACAAGACAATGATCTTGCTGGTAATCATGTATTCCTCGGAAACCTGGGTTCTTAGGAAGAAAAATTGCGAACTTTTGGCCACGTTCGAGAGAAAAATCTTGTAAAGAATTTTTGACCCCCTACATGAAAATGGACGATTCCGTAGCCTACATAACGACGAAATCTATGTGCGATACCATGACCGTCAGATTATGGGTAAAATCCGGCTCAATAGGTTGGGTTGGGCAGGTCACCTAATCCATATGGATTAGGATAATTTAGCCCGGAAAGTCTATAAAGGTAATATCCATGGTAGAAAATGACGATGAAGCAAACCCTCCCCGAGATGGGACGATGGCGTAGGTCAGGCCCACAGACAGCTTCTAGGGACATTGAATTGGTGGATCTCGGCGCAAAACCGGGATGTTTGGAGTTCCTTACTAAGGCATGCCTGGACCAGATACCAATTATTGTACCATTGATGGAGATGATGATGGTTGCCACTAACAATTTTTACTTCAAAACGCAGGCTCTTGGTTTTGAAGATCTCTCATCGAAGGAGATCCTAGTCCCCTTTACTGATCCAATACCACACACTTTGTTAAAACAAGCCCATGGCTCTTGAACTAGAGATATGTAAGGGCTATAATGCACGTTTGCTAGCTAGCATGCTGCTAAACTCTTATGTTTGTAGAGATAAGTGTAATCTAATATGAAAAATGCCACTAACTCAAAAGTCTACTGAGTTTAGCTTGTCCTCACCTTCCGCCGAAAGTTCCGCTTTCTCGCGTCCAATTTTTCTACATATCGCCACACTTGGCAGTGCAACAACGCCCATGTCTTAATTCCTAACAATCTTCGCCTTCTTTCTCAGTGTTTTCCCTTGTCGTCCGCTGGGAGCCCTTTTAGGTTCACGGTGTCCGGGCTGCACGGATCTGCTTCCACACAACAGAATTGGACCAGTTGCTTCCAGATCACCAGTTTCCCTTTCTTCCGCTTTTCCTGGCAGGCAAACCTGTAGTCCCTTCTCCTTTGCGATTCAAGTTTCCTTCCGCCGAGCTCCTCACCCGTTTTTTTTTTTGGAAGAGTTAAGCAACAGTGTCAACGACAAGCTGGCGTAGTCAGGTTTTCAGTTCCTCCATTAAGGGAGTTGCTGTGTTATCTTTTCTAGCTGACCGCGCCATAGGCACCGGGTGTAGGTTTACCACTGAATTGGAAAGCCTTTCTTCCACAGATTTCACCGTGAAGGAACGCCAATCTGGTGAGGCCTCCAAAATTCGTACCTCAGCTACGACCTGATTTCTCAAAATCGCAGGTGGATTCGAAGTTTGTGACTTCTTATTACTACAATCCTTTGTTTCCATCTGCATGTGTTTTGGGATACCCTTAGTATAGCAGTAAACTACCGCAGGCTCCCCACCACGACAAGATAGTATACGAAGAGGATTATTGGACTCTTGGATTACTTACTGTGTCAACCCTCATGTTGTGTGTAAGCCTGCTAAGTTCGGTTTTCAAAAGATAGACCAATTTTGACGATCTGGATTCAACTCCAAGACGATAGTGTTATCCTCACTCACTTAACGTGTGAGCAAACGTTCGGCATCCTTCATTCAGTTCGATATAACCTGTTCTCTTGCTATATCTTCCCTCCCCCAAGTTTCGGGTTTACCCCGAGATCCACTCGAAACTTCGCTTATAACTAAGTCTGATATCCGGAACACCCACAACCCCTCTTGTTTGCTTCTTTTTAATATGTAACTTCACAATGAAAGGAGCGGCTAGAAACCTGATAATCCACTGTGTTGAATAACTTAAGATACAAACCGAGAGCACATGGCACTTCCTGAATTTTATACTAGAAGTGATTGAATTATAGTCTGAAATCCGGGAAATTTTGGTGTTATCCAAAGTTATGTAATGGCGGCTTACCAGTTAGATCATCTAAAGGATATCGAATAATTAAAAAGAATCAGATTTGAATCAAATTTGAATAATCTTGAAATAAAGTTAATCAAGTTATCTAAGGCGAACAAACGTTCGATTTGAATATGTGTCAGTGTTAACAACGCACATTGCTTATTTCCTGGAACAGGTCTCAAATGGAAACCTGTAAACGCCTAAACACCCCGACACTGACATGCTCACTTGTCGTTCCGGCGCAGTGCAATCAATGTTATTGGCTTACAACAATATGTACATTGGTCATGACGTTGTCTATTGACTTGTTACATGCCCGTGCTGCATGCCGCGGCACGCAATCCGCAACAACCTGCAGCAACAACATACGCAACAAGTTCACTTCTATGCTAATATTACCCATCAGGTTTCGCTATTGTCGAGGCCTAGAACGGCTCCAGAAAAGATTCTCCTCTCAAACTTAATTTATTGCATGAACCAAAAAACCGCAAAACAATATCACGATCATGTGTTATAATTTCAGGTTCATCGCTTGAGTCTTTTGTATTTGGCATTTGGTATTGTTGCGTGGCCGCGTCGAATGGGTTCATAAAAGTTAACAGAACTTTGCAATAGCACATAATGACTTGGAAGCCAAGCAAAGGAGGCCTCTTCAAGTGCGCGTTGTGCTTTCATATTGTGCTATTATCTTTTATATTTTTGAGTAATGTTCTGAAACATAGGGGAAACTGCCGTGTCCGGGAAGAAGCTGCTTACTGGGTGAAGTGGTACATGACAGAATAAGTCCCCGGAAATACACCCGTGCAAGTAATTCAAACTTTAGGAAATGGAGCAGTATCATCTATCTTTCGGAAATAATACAAGTTTAATACATTTGACATAAGGACTTGATGATAAAGGACGATCAAGTTGTCCTTATTCCTTCTTTTTCAGAAACTATTGTTTTTTCGCATCCTAAACGCAAATAATGTTATTTTTATTTTAACATCGATTTGACTAGCTCTGCTTAATATGTGCTAATGCTGGTGTATCAACCCACTAATTCGAAAGCACAAGTGTGAAATCTTCTTGGCCTCATGTAAAATGGAGATGAACAAATGCTAGAGTTCACGTAGAAACCCAAGCCAATCTCTCAGCTAGAAGCAACATCTCTTTCCAAAACAATTGTGTCGAATAAATCAATAAAGACATATTCTACTTGTATCAAGGTGCTCAACAATACAATGATTTAGTCCAACTATTGTCCACAAACTTGTTAAAAGCAAATCACCGTTTCTCGCCCAGGTGTTTTGCCTTTAATCAAATGCCATTAAATTTGAGATTTCACCCAATATCAGTTAATTGGTTCGCCTGTTTTAATTCTGCTAAACGCAAATATCGACGGCTTGCAGGCCAATATTAGATAAACCGTTCGACGCATATACGTAGAACGGATTTTGGAATAAACATGCCTTCGGGATTGAACCCAATATTCAACGTTTTCGCAAAAAGAACATTGTTGCCTTTATACGATAGAGCAATACGCGATTCGCGGTTAATTAACATATCAACAGTCATGGAACAATATCCAAAATAAAGTTAGTGGTGGTCTTTTCTCTCGATGAGCCACGGTTCGATTGCTTTTGTCTTTACCTGGCACAAGCCAACAGGTGAGCCCGATGTTGTTTTATTGCTCACGGCTCATGGATAATGAATTTTTATTCATTATGGCTTTCACCTCTAGAAAAGTTCTGTTATTAAATGTTTCGTGCTACGCAAAAAGAAATATACGAAGTGGAATGTTTTCATGAGATATGAAGCGATGAGCCTCTATCCCGGGGCTAATGAACGCCACAGGTCTACATGGGATTCGGTTAATCAAATTTGGATATTTTTGCGCTGATGAGTAAACGAAGTGCTGTGAACTATTTGATTTATAGAAGGACTGAGAAGATTTGTGTACTCTACAAACAGTCGAATTCCAGAATATTATTGCGAAACTGTTCTGAGCTGTATTGTTCTAACCCACTAGTCAGCCTTGCTGGGAAAATATTATGCCCTCTTCGTGCTTAGTCATAAGAACCTCAAGCACCTGCGCCATCCGCATTAAATACCGAGGTAGCATGCCAGAGGAAGTTGAGGAGCGGAACTGTGGGAAAATAAGTTTACGGAATAATCGTTTCTTGTTAGTAACTTCTTTCAGTCGCTATAGGAACTGGCTCATCAAAAGTGGATTCAACATGCCATAGGAAACGAAGTGGCAATCAAATTATATTTTGAAATGCGATGCACAAATTGGGAAAATCTCTCGAAAAATACCCAACCCTTACGCGTAGGTTCACGACCTTGGAGGGAAAATCTAGGCTCGGGATGAAAATTAGGCGGGTCCTCCTATCACCCCTTTAGCGCCAGTTAGTGCTGTACGTGTCTCTATTCAGAGTCGGAGAGTAATCGCCTTCTTTCCTCCCCCTTTCACCACACCTAGGTTATCTACTTGCAAGTATACTGCATATCGCCTACGCATTCGATGTTTACACTTTTTGACCCGCGGATTTGTATCTTCATTTAAACACAACAACTCGACATGGTTAAGATGTTTTGTCACAACAACTAATGCTGCCTTTAACGTTATCCACTGGCTAAACGTTAAATACATCATTGCACACGGCGTTCCTCAGTAGTGACATACATGTGGAAGTAATGTTCTTTGAGTCAAACACCAGTGTCGTACTAAAGCCATGTTTCCTCTCGGTAGCTGTAAAGAAAACCAACTAGAGACGGAAATACCAACCGTCGTTAAGGAACACACAATGTGATTCTATGTAGTTGGCCGAATTTAATGCATTCCTCAAATCCACATAGTTTTAGGCAAGCCGACAGTCAGATCAATTTACGGGAACCCAATCGTCAATCTAGGCCATCAGCAACCCTGAACTGTCAATAGATGTATATAGATCAGTAAGACAATGCTCCCCTGGAGGTTTACGAGGTTTGGGTACCAAGAGTTACATTCACTCCCATAATGTATGCATGCTTCAGGTAACTCAGCAAAACCCATCCATCGAGCCTTATCTTTACCACGAGTTTGTCTTCCGAACCTAACGTTTCGGCTCTGCATATCGTACCGCGAATTTCTAATAGCTCTTCTCTGATTTTGTGGGTAGTACCCATATCCCAAGTCTCTGATGACAGTCACAATTTCCTTCTTGCTAGGGGGATTAACCAAATTTGCGAACACGTTTCTGTTGAGTACTTTATGCTTTCGTTAAGTATTCATGCATTATGAGGACTTTACAGAGAAAATGTGGACCCGAAGTATTATAAATGCAGACCACTCTTTATAGTCAATCATTTTAAAGTCTCTTTTCCATACCTTCAAGAAATCTCTAGGTCCGGAAAAAGTCAACCTTACCTCTTCCCGGCTCGTCAGGCCTGCCTACACTTCACAAACGACTAAACAAATAATTTCGTTCTGAAGAGAAGCGTAAAAGTTGTAAAATATATTTGCCAAGCTGCAAACCAGGATGGCTGAGAATCCATTATCCTTATTAGAATTTATAGGCCTCAACTGGGAGTAAACGTTAACCACGTTAGAGGAAGGCATGGCTTAGTATTTTTCGGAGCCCAGCCCAGCTCTTGTCAGAATACAAGATCTATTAAGTTATCACTATCTACGTGTTCCCGACGGCTTAAGAATTCGTTCGACGAGACTCTGGCTTCAGAAAATGCGCCGCATACTACTTACTAGTGTAGAATCAACGTCTTCTTAGGAGGCTGTGCGACAGGACTCTCCATCTGAATTGCTCCACCCAAAGGTCAATGCTGGAGGGTTCATCTGCAATGCTTTCCTACATCAGCTGTGTATATCCAGGCTAGCGTCTTCTACTTCTACAGATGATGTACTGAAGTACATGAAGAGCAGAGTTGGTTTCCTTGCACATTTTTCCTGTGTCAAACTAATAAAAGACAGCAACCCCGACAGAGTAATAGCGTCTTTCAAGATCACTTATCCTCAAGAATTTGACGTCATCGGCAATCCTTCTTTCTGGCCTGAAGTCATACAAGCGCACCAATTCACGAATAAATTTCAGTAGAGCACAGCATGCCTGCCCTGCGGTTCAGTGCCACTGCATCCGTGTTTACTGTCCATTTGTTCTATCAAAATGTTAGGGGTTTAAGAACTAAGCTAGGGCTTTCAATTTGTCCGCGCTGGCTTAGCAACACTATGCTATCTGTATTTCACGACCCCACATTTAAATTCGAAGCGGAGCTTACTCGATCGAACATCTACATCTACTACTTTCAACTTCCGCAAAGCCAACTATGACGGTATCAACTCAGCTTTAGCGTCAATCAACTTGGAATACATATTATGCAACTCAATGTGTGATCAAGCTCTTAACACCTTTTACAAGGTCGCTTCAAGGTTATGCGCTTCAATGTGAAGTCCATGGATTAAAAAGTAGTTGAACTTCGAAGTCGTCTTGACGCTAACTTTAAATGCGTCTGGTCCCACGCTCGCTACTCCCGTAACATCAATCTCTCCTTTTTTCCATCGGTTTTACTGACGCCACTCCCAACTCCCCAGAACAATCCTGCTACTTTCTCTGTTCTTACTACTCATCCGTGTTTTCTCCCTCGACCACTGCGCCCTCTGTTTCTCTTCCTTACGTCTTAACTGGTTGAGTTCCTCATTGGTGATCATGACACCAAAGCTGAGCCTGGTCCTGATGGGCTGCTTAAACTCTTCCTTCTCAACTATAAACAATACAAATGCTCTCCTTTTGTGTATAATTCACAACAAAAATTTCGAAGAATGCTGTGAACTACCGACCCATCTCTTTTCTCTCCCCTTGCTCCTAAATCTTCTATTTTATCACCACTGGACTGTGTTTTCTTGCAGTCTATCCATGATGCTTTGGTCCGTTGGTCCTCGGTTAACAAATTGACACCAAATATTAGAATGCCACTGGAAGTGCTATTTGTTTAGTACCCCCCCGCCCCCAATACCCTTTTCCTATTTTCTTATTCGAGAACCTCTTTCACTATTGTCCTCTTTTCAAGACTTTCTGCGTGTAATATTCGATGACAAACTGCGTTTCAATTACCAGTTTGATGATATCATCAATCGAGCTTCCAAAATGTGTGGTTTTATCTTACTTTCCTGCTCCAACTTTACCTCAATCCAGCTCTCCATAACGCTTTTCAATTCCCTTGTCAAAAGCATCCTTGAATATTGCTGTGTAGTCTGGTCCCACTTCCGCAACCGTGACTATCGCACTAATGAAGGAGCGTAAATTCTCCCAGACCCTCTTTTTTAAAAAGAACCTTCTGATGTTGTCGTAAATTCGGGAAAAAACCTGATAAAGACAGCTCGAGAAGCTTGGATGCGTCGGAGGGGGTTCAGTCTTAACAAGCCTTTGGAAACTACCGCCTGCTATTTGGAACACCGTTTACACGCCCAGAAGCAGGCATGCGCCACAATGGCAGAATACAGACCAGCTAAAAGAACACTCTGCATCGCGATAAACAAAAGCAAAGCTTAGTATCAAATGAAAAAGACGCGTAATTTTGATGGTATCCCCGCAAAAGTGTATAAACTGTTGTTCCCCCAGCAGCCAACGACTTATACCCAAGACAGTCCGGATTCAGAACAGGGAGATCCACGGTTATGGGGCCGTCAACGCAGTTCATCGAGCTAAGGTACACAACCACCGATCTTGACGGATAGTGCTCCTCATAACGCTTGATGCCAGAAATTCCTTAAGACGAACAGATATGGTAGGTACTTTTGAAAATTCGTTCGACGTGCGAGCTATCTCTTGCGAATATTGAGGTGTTATCTGAGAGACCGTTCCCAGTTCTATGAGACGCTAGTCAGTCAGGAGGGCGACGATCACGTTGGGGGTAGCACAGGAATTCATCCTAGGGCTGGACCTATAGAACTCTTCTTCTTATGTTAGTCTGCTAAGGCTCAATGTGCTAGAAGAGTCGCCCCTGGTCAGAGTCATTGAAATGAAGTGGCCGTACTTGTTGCCGTACGCACCGCTGAATAAACGCAGAGCCGACTTGACACATTGATGTGACGTTTCAGTCTTCCACTGGAAAAAACGAATTAGTCATCTCGACTGGAAAGACGATATTGATCAACGAGTTAACTGTAGAGTCAAAACCAACCTTGGTTTAATGCTCGACTCAAAGATAATCTTCTTCAAGCGAATCAAAGCAGCAGCGGCCAAAGCTGCAGCTTGAGTCTCGGCTTTAAGTCGGCTAATGGTAAAGGTTGGGTCCCATATTTGCCAGGAGATGCCTTCCTATGTGTGCAACGCAGTCCATTCAGTTCTCCGGCCGCAAGGTATGGGCTGATGCCCTTGGTAAGGAGATACATTGTAAGAGCCTTGCTCAAGGCAGGGAGTTTTGCGAGTGGAATCCACCTATCGCACTGCCTCAAAACCGGCTATGATTCCGACCGTGGGAGTGATCCCTGTTGCTCTCCTTGCTAACCTAACATAAAGCCGTCCACAGCCGCAACTGAGAAGATTTAAGAAAGATAGTTGCCCGTGAAGGATAGCAACGCCCACTAACTGAGTGGCAACTCTCCTGGAAAAATGAGTCAAGAGACCGATGAACAACTGACAATTTGAATAGGTGGCTGAATCGAAAGCATGGTGGGATTGATTATTTCCTTACTAAACTTCTAAATAGGGGTGGAGGTTTCACAAGATTGCGAAGAAGATCATCTGATTGTATATTCTGCAATGGAATGGTGGACGACGAGGTGGAATGGGTTTCATCAACAAGTTTATGCAGACACAGGAGCACAGGAAGGACCGGTTCTTAAGGAGTCTCTTGAACTAACAATTGCCATTCTCCTCTCTCCTTCCATTCGTGAAAGCATTCCCCTCACTTGAAGAGTCCCTAAGCCGGGAGAGCGGGAGGGCTAGCCCGAAATGTGTCAAACAGTTCCAGACTAGTTCTCTGACAACCTCCCCGTTTAGTTGATAGACCGACGGCGTACCGTAGAGGGACTCTGTGCATAAAAGCAGTCACCTACCATACGCTCAAAAAAGGAGAGAATTCGGTAGCTCGAACAAATTTATAAGATTTTCTAGGGGGATCCTAACCAATGGGCGAGGCCAGGTAAAAACAACAGGATCACTCACCAGACCATTCACTATCATCAATGGTCTAAGACAAGCGGATGCCCTATCATGCATGCTTTTTAACCTGGCCCTTGAAAAGTGAAAGCAACAGCATCAAATGGCACTAGTGAAAATCGTCGAAAATTTCTGCTAATTGGGGTTGAGAATCACAATCGATAATAGCTATGATGGCGAAATCCACAAAACAAAAATTGTTCGGCTCTAAACGTCCCGTAGGGTCAGAGCTCTTACTCTACAGGGCAATGACAATAAGTGAGAATGGTCCAACCCGAAAAGTCTATAAAAGAAATATCCATGGTAGAAAAAGAAGACGATGCAGACCCTGCCTCAGATGGAGCGATGGCGCACGCCAGGTCTTACTAAGGCCTAGACCGTTAATGGTGATGATGTTAAATACACAAAACCCTATAGCGCTGAACTTGTTTTTTTTTAAATTGATTTAATTGTCGTATCGCAGGCACATATGCCACACTCCCTTTTTATTTCTTACGAATCAATGCATGTAGTGACAATTAGCAGGAAAAGGGAACAGCAATAAGTTTCTTATGCTAATATTTACTAGTGATAGTTGGTCGACAATTAGGCGTCTTTCACGAAAATAAAACAATCTGTTCTGTGTGCATAGACACCAACGATCTGCCTCGCTACCACCTCCGATACTCCAGAAAACCACATGGTATTCCTTTATTGTAAAGTATTACCTTATTCCATCGGAGATGAGAGCTTAATTGAATTTTGGTTCGTTCGTATTATTAATGATCGTAATTAAATATATTATGTTTGATAATTTTTTTCCAATACTTCGTTTGGCATGAGTTCATAACCTTGCGGTAGACTTACTACAAAATAAGATCAGAAATTGTAGAATGTTTAATTAGGTAATTGAACTCTTTCGGCGTAGTTGGTGAAATCTTAAACTGACAAAAGGCAGATCAGCGTATGCCATTTGTCTTTTCGCTCCATTTTGAGGTTAACCGACCTGCTAACTCTAGTCCTCTACCTGAAACCCCTACTCAAAATTTAGAATGGCAGGTATTTCAATGCTAATTAAGGTTGCTTGCTGTAAAGTTTTTCCTGTGTTGAGAGCAACACATGGAAACTGACAGTCCCTATCGAAAGGTTCAAGCTTGCATCAACTCAATCTGCGTCATGTTACCGGAATACACTGGCCTGAGATAATATCAAACAAAGGACTTCGTCAGCGTACGGACCAGCTACCCGTGGACGTGTTGGTTAGAAGGTGGAAGTGGCAGTGAATAGGTCACTGGTTTAGAAAAGTACCCAAAAGAACCCAGCATCCCAGGATTGCGCCGAGTGGATCACTCCAAGCTACGCGGCACAGAAGAATGTAGGAAGAGAAAGACAAAGTCATGTAGTCATTGTCAGAAGCGAACAACAATGGCGAATAGGAGTAGTTGGCAGGCACAAAGGTATACGACAACTATTGCCTTAAAGCCGAAGTATTTATATCTCCCTAGAAATTCCTACTGATAAAGAATAATTCAAATTAGATCATTAAACTACATTATTTTAAAAAAAAGTATTGACTCCTTTCGTAAAATATAATAGGACCTTAGTTATGAAGAGCTTAGTAGAGAGACTACCCATATTACTTCCCCCTCAAAAAGAGGTTCACACCATTGCTTCCTATTTCTTCTTCATACTAATTGCACTCTCAATTGTGCAAGCTTATGTCAGTTTACAAAAGAAGGTTCCAAACAAAGTTGTCTCTATTCCCAAAAACACTTCAACACACAGGTTCTAACCACTGAAGAAAAGACACTTAGCGGCTTTAATGGCAGCAATTAAACTGAGAATAAAGAAAAATTCATCACCGTAACTCCGAACAATTTTCCAAAAATGTTGTACAATTTTCGTTGATAGCTTCCCAGAATATCAGCTACCAATTTTTTACTGCCAAAGTAAATTGCTGCTTCCACTTCCAAGATTTCTGATTGTGGTCTGCCATTATCAGGGTAAAGCGTCTGTAATAATAATAAGTGATTCAACATCCGAACCTCTCTAATAGGCACCTGTAATTTGCGTTGTCCAAAAACTCATGTACTTTCGGTTTTTTGTAAATACGAAAATTCACGTCGAATATCTGCGAAAATACATCTTTTTGCTGGTCCTCGTACTAAGATACAAGTAATGAGTATATAATACTCGTAGGAACATGGGTTAGGAGTAAAAAGGCAGCACAAAGACGCCAAAATGTGGCTAGCTCGTAGCGTCACTTATTCGCTATTGTTTCGAGCAAAGGTGGAGCGCGGCAATTGTTAGTCATGGTGAAGACTTCTTTAGAGCCTGATGCCAAAGCCATTCAATTGAAGAAAATTGCCGGCAACCACGGGTGCGGAGTGTGGTTTTCCGCGATGTTTGCTGTACATAAAGTCACTAAGTCAGGGAAGCCATCTAGGCTTGCTACACTACGAACAATTTTGCATTGGACAGCTTTTACAGAGTATGATTCTCGCGGGGCTAAAGTCCAAAGGACCTCTAACAATTAACGATAAAAATGTTCTTCTTGGCAGATATACGCAAAGGAAAACTGTAATGAAAGACATGAACAATCAAAATTAGATAAGTCCGACAGAAGATGCCTCCTTTACAACTCATATCATAGTGTGAACACAACAGTTTTCTCAAAGGTGCATTTCGTTCAATGATAAGCCTTGCACACTGTAAAAGATATCACCTTAACATTGGCTCAAGTTTGGCTAGATACATGTACAAACTCCGAACGAAGATACCACCTAAGAAGACGGGTTTGCTCTAGCATGGTGGTTTGCCGGTCCAATGCGAATGACTCGATGCCATGGTACGACCAGACCAGAATGAAATTCAACAATCACGACACAAACCGTTTGCCAGCATGAGTGTCTAGTGCGACATAGCCGCGCTTGGCTCTTGCAAATGGTTAGGTAATGGCAATGAGAAGCACTTTGAAGGCCTAGGCCAAGACTGTTCCAAGTCTATTTCTGTACATACGGCCATTTACCTCGCCTCCGTCCCAGCCGAATACCTCACCCTGGCGGCCCGTCATGATCCGCACTTTGTTGACTTCCACACCACTTTTTGCCATTATTTCACAAAGTTACCTACTGGCACCTTCATTAGGTGTACGAGCATGTACATACCACGCTGGCGGGCATTGCAGAGCTGTTCTGCTGGCGCGAACGCGCAATTTTATGCTCTAATCGTCGCATATTACGTGTACATAATATGTAATATGCCTGCATACAAGAAGAGTCTATCACATTTCTAAGATGCAATGTCCGCGAAGATGAGCGATATCTGAATGAACATATGCAGATATGTTAAGATTCAAAGAACATTAACGAGAACGTGTTCCATTCGAACAAGCTGTTTGTTAACGCTTCAAAAAAGTGTCAAAGGAAATTTAGATTCTAAAAACAATCCTGGGACTACAATGTCTTCAGAAGGAAGCAAGACTGCCCTAGATTTCAGATGAAAATCGCAAGTTTGATCATTTTAACAAAATCATAAAGGTAAGTCGGTTCAAGTATTTTCTAGGACAGTGCCTGTTCGATATAAATATGCTAGCGACATTTTATGCCCTTCTATGTGTATGATTGTATCACAGTTCAGTAAATTTACACATCTTAGGACTTCTATAAGATTATACTCCATAACCTATATTACTACAAAACTTTGTAGTTCTAAGGTGAACTTAAGTGGAGTCCCTAGTCAATTTCCAAAAATAGAGCATTCCGAGGTCTGCCATTTAGAGGTATTCTCACGATTTTTTTCAGATTCTGAGAATGAGTCCTTGATTCAGATGTGCAATTTTCTCAACCCCCAGCATCGAATCTCATTTTTGGGAACGACCGAACATTCCCTTCAGGATCATAGGATCATCAAGTTTTTCCTAACTGATGTACTAATTTCTGGCATGTTTCCCGACCAGACGCAGTGTCCTCATTATGCGGCCAATGAAGACTATTATGATTTTTTCATCATTTAAGGAGCTGCTCAACGTTCTATCTATAAGGATTTTTCGTGTCTTCTCATTCGATGTTCTCTTAGATGATGTACTTTTTTGAAACACTTCTTTCATTTAATACTTGTATATATAGTACATAATATTAGCTGTAACAATGACCAAGTAATCCAAGTATGTATGTCTGCCCATTATATGTGTCTATCTATTCGTAAGAGCGCCTCCGTTTTTCCTCCCCAAGTCTCAGTCTAGAACTCTCTAACCAAGCCATAACAGTACTGATTTCCTTGCATGAGTAGATAGATGCTCTGCTATTACAACCAGCACTATGCCGTCTGAGTAACTCACCACCGTGGCTTCCTCCATAATATGAAGATTGAGTACAATATTTTACATGATGTTCCATAGCAATGGGCCGAGTACGAAGCCCTGTGAAACACCCGCGGAGAAAAATTCTCCTGATGTCCATCATCGGTGTCGTACTTAGGCCTTCTTTCCTCTAAATATCTATCAACAAAGCAGTGAAACAGCTGGGGATATCAACTGGACGAATTGAATGCATTCCCCAAAACCATGGAATCTCCAACAATTTGTCTTTGATTACTGCAAGAATTGTCGTCACATTCACATGTCTCTGCAAGGTATCAGCGCCCCTTTCTTCCTGTAAGTATAACCCATGCAGCGGCTACTCCGCTGGATATCCAAGTTGAGTTTTCTACGGGCTTTCTCATACGCATGCTTCTTTTGCACCTGATCGATCGATACGTACCATCCCCTAAGCTATTCATCTAGCCCAGAGGCACTCTAATCGAAGGCTGGCCAGTCCTCCGTTCCATCAGTAGTTGCGCCACATGCTCTGGCGATGCATGATGCCACATGAAGAAATCATTCCGCGGTGCCGCTTACCTTAGTATCTTAGTCTAGCCAAAGTATGCTCGTCCAATGCTTTTGTAGACCAGCCTGATGGCCTTCTCGCTTTAAATAAGCCATTTTCCTGCTTTCTCCATAGTTCAAAAATATATGCCTGATGATCGATCTTGATATAGGCCTCGCTAATGCGCCAAGACATATCATATGCCACGATTTCTGTAAGGTTAACTAAGGAGAGCAATTTCTATCTGGGATTGAGAGGTGGGCTGCTTAAGAAAATCCTGGGCGACTTTGCAATGTTCGTTTTGAGAATGATGGGGTGCTAAGTCCGCATCAACTTAATGCTGGACCGGACCAAATGGGGAGCAACTTACTCCCTCTTTCCTGGTCCACGGACCCCTCGCTTAGGGCTTGCACCCAAACTTTTCAAAAAAGTGAAGCGATGGCGGCTTTACGGTTTCTTACCAAGGGCGATGCAAATCGTCAGACGCTGCCTCACCTCTGCCCTGGGAGCAGCGTGTGTGTTCGTGTGTTCTACGGATTATATAAAGGAGCAGTCAACATCTGCGAGCCGCTACGGTCGCGCTGCTCCCAGGGCAGAGGTGAGGCAGCGTCTGACGATTTGCCTCTGCCTTGGTAAGAAACTGTAAAGCCGCCATCGCTTCACTTTTTTGACTTTGCAATGATTGAGGCTTATTTGAATAAACTTAATTTTCTCATTGCAATTAACACCTTTCTAAATTCTAGGCATTTACCACTCTCTGCAGTATCAGTTATCCCGACCCCTCTTCGTTTCGTATAGTACGTGTTTGGGGTCCCTACTGGACACATTGGCTTTTCTCTTTCTTTTTTGTCTTTTTGATTACGACCTTGTTCCATCCTCTATTTTCGTTCCCAGCTAATTAATATGGTTAGGTGTCGCTTGGATAGCGTTTGACACTATTGGAGTCGCAAGTTTAGGCTTTTCTCTGAAACTTTTTGCTCTCCCTGCGAGCAATTATGGAAGGCTGGCTACCACCATGTTTTCGACGGCTTAGTGTTAATCGGTATGTCTGCCACACGCACTTTCCTCAGCATGGGCTTGGCAGGGAGCCTGTCAAATGTAAAGAGTCCGCAATGCACCCATAAGCTACTTGTAGCTGAAGCGCAATATTGCTCTAGGCAACACCAGTTTGTTGGAACTATACTGCATACCACATGCAATGCATAAATTATGAGTGCAGTTGCAAAATGGACCACATTAAGAGTGTGCTGTGGCTTCATCTCCGTCTCAGACGATGGGGCGCATCTATGATGGAGCCGGTATCCCAGAGGAACCACAGTATCCGTTCTTCTGGAATCTGAAGAAGACATTGGGGAGGACACCGGCAAATGCTTACCTGTCAGTAGAACTGAAATCCAATTAACCAAATGGATGTGGAAAAATGCGCGGTTACCAACGCAATCCCTGAGCAAAGGGAGAGAGAGCTAGAGGTAAGTATGTCTACCCCGCCGTGAAATACTTTACGTTAGTTCTGCGGGAACAAGGACATCAGTTAGAACGTGGTTTTAATGGGTAAAAATTCAACATGCTGAAACATATTCGTCAGTGCCTTTTGAAGATTTCCACCCCCAAAGAAACCTTAAAAAATTAAGCTACATGTTATTCTTTTGTTTCGGAATTTCAACGTTAATTTGCCGTAAGGCAGTGTACAGTACAGAAACCTTTACTATTTTCAGCAACTCCCACTACTGTAACCAGCACCATGGTAGATTCTCTTTTGTTTGGGAATACGCCACGACGTACTTCGCAGAGTTGGTCACGATGGGCTCAAGCGCATCACTTTCGGCTCCACTCACAGTGATCCACAAAGTCTTCAGTTTCTGATGTCGAATGACATCTGGATGAGAATTCGATTTGAACTCTGCCAGCAAAGGTTTCCTTCTTTTCTATGCGCTAATATTGACCTCCATGCAAAGGAAGTCATCATCAGCTCATAAAGCTGAAATATGTATTTCTCATTCTGAACCAAAGTCTAGCAGTCAGCATTGGGAGACCAAATTCCAACTGACTTCCAACAAGCTCTCCAAAGTACAGTAGCAATGAGTGCTTTCCTGAATCGCATCATCTAATATCCCTTAACCACAAGTAACCAGGCTGCAGCGCTAGAACTGTCACTCAAGTTGGAGAAGGTGAACATACGAAGGGCCACCAACACCATTATTGAAAAACGTGCATCCATTTCAAAAACCAATTATGGTTCGTTTTCAATATTCAAAGGTCGTGCCCATAAGTCTGTCACTTCACGAGGGACGAATAATATTTCGATAGGAAAAAGAAGAAGAAAAATTTAACTATTGCAACCTCATAGATTTTAATCCCTTTTAGTCGATTTTACGACAAGCAAGGAGCGGAATCTCTGAAATTGGCCATTATTCCCTGAATTGCTTAAATAGTACTGCTATCGATTGGGCTGCACTCTATGTAAAGGTCTGAGTCTTAATAATACTTTCTGGAGAACCTAACCAATTTTTTCACACCCATATATAAAAAATGACTGGTCACTATGGGAATCTATGATAGTGAAATGCAAGACAAGACAGTCAGTTTTCGGTCCTAAAACAAAACGGAAAGAGGCGAATTGCCAGATCCACACTCCCCATTTCAGTTCATGTAACCTATTCCAGAAGCAGAATAATAGCACTTGTAAAAGCCATGCGGGATGCAAAATCATAAAAATCAACCCACTTCATCAAAAAATAAGATTGCTACGCCGTCTCGTCGAAGACCTTCAGCGAAATGACTAGGTATCGACATTGACATAGACACGCGCGTCCAATGTCTGCCCCTTTATAACTATGCGATAGGTATGAAGGACTAGAAAGACTACGATGAAGAGCTTTAAAAAATAATCTGTCTTTCTCATTCACAAAGAGTACCTGACGGCACTGTAAAAAACTGCACCACAAACTATGGTTTGGGATTAAGATTGCTAAGGCTATTGTGTGTCACCCTTCTCCCTCAATGATGGAGATATCAACATCGTTTTAATGCAAGATCTCTGATTTAGAGGCAATATGACATTAAAATGATTTCACAAGAAACAGTAGAATATGTTCTACATACCACAATGGGAAAATCAACCTATCGTTGAATAACAGGGCCGAAATACCTGCCTTCCAAATTGAACAAATTGTAAGAACTAGGAGG
The DNA here is from genome assembly GCF_905115235.1 of Hermetia illucens. Taxonomy (NCBI): domain Eukaryota; kingdom Metazoa; phylum Arthropoda; class Insecta; order Diptera; family Stratiomyidae; genus Hermetia; species Hermetia illucens. The sequence continues at coordinate 45,944,541 of NC_051853.1, forward strand.
AGGTCCTTCAAGGACTGACATCATACCGACAATGGGACTTTCATCATGGAATGCTTAATCAAAGTTGAATATGACGTAATCTAAACCTTGCAGTGGTGCTTCCGAAACCATTCACACTAACTTAAAAAAATTTGGTTCGATCATATCCGCTAGTAAGGCAAAGATATCCCAATTCAACCTCCTGCCAGTAAAAGAACAAATATTGTCACTTTTATTTAATGCAAAATATCTTTATATGATCCTGGATAAGAAATTTTATTGGAAACTGTACGAAGAATAGGGAGTTAAGAAAAACGGTATAGTTTTCCACTTTTGCAAAAACTCCTAGATAAAAAATTGGAGTTTCATCCAAAAACAATACTGTGGAAGTGCACAGCCATAATTCGTTGGAATCTCACCCACGGTTCTGCTATATGGTGTCCTGCGCTGAATATAGAGTACAATAGGACCAAGCGTAACAGGACCATAAGAGCAGCAAATTCAGATGCAAATGAAGCAATGCAGTCTTGTCTAACAGACGCCCCCCAGCAAGGACGAACTGAAACGTTTAGACTGTTTAAAGTTTGTCCACTCTGCGTTTGCAGATCAGATTCAGATCCCACCATATTTTAACTTATCATTATCATTAGCGATGTAAAAAAAGGTGCCGGTCCCGGATTTGGGCCAGTGTTCCCTAATTCGGTATTCCTGTCTGGCGTCCTGATCTATGCCATCGTTCCGTCTAAGGCATGGTCTGCCGCATATTCTTTTTTCCATAAATGTTGCCCTTATAGACTTCCCGGGCTGGAATAGGCTCTTTTGACTGCCAACAGCCGTGCGCCGATTTCGTCATCATCTTTGGTTCAGCAGTCTCCTTTACAGGGGCGCGGAGCTCAATGAAGCCGATGTGGTGAATTTGCCTCGTAAACGCAGACAACATCGTTTACTAGGAGAGCTCTGTAGTATCTATATATATATATATCTATATCTATTCTATAATAGTCTCTTTTCCCAAGGAAACCTGTCCATGACATTTCTTGCAAAGCGGTGAAATTAATTTTATATTGAGTCAGTTCTGAGCAGGGGCACCAGTTCCATGAGGAAATGCGCAAATCGTTTGTCTTTTTCCTTTGCCGGCCCCATCGTTGTGTTGTCAGTTCAGTACCATGGATTCATAACAGGTAGAGTTTTCAGTCCTACCCACTCCCAAGCTGGAGGACCAGTTGGCAGAGTTTGTCCCCTTTTTAGGGGCAGGAGACTCGCCTTCCTCTTACCGTCTACGCTTTTTCGTTATTAAAGAACTCCTAGCCACGTAGAGGTGGAGATAGGATTTGGTAGCAGATGTTTGTGTTGATCCAGCAAGCGTTTGCCAGGCTTTATGCTCCTTCGTAGGCGACAACCCCTGCTTTCGCCATGATACCTATATCAACTTTTGACTGTAATTTTACTTCATCCTGCTGTAACAGCCATGATCTTAAAAGTTATGGCACCGAAACGGCGTACCACGGCGCTAAATGTAATTTTACCTACTTACTATTAATCAGTCTGGCCTTTATTATCTGCAAAAGTGTTGGCAGAATTGCTAGCTCTCTTTCCTATCTATCGACAGAATGCTAGGACCATGAGTATTCTATACTAAGTAGCCTGAACTCTTTTGTTCGGGCTACCCGATTATGAAGTACAAGATTTTCGCTCTGGAGAATGCGTTCCTTGACAAAGTCCTCGAGATTCACGAGGAGCGATAACGCAGGAAATCATCATAACCAAACATAGTATAGGGTAAAAAACAAGGAAAAGGGGTCCCCGTATTAAATTAAATTGTGGCTGTCGCTGGTTTGGACTATTTTGAGAATTTTTTTCAATCTTCAGCCAATGGGTGTGATTAATTAAAAAAACAGCTCATTTATTAATTTATTGTGGTTCATAAAATCAACTCCAATAATTAATATTTATGATGAGTGGTTCTCCTATCAATTAGACTAATTCAAAATTTAGGAAATTGACAGCTTTACTGTTGATAGAACGAAATTTACCCCAAGGTTGCCGTAAAGGAAGGACAGGAAGGCACAAATGGGGCCAAAAACTAATCTGCTCATGTTTGCAGGAGTGCGGATGCTCTAAAATCGTTAGTATCCGTGTTAAAATATTATTATTATATTATTTTGGGGAAAACTACGAAAAAGTTATGAATACAAACATTTGCAATTGCAAAAAATTTTAAATACCCTAAAAAGGAGCCTCAGTTGATAAGTCTGAGTAAAAAAGAATTAGTATAAAAATTGGAAAAGTCGGTTCAAAATGTATTAATAGTAGACTTTCTTGTGAATTAGATGAAACAGATACTTCAGGAAAAAACATATATGGAATCAGTCATGATAATTCTATTCTAGAATCCGAAAAAGCTAACGCCTCCACCGCAACCTGAAAAATACGTTTTTATGATGTGCTAGCAAAAAAGCAATACACAACAAACGGAACACTAACAAAGGACTATTGCCCATAATAATCATTTCAAAGTCAAATCAAGTTTTGGGTCTAATTGAAGGGAAAATATTAATTATTTGACAAAGACCAAAATAGATGGCCAGGAGCAGTTACCAAGAGTGTCAGATACAGGGGCACCGATGACGTAGGTATGGATTGGCTAGCAAAGGGCCATGTCGACCATAAATTTCAAGTGATTCAGCAAGAAGTGCTCAAAGGAAAAGTGAACCCCTTTTATAGCAACTGAAAAAATTAGAAAAGAAGGCAATGGAAATGAATATCGTCAACAGTCTAAAGCAAATGCTTCCAGTGTCTAATCGACCCTAATATGGTTTAATTAGACTAATCAACGAAGGTACATCGGAAATCTTTAACCAAATTCCCTTATATACGGTAATTTGAATTTCTATTCGCCACTAATCTCTCCCGCATGGACATATTACGAATAAATTGTAATGAAAGCTAAGTTGAAATAGCATAATGAAAGCTCTCATAGGATCACTTTTTGATAGCTCATTTCCATGTAAGAAAGAAAAGCAAGCAAGAATTTTCACTCAGTTAATGCAACCCAATATCACATCATTAATATGGAAATAAGATCAAGCACCGGTTCCTAAAATTTCCTTAACCTAATACAACTGATTGGCTGCTTGTCGGTATCCTTTGAAGTTCTACTGTCTCAAGCCCTACGACTACAAGAGACATCGACACACTATTAGATAAATGGCCTTCAGATAAGATTCTTCTGAAGAACTTGTTTGACAAAAATTGGCACAATGAACTTTTATTAAAAAATATACAAAGAACCGGATCCCCATCCAGATATTCGAATGGTTGTCTAATTTGGAAATAAATTCAAATCAAATCAAATATGTAGAGAGAAGTTTATGACTCCAAGTTTTTAGCCATGAAAACGACACTTTTATTAATTCTACCTACTGGACTATGATCGTGTATAGGTTCAGGTGAGAACATGCCAGTATATGAATTAGATAGAACGTAACAATGACGATTTAAGAAGAGGAGATACTTCAACAGTTTGTTTAGAGTAAATGCGTTCTCAGCAGGTTTATATTGATCTAACTCGTTGTCCTTCAAATACAATTACCAAGTAGTACCAAGTTTTCAACATATGTGAATATTTTTCTTCCGTTACTTTAACGTTTTTTTAGATATTCTAGTTTGGTGAGATAAAAATAGTTAGGTACTGACCTATGGTATAACCAAGCCCACTCAATTTTATTAGATATGAGACCGACTACTATACTTTGCTGACTTAGATTTGACTAACTTTAGCTTAGATAGTCATCGTGGAAACTACTTTGTCTAATTCTGCTAAAGAGTATTCCTTATTAATACGTACTTATCTGCCAAACGTTTTGGACACGTTGTTATTTGATGTTCTGATGTATTGTGCTTCGGATTTCGGAAGGGTTTTTAGCAATAGCAAAATCATACGCCTACATGATAGAACACTTATTCTCTATAAGCCATTTTATACTCCGGATAAGTAATTGGATATTTAAACAGCCGCAATAGCTACACATAAGAATGTTCCGAAGTCCAATTTTAATACTTCGAGAGAAATATCCACACAAGTTAGAGAGAAGCGCCTTCCATCATTATAGGGCTTTGGCCAAAATTCATCATTAAAAAAACACTGACTACGATTCCATCCGTTTTGGCGCTCAGTAATCTCTATCGCCAATTCCTAGTAAGTAATGAGGATATGCTCTTGACTCTCATTTAATTCTATGTATCTTTTCTGTACATGGTATTTTACTAGCATTTTTGCTTCGCCTTTCTGGATCGTCATAAAGATATTTTTATATTACGAATAAAATTACCCATATTCATCATTGCTTCTGATTCGACTTTCATAGCCCCCACCCATTCGCCCAGACTGTTCCTTTGAAGACATCTAATAATCTCGAAGTAGCCGTGAAATAACACAGATGTACCATCCAGAGTTAATGATACTCCCTGCTTTAAATTGCTGCTCCCCATATATAGCCTTACTGCGTAGGTATCATAAACTGTCAAGACTTTTTCAGCACACATTGATGACGTTGGTTCCCAAAATGCAGTATTTAGGTTAATTCAGTGAAAAAAAGTTTAGCCAACATTTAGGCACCATACCTGATGAATACAACAGAATTTTTATAGACCGATCCCCAATAAACAGGCACTATCATTGGGTCGTGGAAAAATTGCGAGGGAGGCGTCTTCGATGGTGTAATTCACGCTAACGTCAAGCAACAGCTACAGGCATATGTAAGGCGTCCCTACTCCCTTCTTAGCCAGTTCATACGCTACCTCATTGCCTTCCAACCCAATATGGCCTGGAGCTCAGGGTATCCAATATTGTGTAAGTCGAGTGCATTTAGTCTCCCAAGGCATTCCCATACCAATTTAGAGTTCACCTAGTTGGACCTAAGTGCCTTGATCGTGGGTTCAATCATCAATCAGAATAGCAATGCTCTCCCCTATGTAGTTCCTTTACATATCTCACTGGCTCGAGGGTTTTGGCAAAAGGTTGAACAGCTACAGGAAATGTACTAGAAATTCCGACTAAATATATACCAGGTTTTTGTTTAGGCAGGCAAACAATAGCATAAATTAAAATTTCCTATATAAAATTATGCTTGAGTTTCGAATCATCATAAATAATATTAAGTTCCAAATTAAAATCCAAATACAACTAAGCTTCTAGCCAAACTCAGGCCTGCAACAAGGAGATCGCCTCATCTGCATCTTTCGTTTTGTATTTGAGTCACTCACCAAAGAAAATTCATGTTTCCACTCATGAACTCCACCCTAAGCACCTGTAATAGCTGATACGAAAAACAATACTTCTCAACTTGAGAAAAAGCAAAAGAGCTCGACTTTAAGGTTGATAAAAATAAAAGAGAATGTATGACGCAAACACCACCCAGAACACCGATGATACCACATCTCACTATATGAATCGTTGAATGCATGACCAGTTGCATCCTTTATAGTAAAATCGGTCAAACTCCAATAGGTTGGCCACTTGAAACGCATAGATCACGCGTCAATTCTCAAGCGTAAACTGTGCGCAAACCACCGAAAAAATCACGAAAACGTAGGATGAATTCAATTATCATGAACTACAGAGCGGTTCTAAGATTTAGAGACTGGAGGAGGCAATTGTTGGGAGCAACTCGTCATTTTGAAAATTGGCATGTAATCATTTAAAAACATCTTTGTACAGGTTGCGCTAACCAGGTATTCCAGAATGCTTTCGAATATGATAGCGTTGCACCCATTGTTCCCAAATCCCAATAATGCACTTGATGCATTCGTAATACACTTTTACCGATATTTTCGTTAATCATCATGGCGTGACTTGAATCTCATGGCTACGGGTTACCTGTTCTCCCCCCTCCCCACATATGGATGATCAGAATCAGCTTATGCGTCCATCCATCCTTTCATTGAGCTATCCCATTGGGTCCTGCCGTCTGACCATTGATGATGCCCTTTCCTGGCTTTTGATCAATTTCACAACGTCCTTGATTGTCGTGTTCCTGAGATTCGTGACATCTCTTCACCCAAGATTTCTACTGGTAATAACCCGATTATAACTAACGCCACGTCGTCTGACATCGTTCGAAACCTACAAATCACCCTCCACGCACATAATCTGTACGAGCGCAGTAGGCTTCGCTTGATTTCCTTAGTCGTTAATGTTGCAGCCCATACCGGAACGATATAGACCAAGACTGAGGTAATGACTCGATGTAGCAGCACACTACTGACGCATTTGGGTCTGTCAATATTTGGCAGCCTTGGCTGGCAGCCTTTTTTCAACGTACTCTACATGCACCTTCAATTTGAGTCTATTGTTGAACATCACACCTAAGTATTTAAACGTCGCCTTACTCCTTATGGTCTGGCTTCTCACCTGAATTTTGAAGTATTCCAGGGTCTTCCAGCTTGTTATCAATACGGTTTCTGTTTTCTGATCTGCGAAAACGAGTCCGACCGCTTCCAGTCAACTCTTGATCTTCCAATCAATCAATCAATCTCGTGGATGTACTTTACAACTACAACCCCAACAATATCGTCGACGAAACTTACTACTTTTACCCCTTCTGGTAAATGCAGGCGGACACCATTATACATGGTGTTCCACAAGAGTTGACCCAGTATAAACCCTTGAGAAATTCCAGCTGAGTCATGGTAGTAATTTGTGCCTTTGTTGCTCTCGTACTTTAGCTCCCTGACTGTAAAGTAGTTAGACATTATGTTTCTTAGGCCAACCAGTTTACTGAGTCGAAAATATTCTTCACGCCCAACGTGACCACCGAGCAGTACTCTTTTGACCCCCAACTCTATCTCTCATCTTCTATGGCAGTGGTTGCGGTGTCTACCACAACTTTTATTGTATCGACGGTGGAGCGACCTTACCTGAACCCAAACTTCATATCGGAAATTCACTGCCTTATTGGGAAAACCTTCAATTCCTGGCGCTTTCTTGGCCTTAATTTTTAGCTTACCTGGAGCAATTCATCTTCAGTGATACGCACTATGGTCTCTAAACTCCACCGATTACTTCGATGACTGTGTTCGATCTTCGCGTGCCTTGACTATCGATGTCAGCATTGTCAGCCAACTTACTCGCAGTGATTTTTTCCCTTTTATTTTAGACATAAACACTCTATAGGCTGCGCCCCAAAGCTTTACATTAACTTCATTGAAAAGGTTTTTGAAGCTTCTGGTTTTGCTTTGCTTGATCGCTTTCTACAAATCATATCATGTCTCAGTTGTTTGAATGTGAAAACCACCTCCTGGAGGTCCAATCTTCTCCTCAAACGTTGCACGATTCTTCGAGCTTGGAGGCATTTTGCCCTCAGCGTCTTTATTTCTTCACTCCAACAACAGTATGGTGAGCTTCTTCTGCTGGGAGCTATTCTCGTCATTGCAGCATCGCATGTGTTGATAACAGACTGAATTTGTTATTTGCTCAACTTTTCTACTGATCCTTAGTTCATAATGGTGGAGTTCATCACCAAGTTAAAAGCATCTTTATCGCAGAGACTATCTTTCCATTTTAGACCCGTCAGTTGATTAATTTCAAACATTACCGCCTGATGATCATTGTGGGTGAGTTTTTCGATAACCCACCACCTCATCTTAGGCAGAACGGAAAAGCTGGTAAAAGTGATATCAATGATCGAACCCATACGGGTTTTACTATATGTGTTTGCCTCACCGTTATCTGTAATTGTATGGAAAATCGAAAGATCTTCTCTCTCAATGCCCGTTCATGAAGCGGTCACCTCCCCTTAAAAAATAATGGCACTTCAAATGGGAGGAGCGGGGTATTGTACATCATAGTAGAGTTTAGTTTGGCAGGAGGGGATAAAGAGGGTATCCAGAAAGAAAAATAAGGCCCCTTTCTGACATCGACGAAGCATTGTGGCGGGCCCATTAAAAGGTTATGGCGCATCGGAAAAGAGCTATTTCCGTAATATTAATAAGCTCATTGGTAGGGTATTCTCCCTGATGGGGAAGGGAAACTACAGACTGGGCCGCCTCTTACCTCTCTGCATCCCCCTGTCACATCGCAACGACAGTTGCCCTACTATTATAACAAGCTTATTAATGATAGTGGAAATAACCCCTATTGAAGGCACTGTAACTTTTTGAGAAGAAGTGTCCGTTAATAGTTTTTGGCGGGGGTAAAAAAGAGGGACTTTCTTATTCTTTTTCGCTTTACCTCCTCCCCTTCCGATGGCGAGTTGCAGTGGTTGCAATTTTAACCGTCATGAGATTTTATCGGAGTTGAAGAGCGGAGACCTCCCTTTCCCCTACTATAAAGTGTTCAGCCTTTCCAGTGCTGAAATTCTGAAAATATGTCAAAATATCATCCTAATTCCAAAGACTCAAAATTTTCCAATAGCATTCAACCTATGACGTTAATATGCTTGCTACTCCGCTCTGTTGTCCACGCGTTGAAGTCACCAACGATTACTAGTGGATTAGAGTTCACTAGGTGTTTGCGTGTCTCGCCACATTGTTTACCATTATCTGGAACTTTTCTATCGTCCAACTAGGGCTTGCATAACACGTGTAAAAGTTGACGTCGTTTTTGTTTTAACTCGGACGAAACCCACCAATCGGTCTTCAATTTCTAGGAAGTCGTGCTGGTCTAGCTCTAATGGGGTCTTGCGTTCAGCCGGATAAATGCTAATCAGGTATAGTTCATCTGAACCTATACCACCAAACCAATGACGACGAAACGTTGAGCCTGCCAAGGTTTCAACGGGACGGAGGCATTCATAAGACCCGAAAGCCATTTCGGTAAAATGTCCCCTTACGTACTCAGGTAACAGACTGCTGCAAGCGTCAGCCCGGAGTCAACAATACAAGCCACCGTATTCCAATAGCGTGTGTTATGTACGTTGCGCTCGTTGGTTTTATTTTAAGGGTGACCTTCCTATAGCTTTTTATACCTAAAGATAGGTATGGCTTAAGGCCTTGTTTTCCAGCGCAAGTTACGCGCCTGCACCCTCTTTCGTTAGCTATAGATGCATTACTCAACAGTTACTACGTGGACGTGAGTGTCGGATTTAGTAGCAGAACAAAAGGTGATAATTCAGAATGCACTGATGAAATGAATTAGTGTACCGATGTCCATCAATTTCCAGAAAATAAAAACCCTTATGAGAAAATCCAGCGTCAAAGTGGTTGGTCCCAGCAAAGACTTCACGGTTAAAAGACGACTAGACAGCGAAAAGGACCCATCAGAAAAAGAGGAAAAAAGCGGCATATAAACAATAAATTGGCCAAATTGCATCGAACAGATCAAACAGCTCATCACGAGGAGATTTCAGAAGCGGGATACAGTGAAAGACGAGAAGCCAGTGTCCTAACACCGACGAAGGAAACTGCCCATCAAGGCTGCTTAGAATGACCGCCTGCAATACCAACAATCGCATTACTCTTTAAGCGATCCGTAAAAGCGACACTAATAGAATAATAATTTAATGAGAAATAATAAATTCATGTATCCAATTATTAAAAATTTTCTACAGAAACCTAAGAACTCTTGAGATTTAGTAGTTAAGCACTTAAAAAGGGAGTAAATAACTCCTGAAATAAGTACTTATTTGCGAAAATAAAAATTTTCCTGTGAAAATTAGAAGCTATGCGATAAAATTCTACAAAGACGTTGCAAGCATCGGAAACTATAACTAATGGAATATAAGTACACAAACTAGAACCATACTATGCACTAAACCAGATTTGCACTGTCTAAACAATTCCAATAAAATCTTCCGATGGTAAAGCTGAACATATGTTTTTTTTATATAAATTTTTCACCAAGGAAAGTAAAAAGTCACTCCTCCCTGCAAATGATTGCCTGGATGACAAACAATTTTTTAAAGCCTGTTTTCCTTTGCTGAAGCGAGGATCGCATATAGTGATGAACGAAATTTGAATTAAAGCCCAAAGCTGTACATATTTTCTGTATTTCTAATATATGACCACATTTCGTGCAAAAGACATAAGGAGGGAATCAATCGAAAAATCAACAAAACACAAAACCTAATGAAGTCTGGACTCATCATACAACCTTCACCAATAACATCTTAACATTCATCCAACATTCGTCCAGATAATATATGTAAGTGTGTTACGTATTCCCCTTCCAGCACAATGCAATAGAATCATAATACTTCATAGCGGAAATAATAGCTATACGAAATTCAGAATGAACCACAATAACAATTACCTTCAGTTCCGCACAAATCCAAAAGGAGCAACGAACTGAACAATTCACCACATTTCCGGCTTATGTCCGAGTTTATCCAAATCCAACCAGAATCAAAATCTTCAAGAATAGAACGCACAATAGGTGGACGTACCTGCCTAGCTAACAACTTCTTTGATTCGCACTTCCCGAAATTAAATCCCTCACGAACCTCACAATTCAGTATCATGTGCGCATTTTATGTAAGCGTATTTTCGATAGTCCATAATGTGGACGTACTCCAAGATTTGAGCATACGCTTCATAACATACTTGGTGCATACTAAAATTGTCTAAAGTACTTACGATGGATAACAACGTGCGTTCTTGTACATCCGCACGAAATTTCCTACACGTAAGAAATTGAGAAAGGCCACTTCACGTAGAAGAAAAGAAGAAAATCGTCTATCAAAGGTACACAAAATTTGTCCAAATTAAAAGATGAGGGTTTCATAAACCCTACAAACATTTCCCTTTGTTACCTGCTGCTTTACAAAAGCAGACACATAGATCAATGGGATACGGCTCACCTGTATCTCTAAGCCAAAGAGTGTACGTTTTATTTATAAGGCAAATTTGAAAATCTAGATTTGATAATGAAGTGGTGCGAAATATTGCAAGTTTTCAGAATTCGGTTAAGAACGCTCATGGTGTTAATGCTATCTCCAGTCCTCTTAAAGCCTATAAATAGTAGGATATAAATACCCGAAAAAAACACCCACAACTGATACGACACTAACCAGAACGGAAAGCAGCCTGCTCCTGGTCGAGCCAGCTACCCTTCTTTAGAATTTTAACAACCTTTCTCTGACTCCACTCATTGCATAAGGTCAGTTTCACAGGCTATCAAAAAGGGGGTGAATCACATCTGAAAACACGGGAAGAGTTGCCTGGAATAGCTACTCTAGAATAAACATCAAAGTTCTCAGGTCCTTATATTTGTGAAAATGACTCGTGTTGAATTCACGAATGAATGCGGGTGCGTAAAACAAACGAAAATAAGCAGTCATCAGGTGATGATCCCGAAGTTAATGACAGCTTCCTAGCATATCGAGAAGACGACTCCTAAAGCTACTGATGTTTGCGATGTAGTCGATCTGATTGGTTGTTGAATGCCCGCCAATGAAAATCCGAACTATGTACAGTATCTCAAGCCAAATGTTTGAACGAAAAGAAAAGATTTTCCTCCAATTTATACTAACTTCTCAAAAGCTTCCGATTCCGTTGATCAACAAACTCCAACCTTATAGTTTTCCATCTACTATTCTCATCTATTCTCATCTAAGTAGTAGAGTATACTCATAAATCCTCTTCAAGAAGAGGGTCTCAATTCTCCGTTTCCCTCCTCTAGGGTCTCCTAGAGCTCTATAATAGGTCCATTTTGCTTCCTGCACTATATTGAAGCATACGTGACGGTTTCGAGTGAAGTGCTCTAACACGCTTCAAGGCCCTAATCCAATTGGATTGCCGCACCAAAGGTTATTATATGTTTGCTCATCCATTGCTTTTGCAAAACATCCTGGTGTTTTTTGGATTACGGCTTCCGGGGTGTGAATCTCCTGCCCTGTTTCTCTGTCCTTAGTCCTTTTTAACTTGCTAAGAAATATTACATACCAGCACAGGACTGGCAAAAGTCAGATCTACAATTGAACCAAATCCCCCTTTCCGATAGGTGTTTACATCACCTTCGTTGGCCAGAACTATATCCAACTGGGTTAATGCTTCCAATAAGCGCCGCCCGCTTAAGTTAGTCTCTTTGCTGCCCACTCGTTTGCACCCACAGTCCACCAGTCGATTCTGTCATACTTATGATGACAACCTCCGTTGCTGATTCGTAGTTGGTCTGCTCAAGCAAATCCTGTGCGACCTATGATGATTAATGTTTATTTGTTTTAACCTCATTTTTCACTCCAGTTAATACCTTCCTAAATTCTGGGCATTTACCACTTCCGGCAATATGCCAGTTATCCTGCTTCTTCTTTCCTTTGCACAAAACGCATTTGGCGTTCCTATTGCACTCCTTGACAATATATCCCCTCTCCCCACACCTTAGACATCGGTCCAAACACAAGACACCTTTTTAGAGAGATCTGTTCCCTTAGCCGGCAAACAGCCCATTCAATCCAAACCTTCTCCACGGCCAACCACTTCTCTACTGCTTCCACTGGCGGTCGCATTGTGATACCGCCATAAGCTTTCCATAGGCTCACCAAAGATTCTTCCTCGAATTCCTTCAGCTTATCTACCTGTCTGTCTGTCACAGGCATTTTTCTCAGAAAGGGTTGTACCGATTGATACTGATGACAATTTCGTGGGAAAATGGGAATTGTGAACGCCCACGAATACAGTAAGTTGCATTGTCCTACGTGGAATTTAAAAGGTCATGAAATTCCCCCAAAAGTGAGGTGCAAAATTTTTTTTCATCAAATATAGTCATGTGGAGTATCAAATGAGAGGTTTCGATTAGTATTTTCTTTCAAGAGCCGATTCTCAGAACCCACCCAACCAAAAATCTGAAAGAAAATCACGAAGCTGCCAGTATTCCGTGCCTATGCTCCGAAATACCTTCCATTCTAATATCTGTTAATTTCATCCTATGAAAAACCAGTAATATAGGCTATGGTATAAAACACAATCCCATCAAGTTTAGTGGAAAACGTACTGTTGGGAACAAAACCTTTTCAGAGGACTAAAATTTCCGACCCGCCCGCCTGCCTCGCCGAACTTAAATGTTTCTGACATGTTTACATTGTTTTATCAAAATGTAAGGAGTCTAAGCCTTAGTAAGAGTAAGCCTTAGTATTACAACATCATGTCATCTGTATATGAAACCTGGTTGGATCGCAGGATTTTAGATTCCGAGCTCCTCGAAGGTTACTCTGTCTTTCGTTAAGACAGAAACTGCGCAGCGCTTGGCAAGACAACCGGCGGAGGTGCCCTAAATAGCTGTTAAGTCCCCCCTCCGTGTCAAAATCATCAAAATCATCTCCTCCACCTACGACTCTGTGACTATACGAGTCATTCCGCCAAACGTATGCACTTTACCATATCCTGTGTTTACTTTCCCTGCCTTAGCCCCCTTCTGTGTGCGAGGAATTCTCCGACAGATTATCAGAAATCCTAATCGTTTTGTTCACCTCGCTGCTTTTCATCCTCTCTATGACTTCACTATTCCTATGCTCTCCTGGTCTATTACTCCTGACCTCCCCTCCTTCCTTGATAACTCCACCCGGCCTTCCCTTCCTTTATCCACTTTCATGGATTAGCAGAAGTCCTAGTCGTTTTGTTCTCCTCAGTTCCTTTCATCCTCTGTGGTGACTCTAATCGTCCTACACTCTCCTGACCTATTATTCCTGATCTTCCCTCCTTCCTTCCTTCCTTACTCCTCCCCCCCCCGCCTACAGCCACCCTTCCCTTCCTTTATCCACTTTCATGTACACTTGTGCCGTCCTCCAGTTGAATCTTTCCAGAAATCACTTAGATGACACTCTTGATTTTTGTCCTCTTTAACTTTCCTGTGCTTTACCTTTACCTGACCCCCATCATCCTGCTCTTGAGCTCGATGTTCAGATATCCCGACTTCACTCTCCTGTCGCGCAGAAACCTACTAAGTTCAACTTTCGTAAGGCGAATTTCGAAGATGTGAACTCAGCCTTGGCGGAAATCAACTGGATTCCCCTCCTCCCTCCATTAACGTTTAACCAAGCACTCAACACCTTCTATACCATTTTATCTGATTTTCTTCCCTGTTACATTCCCTACTCTCCTAAGTGCTTACGCTACCCTGTTTTGTTCACCACCAAAGTCTACAAAAAAAAAACTTCGTCAAAAACACACTTCAAGGAAGAAGTTCCTGCCTTCTAGAGCCTATGCTGACTTTCAAAACTCTGCGTTCCTCGGCCAAATCATTAATAAGTAAGTCCAGAAATGACCAGTGTTGAAAACTCTCTAAAGCGCGGAAACCTCAAAACTTCTGGTCCCCCCGCAACTCCCGCCCAGCTATCCCCTCCGTCCATTAAATTCCCTAGCTCCTCTGCTAACTCACCCCAACTATCTTGTGATTTACTCTGCAGCTACTTTCCCATCTCCATCTCCTTTCCCCTTATCCCTTATTTTCAACAAAAGCCACGAAGAGAATCATTTTCCCGGCTTGTGGAAACAGGCTCTCATCATCCCCATTCATAAAAGTGGCGATCGTACGCTTGCCATTTCCCCTTCTCTCCTCGTGTTCTAAAATCTTGGAAAGATATGTCCGTAATTGACTGTCCGCCCACTTTGGCCACCACATAGTAAAAAAACAACATGACTTTATTAAGCGTAGGTCCACTGAATCCAACTTGCTCGACTTTACCAACTTTGTCACCGAATGTCTAAATTCACGGCAAGAAATGGTTACCATTTACACTGACTTTGCTAAAGCCTTCGACACTATAAATTGCAAGTTACTTCTATCCAAACTCTCGTCTCTAAACGTTCCCATACAACTTGTTTTATGACTTGCCTCTTACCTTTCCAACTGATCCTGCCGTGTCTCTTTCGAAAGCTGCATATTCCGCCCCATCTTTCCCTTCTCTGACGTCCCACACGGATGTATTCTGGGTCGTTTGTTATATTAATTTGTTATCAATAACGTTCCCCTCACCTTACTTGTCCCTGTTTGCTCTATGCCGACGATCTTAAGCTGCTTTCCGCTATATTGTTGCATATGGACTGTGTTTCAATTCAATCTAACCTAGACACTCTGTTTCATTGGTGCTCTACTAATAGTTTAGCGCTAAAAGTCAGAAAATGTCACTCTATACGCTACTCGCTTAAATCGTAACCCACTTCCTTCTTAACGGGCATTCTTTATCATACCTAAATCTACTGAAAACCTGGGAATCACTTTCGACAATAAACTCCGTTTCGACACCTATTGTTTCGAAGTCACCAATCGAACAGTAAAACTTATCAGGCTCCGCTCATCCTCTGATTTTGACTCTATCCAACCATCCTTAGCTTTCCCTCGTGAGAAATACCCTCGGGCGAAGCTGCGTGATCTGGTCATCTTCTCGTAACTGTGATTATCTTGTCCTGGAAAATGTGCAACGTACCCGTTCCCTCTTCTTTAAGAAAAACTTCCCTCGTGTGGACTACTCCTTCCGCTCCCGCTTTCTGAACCTCCCCTTCCTACAACAGCGTAGATTCTATCTAGATTTATGCCGCCCCTAACGGCATTACCTATGTCCTGCGTCTTATAACACACGTAATGCAGACATTTTTAACGTGCCCTTCGCAAAACTCGAAGCCTACTTCCAGTCCCTGATTTCTAGGCTTTGCCGAAATTGAAACGCACAACAGCTTGGTCCTTTTGACCTCTCTTCTTTAAGTGGTTTTAAGCATAGGATAAGATTATTGCTTTCTCCTCCTCCTGAGGACAATAAATAATTGGAGTTTCCTCTGTTTAATTTTTCACTTTTTTCTGCCTAACTTGGTTCCAAGCCTATGTTGCTTCCCGTCTGACCTTCATAATATTTTCGGTTGTTACGCGCCTGTCTGCGACAGTTCCCAAACTTGTTCCATGCGCATTAAACCTAAGGCAATACAGCATAGTTCACATTCTCGGCCATGTTAACATTTCTTGGGCAGCATACTTACTCTTTTGCCATTCTGCATTCTGAAAGACACTAGATTCCCCGACTGCATAAGTTTCCTCATAGAAACGCCGGCCTTCTTTTGTCAAGATATCTACGGAGAGCATCTCTGCTGGTACGTATGCTGCTTCTCCTGATATTATTCGATAAACACTAAATGTCCAAAGTATCCTTAGTCAATAACCCATTCCTAGTTTTCCGCAATTTAATTTATTTTCCAGGACGGTTGCCAAAAGTGGCATGGAACTTGCTATCCTTGAAATACAAAAACGTCGACTTTGTCTTGGTGCACCAATGTTCAGTAGTATTCTGGAGATAATTGAAGCGATGGAAGGCACTTCAGTTGCAATACACTCAATGTGTTTTAAGCCTTCTGTCAATCATTACTCCCAAGGATTTATGTACTAATTGGGAGGAAATTATTTGGTTGCCAACTTTAATTTTGACTAACTCTTACTGATTAATACTACTCTGTTTTATATTCAGTCGGTATTTCCCTACCTGGAATTGATTTCCCATATTGCTTCATTTGAGTAAATCTTAACTCCATTTAGGTGCTCTGCGATATCAGCTGCGAAGGGAATGGTTGTCACGCTGTTAGGAAGGCGTCTATCGTACATTGTCAATCACAGGAGGGGACTCAGGACAGAACCCTGTGGTACCCGCCAAGTCACAATATAATCCTCTCTCTAGGAGAAATTCGACAATAATGTATTTAGGAACCTTGACTAATTCCCTAATGATATTTAACCATTTGACACTGGTGAAAGCATATTTTACATATAGGGTTATCACTGCGTATCTTCCTTCTTGTATTGCAACCTAAGGCAAACCAGTCACCATGTTCATTGCGTCAACAGATGATTTCGCCTTACGAAATTGCTAGTCAGAAAGATCTCCTTCCTTTTCGGCAAGAACGAATGGTTTGTTGCCAATGGTATTGGCCGCACATACATATCTGTCTATAGGAGGAGGAGTCCCCCAATGGTTTTGCCGACTTCGGAATCAGTATCAGCTTTTATTGTTTCTATTGTGCGGGGAACTCGCCTTCTGTAAAACATGCCGTGAAAACTTGCGTAAACATACTTTGTGCTGCCCTAGTTGCTACTTTCAGAGCATTATTCGGGATTCCATTCGGCCCTGGGTTCTAATTTTCAACGATAATCTTTGTCGCATCTAGAAATTCCTTGTGGGGTTTTGCGTGTACTGTAGGAAGACTCGTATAATTCACGTTTACTGGGATGAAACAATTCACTATATTCTGCAACAACTTAGAACAAGTAATCTGCGGGGAGCGTTTGCCATTTGGAGATGACATCACCGACCTGTATTCGACCCATGGATTGGAGTCAGCTTAAAAGCATCGAATTTACTCTTCGTTGTTGCTACTGGCAAGCTTTTCCTCACTTTTTTGTGCCACACCTGTAGCTCCTCGAACTCATGTCGTTTTTTCAACAATGGGAGCGTCTCCTAGCCTTGAAGCAATTTTTCCGACATTCCTTGATTTTTGAATTCCACCAGAAATTGGCATTTCGTGAAATACCTCCTTGAACATTTCTGCGTCAAATATGTTAGTTACCCAGTCCATTGTTAATCTTTTTGATGACTTCATATTATTCCTTTGCGAAGTTTTGAAGATGATAGCCTGATGATCGCTGTGTGTGTACCCAGGCTGATACGCCACTACAAGTTCTTGATTAGGGTATCGCTGACGAAGATAACATCCACTACCAACTGTAATCTCAGGAGTCGGGAAGAACCGTATTCAAGGATGAGAATATCTACAGCAATTTTCGTCCTCTTAGGCTGGTTTCTTTGCTTCTCTATTCATCTCCTCACGCGTTGAAGTTGCCAACTATAGCAGCAGTTGGCATCGAAGAATAGTTTCGCCAGCAACGACGTGAATTCCTCCAATGTGTAGTTCAGTGCTAACTAGCAACTATAGATACAAACCCTTCCTATCTTGTCCTCTGAATGTTTTTTCGAATTTTCTCTAGCTCGACTTCCGCAACTCCATATCACCGCTAAACAGATTCTCGTATTGTTTGGATCCAATAGCTCGCTTTACTGTTCATCTGTCACACGCACTTTTTCAGAAGATTATACCTTTTTTAAGGTTTTGTGTGAAACAAAACCTTATTAGAATGGTGACGGTGTCTGTCTGTCCGTCTGTCCGTCTGTCTTTTTTTTTTTTTTTTTTTTTTTTTTTTTTTTGAGGAGGTGGAAATCTTCAAAAGACACTGGTCTGGACACACCAGCGTGTGGGATTTTTACCCACTAAAACCACCCCCGACTCCCCCCCTACCCCGTGGAACCACCTTTAGGTATTACATCACGGGGCGGAGTTAGCTTAGTTTAGCTAGGTCTCCTTCCGTCTTCCCGCGGGGTCCGTAACCGCGCCTTCCTCACTTCTTCTGCTTTTCGCAGTTTCTCCTGGATCACTGCGATCATGAAATTGATCGCATCCCAGTCTTCCTGGCAAGCTACCATTCTCCGGACAAAATTTTCCGGTGATAGCACTTCACCTAGAGTTTCCTCTAGGTTCCTCCTTTCTTCCACGAACCTAGGACATTGGAAGAATACGTGCGCTGGGTCTTCCGGGACCCCGTCGCAGTTTGGACAATTAGGCGAGGTGTCCAATTTAAACCTGTACAGGTATTGACGGTATCCTCCATGGCCGGTGAGAAACTGGGTGAGATTATAATTGATCTCCCCATGCTTTCTCTCCAGCCACTCCCTGATGGAAGGGATCAACCTGTAAGTCCAACGACCTTTTTCTGACTGGTTCCATCGCTGTTGCCACCTGCTTATGGATCTCTCTCTTTCGGCTTTTTTCACCTGCGATAAGGGAGAGATGGACCTGGTGTTATAAATGTTCATCATTTCGGTTGCCAGGATGTCAATTGGCATCATTCCCGAGATGATGAACGCTGCATCGTCTGAGACGGTCCTGAAGGCAGAACACACCCTTAAGGCTGTTCTTCTGTAAACCCTACTCAGTTTATATGCATTTCCTAAAACCTGCAGCGCGTTTCCCCAAACTGGGACTGCATACAGCATGATAGAACTCACCACCTTGGCTATGAGCAGCCTGCAAGTATGCCGCGGTCCTCCTACGTTCGGCATCATCCTTGCGAGAGCCATACTCGTGGTGGATGCTTTTTTACAAGTATGCTCTATGTGCTGCTTAAAATTGAGTTTTCCGTCTATCATCACCCCCAAGTATTTGATGGCCGGCTTGGAAGTGATGATACGATCCCCGATTCTGACGCAGGCGTAATTTCTTTTGCGGCGCTTAGTGATCTGTCCGTCTGTCTGTCTGTCTGTCTGTCTGTCTGTCTGTCTGTCTGTCTGTCTGTCACACCCGATTTATTCGGAAACGGCTAGACCGATTGTCACGAAAATTGGTGAGAGTATGTAATCTGGTGATCCCTTTACATGCAGTATGTGGCGCCATCTTACGTTAAGTTTAAGGGGGGCTCTCCGTACATGTGAATGGAGGGTGCAAATTTTTTTTTCACAGAATGTAGCCAAGTAGGGTATCAAATGAAAGGTCTCAATTAGTACTTTTCGAATCTGGTTCAATATTTGATATTAGATGAAACATAGGGGAGTAAGGGTTGAAAATATGGCCCACAAAAAGTGTAACAGGTCTCGTTCTCAGAACCTATCCAACCGAAAAATCTGGAAAAAATCACAGTGGTGCATCTCTACGAAATCTAGGCCTCAAAATATATCCGGTTCCGATATCTGAACAAATAAAGTTAATAATAGTACATTTCCACATTTTAGAAATTTACCCGGCACCCCCCCTTATGTTCATCCCAGAAATACAAAATTTGGCATGAGTGTAATGAAGAATATAATGCACAGTTTGGTCAAGTTTGAAGAAAATCCAACTATTATTAACAAAGTTATTGGGGGTGAAACTTTACAATTTTTTGTGAATTTCGTGCACTCTACAACCCGCATGACGTCATCATCACATATCAATTCGTCAATACCACAACGAAATGAATTCTTATGAATTGGGTCGCAGACAATTATTTTGTTTTAGTTTTTTAGTTATTTGTCAACCAGACATGTGTGTATGTAGGTATATAATATATGCGTGCTAATGAACTTTGCGGCTAGTGCCTAATTCAGATAGATATAAGAAGTAAATCGGAAATATGGGTACGATAAATTTAGATACGTGCATATATGTGTACAGCAGGTAATAGGCAGTTTGTTTGTTTAGGGTGAGCGTGATATTTATGGCTCTAATATGTACGTATGTCTCGTAGTTTGGAAAAATATGATGGATTATGTTGGATTTGTAGCTTTATACGGACAGAGAAATGTGCGTCTCTTACATAAGATGAACACAAAACCTTTATACCCGAAGCGCGAGCTTCCGGTATTCCGACTTGTTTATTTGAGGATTGAGGGATCCTAATTCCTGCCCACATCCCCATGATGTCGGGCCGGACCAAATGGGGAGCAACTTATTCCCTCTTTTTTTGGTACACGGGCCCCTCGTTTGGGCTTAGCGCCCAATCTTCAAAAAATAATAAACACGAAGACGGCTTTATGGTTTCGTATTAGGGGAGAAATAGCTCGTCCGACGCTGCCTCCCCTCTCCCCTGCGAGCAGCGCTATCTTAAAGTCACCAAATATCATTGTGACATTACAATATAATTTAACATTACAACTTGATGTTAAGAGAGCAGAGAAGTAGTGATGATATTACTTTTGCCATAAGGAATATTTGGTAACATTCATGCCGACCTGATGGCAAGGCATCATTAAACCCGATTTTCCTAGGTGGCGGCTGTGAAATACCGAACTATCACTCTTATCACTAGAGTGATAATATTTGGTGAGGTAGGAAACATTTGTGATATTAATAAACCATTTTTAAGGTTTTGTGTGAAACAAAACCTTATTAGAATCGATTCGATGTCTGTCTGTCCGTCTGTCTGTCTGTCTGTCTGTCTGTCTGTCTGTCTGTCTGTCTGTCTGTCTGTCCGTCTGTCTGTCTGTCTGTCTGTCTGTCTGTCACAGCCGATTTATTCGGAAACGGCTGCACCGATTGTCACGAAAATTGGTAGAAGTATGTGATCTGCCGTTCCCTTTACATGCAGCAACTGACGCCATTTTGTGTTAAGTTTAAGGGGGGGCTCCCCATACATGTGAAAGGAGGGTGCAAAATTTTTTTTCATAAAATGTGGCCATGTGGGGTATCAAATGAAAGGTCTCAATTAGTACTTTTTGAAACTGGTTCAATATTTGATATTGGGTCAAACATAGGGGAGTCAGGGCTCAAAATATGACCCCCAAAAAGTGTAACAGGTCTCGTTCTCAGAACCTATCCAACCGAAAAATCTGAAAAAAATCTCAGTAGTGCATCTCTACGAAATCTAGGCCTCAAAATATATCCGGTTCCGATATCTGCACAAATAAAGTTAATAATAGTATATTTCCACATTTTAGAAATTTACTCGGCACCCCCCTCATGTTCATCCCAGAAGTACAAAATTTGGCATACGTATAATGAAGAACATAATGCACAATTTGGTCAAGTTTGAAGAAAATCCAACTATTATTAACAAAGTTATAGGGGGTAAAACTTTACAATTTTTGGTGAATTTCGTGCACTCTACAACCTGCATGACGTCATCATCACATGTCAATTCGTCAATACCAGAACGAAATGAGTTTTTATGAATGGGGTCGGAAAGAATTATTTTGTTTTAGTTTTTTAGCCATTTGTATATGAATATCAATTACTCCAACCAGACATGTGCGTATGTAGGTATATAGTATATGCGTGCTAATGAACTTTGCGGATAGTGCCTAATTCAGATAGATATAAGAAGTAAATCGGAAATATGGGTACGATCAATTGATATACGTGCCTATATGTGTACAGTATTCGAAAATAGGCAGTTTGTTTGTTTAGGGTGAGCGTAACATCTACGGCTGTAATATGTACCTATGTCTCGTAATTTTGTAGCTGTATACGGGTAGAAAAATATGCGTTGAAATTTCTTAGATAAGATGAACACAAAACCTTTATACCCGAAGCACGAGCTTCCGGTATTCCGACTTGTTTAAAATATTTTTAAACATCACTTTTCTTAAAACTTAAAGTGATGTATCACCTACTTTCAGGTTGAAGCTGTTAGTTACCTTGGAATGGATCTAGAAGCTACCTTCCAAAAAATACAGACTTACGTTTTAGCCTCGTTAATTTTAATACCACATCTGGATGTGGTTTTATTTGCAGCGGTCTACCAAATATTTCTCAATCACTTCAACTGCGTTTTTCAAAAAGTTTGCCGAGCTTTGATAGGACGGATTTGCGGCTAAAGTTTTCTAGTTAATGAAAAATACCTTTTTCCTAATTACATTTAGTTTGGCTACTTTTCCACCTAGAGGGGAAGGCTATCCTTTGTTTGGATAGTTTTTAAAAACTGAAAGAAGAAGCTTGATTGAAGTTGTGAAAAAGTTCCTGTTGACGAAGTTAGGAATTTCGTCACGCCCAGCTGACTACTTATCATTTACAAGGTGGAAGCTATAAGCTGCGATAAACTCAATAAATAAAAATAAAAATAACACTTGCGACTGCTGCTGTTTAGCTGGAGGGTCCCTTGGAGAGAAAGTGGTGGATCTAGGAAAGTTTACGGATATGAAATATGGATGCGTTGATTTAGCAGTCGAAGTCATAGTCAGGTCGCTTCTAGGAGATAGTATATTTAGCTTCCGCTCCAAGGGGTTTCGCTTTTCTAGCATCAGTAAAGTTGGGTTCCCTGTTCTTAGTGAAAAAGTAATTGAGAGATTTGTATTTCCGCATTAGAATATTTACGTATTGAAACATTTTTCGCCTGGGATTAGGGTCTGCTAGTTTGCGGTCAAATTCTCTGTTACAGTATTTCGCCACTATTTTTTTATTTATATGCAAACCTAATAACAATACTTTCTTTTTTGTGTCTAATCAACAATCACTTTATTCCTATATTTATGAAAATTCTACTTGAAATTTCTACGCAAAATTTATCAGATTTTCAGACAGGGAATAAGGTGCATACATCAATGTTGACAAGCTTTCAATTGCTCCATGTAGCAATATTAATCGCGTCGGTGGAGAGAATAATGATTTCGTAAATTTATTTATTGTATAAGTTAGATATGATTCTGAGTGTTCTGTTGCGTTGGACTAGTGGCGCGACACGTTTTAATCACATCCGAAATGAGGATATCCACGATCGATGGTAAGCGACCAAAAGGCCGGCCGAAACAACGGTGCCTTAATATTATGGATGCGGATTTGGAACCCTCGCGATTGCATTCAAATCAAGTTTTTGGTAGAACCAAATGTCCGAATAGCTGAGTGTTTAGAGCACATGGCTGTCGTAGCGGAAGGTCGAGGTTCAAATCTCACTTATGGCAGTGGAATTTGTATCGTGATTTGACGTCGGATACCAGTCGACTCAGCTGTGAATGAGTACCTGAGTCAAATCAGGGTAATAATCTCGGACGAACGCAATGTTGGCCACATTACCTCCTACAGTGTACTATAGTGTACCGTTACGATCTTGAATGAACTGCTCTAACACACTTCAAGGTCCTGATCCAATATGGATTGTTGCGCCAACGATTATTATAAATGGCAAAACCGATCACGACGAGCCTAAGTCTGAAGAAAAAGAAGAAGAATAAGTTAGGTATAGCTGCTCTGTTTTAAAAAAGTCGTTTCCAATTAGTGGGGACGAAAAATCTTAGTGCGGTCACCACTCCCTTTTGCGACAGTAAAGATGAGGACTAATTGAATTCAACCGTCAGTGGTCGGACATATATACATTATAACGTCTTACATGATCTCATGTGAATGCTTTGTCTGATTTGATCGGATAGCAGGAAGTAGTCAATGATGAATTGACTTGTACGGCTTCTTGGCGATTCCTGCAAGACTATCTCGAGGTTGGTGTAAGGATCGATCCATTTAAAGCGGGTTTGCCCATTCTGATTAAATGTCGTATCTTGGAAATCACTACCGATAATGATGTATTTGAATTTTAATTGGATATATCCCAAGACCCCTCGTTGCTCAATTAGGGAATTATGTACATAATAGACAGTAGACAGTTTAGTCAAACTTTGTAACATCTATTGAACTGTCAACTTACCTCGGGTCATTTCAATTACTTTTTCATTTTTCAGCTTTCCTGTCGACAATAATGGCTTGATATACTGGACCCATTCTGTAGTTGGCAGGATGGTCCGATCGACCGCAATTGTAGCAGTGTGGTACTTCAGTGGTGCGTCTTAGACTTTCTCCACTCGGAAGGTTTTTGTAAATTTGGCCCGAACTAGAACTAACGGAATCGGTTGACAAATAGGATTTTGACAGCTTTTAAAAAATTTAATTTAAACGTCGTCCTTTCCTTCGCTGCCCATTTCCTCCGCGGATTTCACGCTACG
The DNA here is from genome assembly GCF_905115235.1 of Hermetia illucens. Taxonomy (NCBI): domain Eukaryota; kingdom Metazoa; phylum Arthropoda; class Insecta; order Diptera; family Stratiomyidae; genus Hermetia; species Hermetia illucens. The sequence goes on from NC_051853.1 coordinate 45,968,885, forward strand.
CTGCCAGTAAGGACGTGGCTAATTTAACCGTGCAGTTCTGCTAGCATCTACATACAGCTCTACTGAAATGTACCATGGGCAAACGCTTGCACATCGCTATGCTAGCCAGGGTTAGAAATGTGAAGGGCCCTTTTGACACTTCTGTTTACTCTGGACATTTCGCAAATCCGGATGTTACAAATGGCGCCCAACGTGGGGTATCACTTATAATGACGGTGTGAATTGAGGAGTGGCCTAAAGATCATTCGAGTTGGCGATTATAAACCATTTCAGTAGAGCTAGATCTATGTATTGGGAGCGTTCAGGTTTTGGGATAGGTCAGCCACCGTGGTTGACCAAGGTCCACCCGGATGGTCATTTGGTCAGCCTACAATTTGTGGAGTTATAACACCAATCATTATGACCTTGCCTTTGCCATCCCCCTAGTCACTCACCTTTTTAACTTTATTATTTTATTATTTATTTATTAACTTTATTCTGAATTCAAAATGGTGAAATATTGTCACTTGACAAAAATGTTGTTCAAAATCCTGCAATCAATTCCGGAGATCACAAACCAAGGTTCCTGTCATAACCGAGATAATCCTCATCGAAACACAATAAAAAATAAGATAAAACCAAAGCAAAAGCTAGGAATTCGACCTGATTTTCGAGTCGTCCACAGCCCCAAGAATGTCCTCTAATCCTTTTGAGGCCACCAAGTCCCAGTTCAAGACGCAATTCAAACATTCCCAACAATCTCTTCTGTAATTTTATACATGTCGGTAAATCTGTTGAGGGGATTTCCTGCAGGAACAGTCTTTCGCAATGATACTCACATCTATAGTCTCTAATTTCTAAGTGTAGTCTTCCAACCAGTTTTTGCCATCTTCCCTCAGCCAAGATCAGTAATCGCATCCCAAGAACCCGCTTCCCGGGAGAAAACCATCAAATCCATTACACAATCACGAGAGGAGCCAGAACCACACATAGAACGAAGAATTACATTACATTACACCGCAGCCAGAGCATAAGACCCACCTGACGACGATCATGCTGATGACGATCGCGATTATCGCGCACACAGGTGAGCGTAAGATTGCGACGTGTTACAGCGCGCGATCGCGCACTCAGGTGAGAATCTCACCTGAGCGAGATAGACGATAGAACTCTAGAAGCCGTACGGCCAATGAATTTATAGCGATTTGTTGAATACAAATGCAAAAGTAGCTGTAAATAGTGTCGGCAAACAAAAAACACCGCATTAACGAGAGTGTTTCATCTTGTGTAGGTAAGTAAGTAAGTATGTGCGCCATGTGTGATGCGGTCGAGAATAACGTTATACAACAACGTCATCTTTTCTGTATCAAACCGCTATAGTTGAAAGTTACAGTGTGTCCTGTAATTAGATGGGTAACTGTAGTCAGGGGGTTTTGATGGAATGGGGTGACTAGGACATGTGAAGGGTTGGAAATGGTCTTCAATCAAAGTTGGCTGAATTGGCTGAAGATTATGGAGGGCCGGTAAAGGAATTTTTAGAAATGTCCTGTTGAAAGCAAGGAGCTATAAATCCTCAAAGGATATAATTTATAACGCAATATAAAAGAGGTATCGTATGCTAGGATTAATAGGCAAGCAGGATAGTTTTCCTTTGGCCCAAAAATATGGTTGGTACTTTGAACCCCATAAAGTCCAACCTGGATAAAATGCCTTTGCCTTTTGTAACACCTAGATCACATGAGCATGAATTCATCCCTAAAGGAAGCATGGTGATTTCCTCTTAGGAGATTTCCCTATTTGTTTCTGTTACATACTGTAAATATAGGTAAAGGTATGTGCGATGATTTTTACCTGTGTGCGGCGCGGTAGCCGGCGGACAGCGGACAGGTACAGCTACCTCCACCTTGACTCGGTTCACATACTCCGCAGCCCAGCGCACTCAGATCAACGATTGCCGATGAACTAACGCTGAATGCTGGAGTAGCGTATAGGTGTGTACGCTGGAGTTTGCAGCCAGATTTACCTAGTATGTGAGCGATGTGTGAACCGGCCATTATTTCGCGCTAACGTTACTGAAGCGGGTTTTTTGTTGTTCTTCTCAAACGTGTTGTATAGGTAGCGTTGCGGCTCCGCTGTGCGAGTACAGGTATTCTGAGATGGTGTTCGACTTTTTTGAATGTTTTGTACCGATAAACAACTCAACGATGTGCAGAGTTTATCCGCTGCCGCGACGAGGTGGAGGCACTTAACTGACTGCTAGTATACACAACAAGAGTACAGTAAGAGACGATCCACCACTGAGGATACACGCGTTTCGCTGGTTTTCGCACATCATATGTTCATCACTTTTTGTTCTAATTGTTCTTAAGAACCATCCAATTGAACAGTTCAATTCTTTTTTTTCCCTGGGAAATCGAAATTTGTACAGTTTCTCGGACTAACCGAGTTTTCCCATTCGGTCGCGCAGTTTTGATTTCGACGACCCATACGCACCGGTTGCATTTGGGATTGCATAGTTCTAATATGTTTTCAGTGCTATTTTCATATTTTTATAAATTTAAAAGAAAGATAATATGACACCAGTGCACCCTCTCAAGAGGAAATCGAATATTGACAAAGTGATTTACCAGTTTTGTGACTAAAATTTTGAATATGAAGAAAAGAAACGAAAAGTGCTAATTCCACCAGAATATATTAATGCACACATTGTAACATTACTGTGAATGAAATTACTGAGTGAGAAATGAATAGAATCGAATAAGAATACAAGCAAGTGATAAATACCCAAGAAAATTACAAACAAGTGCTCAGAAATACGTTTCAAGTGCACACTTCCTGTACCCTAGATGTACGCTTAAATCAAGGATTACTTATATCATCATCGGAAAAATTACGTAACAATGCCGAAAATATTTTTGATCAAAAATCGGTTGCATCAGCAACAATTACGCTTATTGGAAGCACAGAACCTTCTTAACAAGGATGAGGATAGACTTGTACCCTTAAGTCCGCCACCAAATGAACCCTTGTCGCTGGTCTCGCGTAGACGCAATGATCGCGATGATGGGCAAGGTAAGTAGTGAATTCTAGTTGTAAGATACAGCCCACCCATTTCTCGGTTAATAAGGGGATATTCAAATGAACTGGATCTCATAAGAATAAATATGCGTGCATTCATGAGGTGAGGAGAAAACAAGAAGCGAAATATGCAGAAAACCGGTAGTTTGGAACCTAAAGGAGCTCGATGTACTTTGAGCGATTCAAAATCCTTTTGTTGGCCAATTCAAAAAATTCGTGATAGATTAGAAACCCTGCTGGACAACTTAAAATTGCAAACCGGATTTTGCAGATAGATGAACCCTTTCAGCACAATAAGAACGCTTTCAGTTCATGAATCGTTCAGTAAAAACGAAAGACTTCGATGCACTTCGCGCAGTAACTTCTTTTTTCAATAGAATTTTGCAGAACACAAAAATTGTTGACTTTTGTTATATGCACTGTAAATGAACTTTTCATTAAAATGTCTTAGCAAGGAAGTTATAATAAGGTTTTGAGCTAAAGGATAAGGCGTATTCTGTGCAAGACCACCAAATATAAAAATAAGCAGCAAAAATTTTGTGGGTGAACGTTTTGGAGAAAATTCCATCGTTGATCGAACACACACATCCAAAGTGAGAACGCTTGATAAAATTTGATGATTTACTTTCTTGCCATTAGAATTCTTCCAAAATTATACAAAATTCTTAACAAAAATATTTCTCCTCACGTTTTTTCTTCAATTTGCATAATATGCAAAATTGCTTAATAGAAAAAGAATTCATTCTTATCGCTTTTGTTTCTCACATTCAACTGTCCGCCGGCCAGAGAAATCTTAATGTGGACATTGAACTTAACACTACAGTATTTTTTTCAAAAGGAAGTGTTTATCTTTAAAGGGGATTTTATAAGATGTGTTGTAAGAAGAGGCGGAGGAATGGTTGTTGTGGTACAATTTTTGCTATCCACATTGGATTGAATTGGAGATAAATTTTTTTTTGAATGAGAAATTATTTATGCAGATTATATTTTATTCGGCAAGATAAATGCGCATTTGTAATATGTATCAAGTTTGATTTTATGATGCAATTCATTCTACAAGGGGTGACTGATGGTTAATGGCATTTAAAAATTCTGAAATAGAAATGATTTGTTTTATGGGGTGGATGATTTTGGGTATTTCAATGGGGTTTGATTTTCTGATTCTGATTTCGGTTGGTTGTAGTTGTAAGGTGAAGAATTTGTTTTTGAAAGACTACTTTTTCAAATAAGAACTTAACTGGTTTCTTTCCATGAATCATTCAACCGATTTCACAATAGTTTGAAGACTATTGTCGGGGTTCATTTGCAATATTCATTTAATCTGTTCTAGTCTTTCCAGACAATTTTAGAGTAAACAATCCTGCATATACTGCCTTATACAATTCTTTGATATTCATTTTAAATAAATTACTCAGAACTCGCTGTTTCTATCAAAATTTTTGGATCATTTACGTACATAATTTGATATTCTCTGAACTCTAGAAGCAGTTTAATAAGCTATTCTTTTTTGTTTGCATTAGGCGAAACAAGATCTGTAACAAATCTTCGCAGAAATAATAAATGGATGTCCATTCAAGAGATATTTTTAAGAATCATTTCCAAAGTTCAAATAAGACCAAAAACATGTGTTTGAAATTCTATCTATTTTATACCACAAATACCGGAAAACTTGGAAATAAATAAATTTTTAAATTTAGGAGGAACAAGTTTTGGTTTTATTACATATACTACTATTCCACAAAAAAAACAAGATCTCTGTTTCAGTTGCTGCGCTACACATTGGAAGAATTATCTCACAAAATTCCGACATACAATTATACAAAGTAATTTTGCTTCTTGAGTAAATAATCTTTTTGAGAATTTTGAAGAAATAGAAGCAATATGTAGAAAATAAGCTAAATAGACAAAAAGTATTTAATACTATAGACAATAATTTCTCCTTAGTGTTAAATAAATCCTTTGCCACTGAAATACTGTGACAAACGCGAAAAATCAATATCAAAAATAAAAGAAGACATGGGAGGCTATGAAATTATAATTCTCTATAGAATAAAATAGACTGAAATATTTCATCAGCAAAGGTTCAGAAAACTTTAGACCCAGACAACCTAGATATTGGTTAGAATAGGGATTACACTGGAAAAATTACTGTTAAAATTCAACAAACCCAAATATCAAATGCTTCAAATCGCCCACGAAACCAGTTACAAAACTGAAAAAAATTATAGTAAACAATAAAATACAAAGACACAATACAATAAAATATCTACTCTAAAAACCAACAACCTTCCTAGAATGCTGCACTGAACATGGTTCCACCCTTGTGCTCCAAATGATGTCTAGAATTCTTATTAAACTATTTCGAAGTCCTGTCCGTCTTCATTCGCTACGATATTGACAACTTAATCTTCTTTGCTCGTGGAAATTAAAAAATAATGAAAAGTATTCATTACTATTTATATTTTATGATGTTCAAATTATCCAAAGGATTCACTTATCGGAGCCTTCTTTAATTTCAAGTACGCATTGGAGGTACGTACAGTATTTCATTCTGCAGTATTTCAAATCTTTCTTCAACTGCCATTTCTCCTCAGGGTAAAATATTCTCAGAAATTATAGTTTGTTTTATCTTACAAATGAGGAATGGTTTTCTTAAAGCAAATAATTATTTTTTATTCTGCTAATGTACATCCAGATTTCAAAAACCAGATGCATCCTTCTTTCATGTGTTTCGTACTTTTCTCACTATATCCTTTCTTATTAGTTTCCATAACTCGACTATATTGTTTTTGCTTCATTTTATTTTACTTTTCTTTTTTGTCATTATCTACACATTTTTCATGTTTCTTATTTCATTTTGTAATTCATTTTATTAATTTTTTTTTTACTGGAGATTAACTGAAATTAAAACATTTTTTTTTAATCGGCTTTATTAACAGCGTGAGAGGTCTTACACGAATTTCAAGTATATGCATATCGAACACTTTCATTAATTTGCAAAGATATTATATTAAAAGTCCACCTTCAATTTATAATCAATTTCACGGCCCATAAATCCATTATGTTTCACATTTACCGCCTATGAAGCAATGGTACCTTTGATTTATGATATCCTACTAAAAATTAGAGTCACTAGGTCATCTTTCGCCTCCTAAAAATAAATATAATATTTTCATAAACTTAATACCTGTTTGCATATTTTCTTTTTGCGGCACCTGTATTAACCTAACATTTTGCTACTCATTAATTTCCCATTAAAATATTTTGTGGTTAGTTACAAGCCTAATCTTTATTTTACCAACAAATTTGTCACTAGATATCTTCACCTTGACATCGATCAATTTACTATAATTAAAATAAAAAGAAGTAGCAGATATAGATACTGCGAATCTTTAAAATATTCACAAGGTCAATGCTGCAATGTTGTGCAATCATTTGCGTGTGACATCTTCCCAAAAGATTTTACTTTTTTATTCGGAATAAATTTTCTTTTCTTCAATATATACTATAAGTGTGCCTGGTCGCAAATTTATTTCTCCTTTTTGATTCGGCGATATCGCAGTGTAAAATGTCAATGTCAGACTCTAAGATCCATCGTTTTCTCTGGATTGGTTTCACAGACCATATATTATGTAATATGTTGACCATTTTTTTCTGCCTTCTGTTTGTTGAATTTCGGGCGTCACTTTTGTCGGTTAATTTAAAAATGCATCTAGGTTGCAGTTCAGGTCGTATTCCTAATGTTTTTTTGATATTTTTATTAGGCAGAGTGTGAAGAAAATGTATTCCTAGGTCAAATTTGAAAGGAAGTACCGCGGTAGATAAAAGTATTGTATATCAATATATGCGCAAAATTTGACTTTGACCACAAAAATTCACGATTTTAGATATGCAGAAATGTCAATACACGATAATAATGTCATGTGTAATTATTGCAGTCTGATGAGGAATTCCTTGTATGATGAAACTATTTTGTTTGATCAGTTTTATCGAAAAAATTTATCCGAGTTGGTTGATGATCTTTTTAGTGTGTGCTTATTGAAATGTGAAATGTGATTAATTCTTGTTTGCACAGTGTATTCTTAAGTACATTTAAATCTACATTTACAAATGTAAAAATTATTCGTTCTCCTAGCACAGATCAGGTAGTAATAGCTTTAAATTAAAACTATACATCGAGCGATAAACGTACTCGAAAAATTAAAATTCTTCTCTTCATTTATATATATAACTTAACATATAGAAATTAGTCCTCATTTATATACTATTTATCAACCATATATCATTTGTATGCTTACATACCCATAATTTCATATGAAGAAGTTTACCGACTTTTTTATAATCCAAAAATTTATTTTTTAATTAGTTCTGACTAATGATTTGATCGTACCAACTAATTGTATCTCACAGAATATGATTGTGGATTTTCTAATTCTTTAGCAAGCTAAACTGTTTCAAGTCTTTATGTATTACCATCTCCTTTGCAAACCTATATTGCAGTTAATGCTTTATATATAAAGTAAAATACCATGAAAATCATTCTATAATATGTGTGATGTCACTAAAGAATTTCAACTTTACTCTTTATTTTTTTAAATTCTATAGTTATCAATACAAAGGAGGAGTAGTAGTATTTTTTTTACTTTGGACCTCACAAACATTAATTTATAATATATATTTTAATTGTTTCCTCTTTTACTAATATAATTCTATTTATTTAAATTTTCAAATAAACATTTGGTCCTACCGTCTTGTAACCAAAGTAAAGCACTCGACTAGAATCAAAAATAAGGAAAATTCTATCAACTTGTAAGAAAATGACTAAAAACTATTTTGGGGCTTCAGACAAATAAAAACAAAAACATAATTGTGCTATTTTAAAACATCAAATTTATAAAACTTTAAGAAATGTGATAGATTTCTTGGAATACCATGTTTATGCAGCAAGCACTAAAAAAATATTTGCTTTTTATTTTCGATATTGACTAAATGAAACAATTCTTTCCTGAAAATTGATGCTATTATGTCAAAATTAAGCTTCTTATTTATACAAAGCTACTTCTTTAATTGGCCTTCTCGACTAGAATAATTACCTATGTCAAATTTATTTGTAAATATATTATTATTAACACCAATCTCATTAAATCAATCAGAACCCTTCAATATAATCTTATAAATATACATAATAGGGCTTTTACTGGGGGTACTGAAAATACTTCAAATGTATTTATTTAATGTGATTGATTTCCTTAATTCTAATTGAGACTTATCATTTATTTATTTATTTATTTATACATTCATTATTCATTTATTTATTTATTCTTTACATTTATTCACACTCTAACGGAACATGTCCTTAACCTAACTGATCCTATCCGGAAGTGTTTGTCGTATAGATAGGACAGAGATGATAAAAAATTGGTATTCATTATTTCGCAACATTGAAAGAAGGTTGTCAGCTTTTGAACTTTTCTTGTTACTTTGGAATTGGGGAGATTGTTTGCGTATTAATGGAGGATGGATGGATAGAATTAGGGGAGTTTCACCCCGACGAAATTTCTTTTAAATAAAGTGTACAGTTCTGTCATTACACTTTTTGATCATTTAATTTAAGTCGTTTGATGTATCGAATTTGGCATGAATTGTGAAATATCGAATTATATGGACCTGGAAGAAAAATGTCTAACAGTCATAATAAATTTCATTTTCAGATTTGAAGTAATATTAATTAAATTTTTTATTGCAATAACTATTCATGAACAATTTATCAGCTGCAATGAGCATTCTAAAAGACAAAGCACACGCATTCTTTACTCATATTCCTACCTTATATTTTCCACTTCCAAAACCAGATATACTCAGAAAAAAGTCTTAATCAGAATTTCTAGTATTTGTTGATTTATAATCAAAGAATCATAAAATACCAATCTCAAAGTAATTCAAGCTTTTAAGTCATGACTTGATCGCATACCATCGCTCGACTAGCTTGGTATATGGGCACGACAAGATGAAGTTGATGGAGATAATACAATAAAAAAAAGATTCCATTTCTGTTAGCCAAAACAACTGAATCATTCCGTAAACATTCTTAGGAAAGCTTCCATTTCGGAAGTTGATCTTTATGTATTACAACAAATTAGTATTGAATTGCGTTCTAGGAATTACCTTCCAGTTCTAGTTGGCAGTCATTGAGCTAACGACTAGGTAGCGGTGCATCTGGAATACTAAGGCAACTGTACTTCTAACATGAATGCGTATAATCTATGAATGACTAAATTGTAATTAGAATGAATTATACATAATTTTTATTATAGTTGATGCTGGCAAATATCTTTACTTTCGGTAATAAAAAAAGGCTTTAATTAAAAATAAATTACAAATACATAATTATAAATTATATATGCAAATAAAATATAATTGTTGGTACAATTAATCATTGTTGGGTCGGGAATATGTTTGGTAGCTTTTCTTTTAAACTAAAACATCTGGATTTTCCGTTTCAAGCTAAAATTCAGAATATTTTATACTAAAAAAGGTATCTAGTGGTTTCCGAAATACCTTGTATGGATTCAAAGTAATAAACTTTCGCCAGAAATGGAGAAATCTTCTTCTTCCTACTTTTTTAATATTATAAATCACGGCTTTTATACAATAAATCATTATTGATTCAATAGATATCTATTATTTATTTCTAAATCTCTTTAAAAGGAGAAAAAAATATTGAGCATTCAAGATAGGAATTTCTATAAAATCAATTAAATAAATAGATAACAACAAATTAATTTTATTTTATTTATAACTTCGTTGATGTAAGTAAGAATAAATAATTCCTACAGAAAATGGTTTAATTCTTGGGAGGCGTCTAGATAATTATTTTTTCTAAATTAAAGGAATGCAACAGAGAATAACTGTTTAGCAAAAAACTTAAGAATTAAAAAGCAAACAAATGCTGAAAATTGATCAATCAATATTGACTCAAACTTAAAAAAATAGATCATCGATCAATACTAAAAAAATGAATAATAATAAATGCTAAATAATTATTCCATTAATAATTGACACTCCTGGATCTCCATTCAATTACAATAAACATGAAAGAATTGTTTCAATCACTGTTCTTCCTCCGATTTTTCAGTTGCATAATAAACCGGCTTGAAGAGCTAATAAGTCTATATAAATAGCTGTTTTCGTTACATTAACTAACCGCATTTTGATGAGCGAAGAATTTTAATTAGGTTTTAAAATGACGTTTGTTCTTACGCAGAGACCTGTCCCGAGATTGGACTGTAAGAGAAAAAATTGTTACAATCAATTAGTTCTGTTCTTGATCTCAATTCTTTGAATGCATCAAATAACTCTGAAAGTAGCGGCTGTAGATACAATTTTTTTTTCAATGATGATATTATTTTAATAAGTGAACTGATATTTCAAGCAGAAAAAATTTAAGTGAATCACAAGAGTATATAATTTATGTTTATAATTGACATAATTTCATATAATTTGTTGAGGATTATCACACTTCAGTTTGTTGGAAAAAAACTCCACAGAACCTGATATTGAATGGTATATTTTCAATCGCTTCAGTCTTTTAGAAGCTATATTATACTGTACACGGCTGCCAATGGCCCATTTTGAAGGTTTATTAACTTCAATTTATTGTTTATCCGGGCGTCCTTTTTTCAGAGATGGCATTTTTCCATAATCAAAGTTGAAGGTCTTCACCCTTTCAAACTATCGTCTTCCTTGGGAAGCAACATCAGCTCTAGATAACTCACCTCTCGCCTTTCGACTGGAGCTGAAGTTTCTTATTGTTTTTATTTTCCCTTCGTCATGTCTTTAATTGCGTTCCAGTTTTTCGAATGCAAAGGAATTACTCCACTATAGTTTCCGGTACTGACATCCTACCTTATGTCTTCATCGGATCCTTTCTCTCTTTTATAAGTCTGGGATAATGAAAGGAGTCGTACAAAGTGTTGGGACTCCAACGCAACCAAGACAACCTAGACAGGCGTCATATTTCGCAGCTTTGAATGGTTTTTTTCATCAAACCGCCCGACTATGCTGATGGCATCTGCTTGTTCTATCACCGAATCATCAATCTGGGCGAAATACTCCAGGTTTGGAGAAGATGGCAAACATAGTTTGGCAGCACCAAAACCGCGGCTTTTGGTCCGGCTAGTCATTGCATCAGATCATCATGTAATTTCAATTGATGAACCTCGTTAGCATACAAGCCGGATAAACGTCAACATGTTCATAGAAGGCGGAATTGGTAGAGGATATATCATCAGAAAAGGCGACAACTCCTCGGCTACGCCATGCACTGGTTGTGGAGTGGTTCACCCCAAGAACAGATGGCGCAGAACAGACGATGCGATGGGTGCAGTGGTCAAGATGGTTGGGTATCAGCCTCTCGAGCTCGTTTCGGCCGTTCGTCTTCGTACTGTCCCGGTGAATCCTCAGTAACTGGAAGGTTAGGAATAAGGTCATCGTCCATCAGGACGGTAACAAAGTCTCCTTTCTGTTAGATAACAGGCATTCCCAAATCAAGAGTAATCGCTGTGCAAAACTTGCTGACACTACCCTTTCTACATTTTCAAACAAGCCAGCAACCAATTTAATGGCTCCAATGGTTAGCCAGGTTCTGCGAATGCCAAATTTCCCATCTGGTAATGCTCTTAGTAGTGGGAATCAATATAGTATATCTCGAACAACTCCACAAATATGTCTGATTGGTGCCACTTAAACTTGCGTCTGCTGCACAATTCCAAAGAGGAATTGCGATCCAGCAGAAAAGGTCAGAGGTCCACGACGACCGAGAGCCTGCTTTTCTGCTCCCAAAGGCTAACATTCTAATTCCGTCCACCATAAGTCTCTTCCTCGGACATAACACGAAACGAAATTACTATATAACTATTTTGAGCCGACATATATTCATCCCAAAATTAAATTCACTAATTCTACGAGATCTGCCACGTCAAAAAGATACATTTTACAATACAATCCACCATACAAAATAACACCATGAAATTCACATTCATTATAACAAAATATCGAATATGCACACATTTCTAGTCAACTTTAGTTTCCTAACGAATTTGGTCCATTAAGCACAGTAGGAACCATTATTTCCGCCCTCTTCAATAAAATCATTAAACGTAACAAGACGCACCGCCACTAACACCAAGTGCCATAAAACAATTTACCACAACGGGATATCCTCTTTGAGGCACGCGTACCTGTCTCCGACACATTTACAAAAAGTATTGGAACTACCATTTGAACCTTGAACATTCTAAAAGGGTCGCAAAGAAACAATTTTTATTGGCGTCTGAAAACTTCATCCTTCTTCAGTATTTAAGGATGTTTCTATTATATAACAAGCCTAGCAAGGGTTGCGAATCCTTTCGCAAAAATTTTTATATTGTTATTGCGTAATACAATGGAATTTTTTACCTCTTTCTTGTAACCCTATCATTAAGTGAGAAGGATTCACTTAAAACCTCTATCGCAAAAGGACAAGGGTTGACTATTGTATCCTTGCAAAAATGCGTTTTTCATGCGCGAAAATTTTAGTTTTAACCAATAAACCAATTTTCGAGGAAGTCCGTATTTTTCATGCTTGAATTTAGCTAAAAAATCTTGGATGTGAACGACATGGGCAATAAATTCAATATTTTCAAGGTTTCTCGCTTCTATTGAACTCTTTCGTTTTGCAATTCTCAAAAGATGGACCTCAAGTGTATGACTATACTTAGAAGTGAGCTTGTGAGCGTGACTTAAAATAGAAATCAAATAAATTTAGTTAAGATGGAATGAGCAGGTTGTCGTTTAAAATATATAAGTATCTAGACACTATACACATACGTATATATCTACATCTCTACATAGATTTTTTGCTGTGAAAGCGTTAAGTATATATTCTTCACGAAGCTGAATTCATGGAGATTGATTAGTATCAACTAAACATGTAGCACCTTGCGGCATCGATTAACTGCAATTATATAACATAACAGTTTAGTATGAGTTTTTGTGAGTTTTAATTATTAGATGCAATGAATGCATGGTGAACATTTGGGAGATAAAAAGCTTGGAGGTCACGTAAAGTTTCAATATCATGATTAATTGAATGTATGAACTGTTTGAACTGTTTTGTTTGGAATGTTTTAAGTTTTTGCTGCAGGGGTCACTGAACTTGTTGGGTATTAGTTTCGAATGTTATCTTAGATAAAACCTTCTACCTAGCAACGAGTATTACTTTGTTTTTACATCAAAAGTGCTATATTGATGGTTATCGCTGCAAATTTTAACGGGCAGCGTGTTGATTAGAACGCAAATTAAGACATGATTAATTTTGTTGCTAGTTGCACCTTTATATTTATAACTGTGTAAGTCAGTTGTAAAACAATGCACGGGATGCCTTGTCTACCCATCTCTTTTAGAGACATCCGTATCTCTTTGAAGGTGAAATGAACTTGCAGTCAATCATTGGAACTGATTTTGAACGAAATGTTATAGCTAAAGTATACATTACTCCTATGTAATGTAATATCTTTACAATTCTGTCCACCAGTTCATCCAGTTTACATGTAAGCAAGCCGCACGTCCTGAAATTGAAATAAATACCACTTAGACTCTCTATTTAGCCATTCAACTATTCGCATGTGAGCATTCATCAAAGACAAGTTCAAATCCGATCCTAAAAACGTTTTCTACTTAGTTTGTATCTCATTTGTTCAGTTCTCCATTGAAATTCTATGATTTCCTGCCTAATTCAACCCTTAAAAAATGCCATTCTTCTCTGAAAATAACTTGATCATCTCGAATTTGTTCGTCGGTCTTGATACAAAAAAACACGAAATACAATCAATTATCTCTCACAGCGGGTGTTCTTTTGAAGATACGGACATAGCTCTGCTTTTGTGTATCTAATCCAATATTTTCTAAAGCAATTAAAGGTTTCCTGTACCACATTTACAACTTACAAAAAAGAGAAAATTGAATAGTCTTTAATCCTTGTTTTGTAGAGCTCCGTATAGAGGGCTGTAGGATTTCTATACGGAATGAGTTATATTTAGATAGATATATTGGAGAAGCAGCAATTTTGAAGACAATTTCAGTATCATACAAATGACTTCGTGTTGTGATTGAGGGTAAACAATATAAGCAATATTGCTACGATAAAGAACCTCAATTTTTATTTCAAGAAAGTATGGTCACTATTTGGATTTCCATAAAAAAAACCATAAAAAAACCAAGCTTTGTCTTAGCAGTCCTAAATCCACCATCCATTTTCCAGCAAGTGAAGCCTATTAGAGAGACCCAGACCACTTTTTCAGGCCACAGAACCTTCTTTTTACGCTACCACTTGCGATTTTTTTGCAAGTCGTCAGACACAGTATCATCGAAGTGGTTGCTAAGAGCTATTCGCTTCCTTATTTAGATTCGCAAACGCGTCCTGGGTGCGAATTATATTGAGACGAAAAACTGGCGAGTAGTTCAGGCCTAAGCTAGACGACGCAAAACTAAATTTTGTTTTAAGGTTGAGGGAGTCGTAAGTTCGCCATTGAGTTAATAGTGTAGCGGATGGATTGGGAAAAAATGTTCTGCCGCATTCAATGATCCTCAGACCCCTCTTTGCCGACCAGCACTCAAATTTTTACAGGCGATGATTTCCAGAGATCCCAGCCAACTAGTCAAATTGGATCAGAAAACTGACACTTGTAATCTGGAAAAGACAAATGCAGAATACGTTCTCTGCTTTCCAGGAAAATTCACTTCCAAAAAAGCCTCACAATGGAAAAATATTAGTTGATTCAATCATGACGGTGCGATGGCAGATTTTGTTGAGTGCCAGTGTCTTAACCTCGTTGCTCTGAGTTCGAGTCTCGATTCATCATATGTGTGGTCCCGTGTCTGTAACCTTATTACTTGCACAGAATTAGGTGTGATGTAAACCAAACTAAAGTACAACCTTACTGAAAATCAAAATGAAAGAAAAATAAACTGTAGGGTCTCCCACACTCCACAAAAGAGTGACCAAGAGTCATACAAAATCTTAATGCAAAAATCCCCGCAAAATCTCTAAATATATCGCGTGGATGTTTGTTTAATATCAGAACCATGCCTAACGTCTGCCTAATTAGCGTAAACTCAAATACTACCCAATGAACTTATCTCCAAAAATGAATAAACAACCCTCTACTTATATTTGCGTCAATTTATTTTACGTATGAGAAACCTAGACTAGAATCTTGACATTCCAGATTAATATCCTCCAAGCCCAAAATATAGTCGAATAAAGCTTCCATACATAGGGCAGAGAGATGGGAGACTCCCAGGCCCGGAATTGGCTCGGGTACTCAGAATAGAGAAACTTCAACAAAGTTAAATTAATTGTCTGGTTCTGGAGAGGTCTGCATCATTTTCATCCTGAGCACGGGTTTTCCACCTCAAATGACCCTGCTAGCTCATTCTTGCTTTCACAGTAACCAACGAAACACGAAAAAAAATGATTTGGGTTACAACTACTGTACTTCTTCTTAGTGAGCAGATGAGTGCAATAAGGGAATCTGAAGCTAAAAAGAACAAGAACGAGTGACAGTTCCATCCAGGGCGGAGGCAACTCGCCAGACGCAGCCTCACCTTTGCCCTGGGAGCAGCATGACCAAAAACACTTGCAGAGTGTTATTTGCTCATTAATATTCATTCGTGAACATGATGTACCCCTTTCCTGCCCTTTCACTTTTTAAGTGGAGTTCTAAGCCCAAAAAGAGGGTCGTGTGAACCGAAAACACTAGAAGAAAGTTTCCCTCTAATGAGTCCCGCCTTCCTCAAGTAGAAGGCATCGAAAGTTGTTTCAACCGCAAAATCAAACCAACTTCATTACAACCACACCAATGCCAACATTACTATACTAACAAAACCCTAAAAACAAACTTCTTTATTGAGTTCAGTGAAAGGGTGGACTTGAGCATAAATTTTGAGGAGCGGCTTGTTTCTCTCTCCAAGGGCACGGACCACTCATTACTCTTTTTTCAGGTAAAGCCTATAATTTCAAAAAATTTGCTGACAATTTCGTTCGTTGCTCCACATGTTAGGTTTTTGAACTAATATATTCATAATCATTAACATCTGTAGCCGCTTTCGATTCTGAGCCAGGGCAACGAAAACATCAACCAAGAATTTTCGAGAAACTAAATTGTCTGTCTTGTCCTTCGCAGTATTTTGACCGTTTTACCTGTAATGCATCCCCAGCTTTGGTTTTATTCGATTTTAGGAGCTCTTATACACAAATCACACTATTTTGATCCCACCAAATGCAGAGTAGGAGCTTAGAACCATGAATATTCTGTTTACCCACTAAATGGCGGGCTTAATCCATGACTATCTGCTCTTACGATTGTCGTACTTGATTTATTTTACATCCCACATTCGATTCTTATCTTTTCATCAACAGTTCACTGAACAAACAACCTTTTGAATATTCCGCTAATCCGGTGACTTTTCTTCTGGATCTTTCCCAACTTGACAATTTCCTCCAAGAAAAGTGTAAGCCATTCAATAATTACATGCTTCGAGTCCGTATCCATCGTTTGCAACCAAAACAGGAAGAACCTTCTTTCATTTCACTACTTGAAATGCTACCATAGGTAATAGAGCCCTAGATCACAGACGAAAGGTATCGAAATTCCTAAATTATTGCTGGTAACAAGGCATTATTCTGCTCATACTTCTGCGATACTGAATATAATAGAATGAAAATGATTACGTTTCCCACCAAATCTCTCAAGTTCTTTGTAAGGTCCTTGCTTGATTCTCGATATTTTTATAAATTTTATAACTTTCCTTCAATACCTTGTCTGCAGGGTCGCAGAGAGAAAATTTGGGCCCGGGGTGAAAATTCTATGAGTCTGGGGTAAAAACTATGCCGGGCCCTAGTATTCCCTTTTTCATTAAAATTTGTATTGCGGGCCCCCGATAAAAGTCCGGCTCGAGGTGTATCCCTCCCTTTCCACCCTCCTGTTATCAAGCCTGTTTGTCTATAGTACAGTATTATCCTGCTTTCATGCAGTCGGATTCTGTGTTTCATCAAAACTGGATATATGGTGCTAATCTCTTTTGTGAAATAAACGGTGAAGGTAATGAATGGTAAGAATTCAGCTAATATCCATTGTTAGCTACCGGGTAGAGTAGCAGACCATCCATGTAGTATTTTACAAACTTCAGGTTTATCGCATACGAGGCAGTTCGGTCTACTCACAAACTACCATCCGTCACTCATTGGCGAGTCAACTTTTATAGTGCAGGTTCACTGAAATGAGATCCTGAAAACTTAATAAGCTGATACATCAAATATCAAACACAAATTGGGAACCATTGAACCTTTACCGAGAAGTACCTACATGCTTATTAATGAGCCAATTATCGGAGCATTCAACAAGGGTTTCACAATAGGTACTTATGGTTGCCGTGAACTCTTGTGTAATTCATAGTGCGTCAACGACTCCTACGCGTCTTTGTTGACGGTCGAGCATATTTAGATCATAGTTGACATATTGGGTAGACTTAGTTAACAGATTTTCAGAATTTAGTATAATTGAAAAAAGATATTATATATATAAGTTATCGGCTCCAAAATACCTTGTTCACCAAAATATATAAAAATCCGGTAACCAAGAAAAAATCACTTTCTTTATCTTATAATCAAACCGTACAAAAATATGGTATGTCATGAGTCCAAATCACATATGTACATACAGAGTATGTCTCAGATTGCCAAACTATCTTTAATGATTCTACCCTGGCCACTTGGTCAGCACTACTCCAGCTCGACCGATACAACATCAATAAAATAGTGTAAAGGCAACCCATAGTATCGACCTTGCACAAAATACAACCAGAACAACTGTAGATCGACAGTACTGTATTCAATGTCGAGAACGGGAGACCGCAATTCAGCTCCATATGCTACCCACGCCCTTTCTTTATAGATCAATAAAACTGAGAATTACTCATTGCAAAACATTGAGCAAAATCGATCATAAATCCCATATTATGATGTCATGATCCCTTGACTACTCGTGCATAGTCTCCATTCATACCCATACGTTACGGCGTTGTTAACAAAAGATTTCGCCCAACAAAAAACATTTTCCCATAAGTAAAATCCATGAGTTCATCTCAAAGAAAAACATTACACCATACACAAGAAAAATACAAATATTTTTTCTTAAAGCCAAGTCAAGTCACAATGCTGCCGAAATATCTACTTCTGAAATACCTGTCTAGGTAAATAATGATTCAAGTAATTTTTGAGATCGATTTTTTAAATATTTGGTGTCCCTCAGAAAACGGCACCTGATCGTCGTCGCCATGAATGAGTTAAATGATAGTATAAATAATTTTAGCGCAATTATTTATTACTTGTAACCTCAACAGGCAGCGGTATAAGCGGCAGATAGCTGTCCATACGCCTATATTTGCACGCATGTTTCTCTGTATAATTTTTATCTATTTACCCATAATCAATTTTCCAGAGGTGCAGAGACGGTAACGAGTTAAAGCAATGTTGAATCTTACTGGTAAGTCTGTGAAATTGATCAGTACAACACCGGCATCAACTATATAATGCCTTTAGTATATATATGGAATCATGAAAATATATATATGCACAGGCGAGAAACAATATCACAAGTCAACCCTGACCTAAAAGTCGAAGCTGTTTTTGTTTAATGATGTCGCTTCGACTCCATACTTTGCAGCATGTACGACCGTATTGTATACGATTAGCCACCTCGACGTTAAGATTGTCTGATGACGGGTAGCAAGCCCCCTTTTTGGCAGAGAAAAAGATTATTCATAAACCTGTTCGCACTAGAAAACCGTTTTTCGATAGCAAACACATTTCGATTAAGCATCTATTTTGGACACATATCGGACGCTGAAAATAGATAAATGCAATGATTTTATTGTATTAACCTGTGGACCAGGTTTATGCTTTAGGATGGATATACATGTTAAGGGGGTACAGTGATTTTGGCAATGGAAATTTAGTGGTAGACAATGTTAGCTTTTAAACATGATTGTCTTTTTATAGGTAGAAGAAACCCCTAGAAAAGGAATTAACATTTATCTTCACC
The DNA here is from genome assembly GCF_905115235.1 of Hermetia illucens. Lineage (NCBI taxonomy): Eukaryota > Metazoa > Arthropoda > Insecta > Diptera > Stratiomyidae > Hermetia > Hermetia illucens. The sequence goes on from NC_051853.1 coordinate 45,988,084, forward strand.
CTGCTTTTATGACAATGTTTCCTTTTTATTATTCCGAGTAAATTTATTAAAGCTTCCTCTTCTACCATCCACAATAAATTTATCAAGATATAATTCTAAAATCTTGCTCTTGTTTTTTCGAAACTTTGAAAACGAAAAAAATAAATTAATCTCACATTTATGATACATAATAAATAATTTACATGAATTTTACAATTCCTTGGCTTTAGATTTCTTCATAACAAATGCAATAAATATTTTTAATTATTTTTATTTGCCTTAGCTTCTTTTCTTTATGTTTTTTAGTTTCTGAAGAAACGAGTTTATAGACAGAAGATAGTTTCTATTCTGATGCAGCCAATTACTGAAAAGATGTTATCATTTTGAAATGAATAAATTAATTTCATTATTGTCTTAGAGAATCTTTTTTTTCTTTTATTGTCTTCCAGTAAATTAGTTAATTATATCTTATTCCATTATTTATTTTTGTTATATTCTGTTATAGTTCTCTAATGACAGGGAGGTGTTTAGTTGGTAGTCCGCCAGCGTGCTGTGTGTAAACGCATTCACCTACCCTACTCCCAAAAAAAAAAAAATAATTTATTTTTGTTATACTCACTTTACGGCTGAAGATATTTTATATATTGTATTATATTTATCTGAATTTTTGTATTTTTAAATCAAGACTGCCACATTTCAATCTTCCAAACCATTAAAATAGCATTCCCGATGGATAACGTATACTGAATTTGGGCAATAAATTGGTTTCTGGCATTTCACAAAATTAAAATTCTAATTCCCGCGAAGCGTACGCTTGGTTTTGTGTTAACCTCTATTTCTTACAAAGTTTCCTAGTGATATCTGTTTGCCATAAATTTTGTCACTATATTTTCGTTCAAATCCTATAACTAAAATTTGATTTACACAGGAGGTGCCTTTGATTTGTGTGCCTTCTGTTCTACCTTGAAATATTGGGTCATTTATTAGATGTTGGGTCTCCTAATTGTTTTTGAAAGAATAAATTTCAAGTGCTGATTCACTTAGAGGCTCCAAAAGAAGATTTCATAGATCCCATTCAATCTCGTCCCGCAGTTTTTTTCATCGATCGATCTCGCACAGTTAGGTTGACCACATCCATAGATTCATCAATTTTCCTGCAATACAATAATAGTTCCGCTGGACTATCAGAAATTATTGCCATGACATCAGCAAATAAGTTAACTCCGGTTACAGCATTTACTCCCCAAAATAATGAATTTATATTGTTTCAAATACCAATAACCTGCTATCCTGTATTGTCTGATATGTAATTCAATATGTATTGCTTATCTCTTTTGATTTCAAAATTCAAATGTTTCACTAAGAACAAATCTCTAATTTCACACTTCTTTAGTAGTTTTCCCATTCTTAGCTCGGACTCGGGCGAATATTAAATTTCAAAAGCTTCCATTAATATACTCTACCTGCCTTACTAGACCGATAAATGCCGTGTCATCAAATATTCAGTTCTTATTGTATCGACATTTCTAACTGTTGCTAGCCGATTCCCTGACAATCTTATAGCGTATAAGGACTAATATATGACAATTTCGAACAGGCCGTTTTCTACCAAACTCATCACTTCTAACTCACTGTCTACTCGGATGGAAAGGCTATCTGACTTATTTGATGGTACAAAGCGCCTTCTATCCAGGAAGTAACTATATAAAGTACGCTATCCAGGCAAGAAAAATATTGGGAACTACCTGGGATTATTATACGGTAATGAACGATCAATACCCTATTGCTTTATCTTGTGTCTCCAATGCAATGGGTGCGATGTGCAATTGATAAGTCATGTCGTCTCAGGGTCTTCACAGCTCCTATGACGTCTACCCACAATGTCGGCATTAAATTTGACAAGTAGTTGCCATACGAAGTACATCTCCAGCAATCGTCGAAATGATCCAACCTGCAGGCATTCAAGCAATGCTGTCGTCAATGCTCTTCCTCTGACAATATGAACACAATCACATTAGACAGCTTATAAGCTGCATAGGCGAGAAACTAACTACCATAATATAAAATTATGCCAACACCTCAGTCACTGTGAAAAATTCCTTCGATAGTGTTTTCGCTAAATCTGAAGATTCTTTTTAAGTCCAGTCAAATGGCAGTAAAAAGTCAAACACTCGGAGGTGTATATGTCCAGGAATATGATTTTGAACCACAATATATTCTTCAACATTGCTCAGTGACTCTTAAGGAGGATTGACACGTTATCATTATCTCCAATTTCAGATTTTTCACATGTGAACTGCTCCTTTTTACTTTAACTTAAGGCGACAGCCCTCCAATAGGTTCTTGAGAAAATTATAAAATTCTAAATAGTAGGACCTACCAGAAGTCTTTTTGGAATATTTCTCAAACAGGATTTCTCAGCCCTTAAACCAACGTCCTCCCGCTAAAGAAGTGACTTTGTTAGAAAATCAGTTAATGCCACTTCACGATCATAACAGATCCAACTAGGTACCTTTCTAAGGGTCCCTTCACCGTTTGTTTCTGGTAAATTTAATTCTTCGTCTTTGTGTTCAACTTTAGCTATTTCGGATTGCTATAGGATAACAGCAGGGCTCTTTTTAAAACCAGTTGTCCTCTTCCTCAATTAGTTTTAGCAGTTTAAGGAAAAAATACTTTACTAAATTTTTTCAGGACATGCTAAACAACGTCCTGTTCATTCTTTCCGACACGTCAACCTGCTTTGAAACCTATTTTTAATTTCTATGCATATATTTAATCCTGTCCTACCGTCAATGAATGCAACCAGGGTCATGAGAAATAACCCCAAGGGATGAAACTGAAAATTGATGCAGTTTCATTACAGTTTCTCTATTCCAGGCTCTCGAGATAACTCTGCATATTCTAAAAATTGAACGTCCATGCGTTTCCTTACAGGGTTCTTGTAAATGATTTAACTTACAAAACTCAAGGCCAGAAACCAGTGACCTTAACTGTGGTCTTAGTCGTTCTCAATAAACACTTAACCTAATTCCTGCGCAGTCTTTCTGGTGGTGCTTGATTTTGCAAAGTTAAACTGTGTCCTCACCGACTCTTTAATTAACTTACGTCAGCAAATAGATGGACTGTACAAATATTGAACAATAATCGCAAATAAAATAAACAACCCTTCCATAAATGCAGTTTGTTCCAGTCGACTTTTCAGATGCTACCTCCGTCGCAGGGAAGACATCCCACTTCCTGAAGTAGACCGAATTCGGTCGAAATCCCAGGTTTGCAAATATCCATTTCTTGTTGTATGCAATATCCGATGGAGAAGTCTTCTATTATCTCTAGTTTTCTCTACTTTTATCGTTCTTCTCCTCGAGAGCACCCTTCCATGCCTGTCCAAACTTTGTTCTCTCAGATGAGGTTAAGCCGAATCCCAGTGTCGCAACTGTATTGTTTTATCTCTTCATATTTCGCCAGAATTTTCGCCTTCAAAACGTTTGCACTAGAAACCCCTCCTCCTTCTAGGCTCTATGCCAAATTATCAATCTTCACCTGGTATGTCCTCCAACAGATAGATATCCTAACCCTAGTTTAGTCCTCCCTTCTCACAATAAGGTGTATGTATCTCCACACAAGTTTTGACTGCAATGAATAATCAGCTTGCCTAGGCTTCCCACTCTGCATCATCCGCTTTGTAAGTTCTACCGCATTTTTTTCTGTATTTCAAACGTAAATGCTTTTTGGTGGTAGTTTCACTAGTTAATTGGGCGAATTTATAACCCATCTCTTCAAATATTTCTTCATAATTGGTATATATGCTGCTCCTGGATTAGATTGCAATTGGATATTTTTTAGAGCCTAAAACCTTTGAAAAGGACGAAATGTAACTATTTTGAAGCTCAAAACCTCATCTCCGTATTTCATGAATTGGTCAAATAATTTTAAAGCTACGGAAGGGTAATTGCTGACAAGGAATAGAGCAATAGTGTGAAAAATATCCTTCTTCGGCCATAAAAGGGCAATTATCTTGTTATTTTTTAAACCTTATTTCAAAGAGAACTATGAGCCTAATTTTAAGTATCTTAAAATTGACAAAACATATTCTCCGTCTAAATAGGTTTATAAAAAAATTTATGGCACAAAATTAGTAGCAAAATTATTCCTGGAATTTAAACTTTTTGAAAGATAAAACTTAAATTGTCACGTTCAATCCAAAACCAACCCTTAAGCAATTGACCGTGTAGTCCAGTCGGCTACACTTGATCCATTGAGCATTTAAAAAGGAGTCAAACCCACATACGACAGGTTAATCAAATTATTATACTTTTATAGTGTTTATATGCTTGTAAGTGCTCGCCTTACTTCATACATAAGTTACAGTACCTTAACCACATGGCAAGTGCACTTAGTGGTTTTTGAGTTCGAGTTTTCCTCGGTTTCATGATATTCATGCCATGATCAAGGACAGTAACATTACGCGAAACACTGGCCCGAGACTGACCGTCTGAGATCAACTTCAATGGCGGTGTGGTAGCGTAAAGCAGTAATACGTATCTGTTGTTAAGAAAAGACAACAACAAACCGACAGAAAAAGATCGCGATCGCATCTATTTAGCTACGTATAGCGTATAACAGCATAATGAAGTGGACAGATATGCACGTAGGTATGTGACGACAGGTATCTGCGGTGTAAGTTATCGAAAATCGATTGATGACTACTTCATCTCGGACTTTATAAGAGAGTTATGTAACTACAGTGCAGGTAGTGAGGCGACACATATGTTGTATTATTGCATATGGTCACGATGGTCCTACTTCAAAGAGTCACCTAAAAGTGGTTCACATCCACTTAGTAGAGCGTTGCTTCATTCCAGCGCTAATTCTAGGAACCTTATTACAGTCATAATCCTAAGTAGGCCCACCGAAACTTACCTACCAATTATGTTAATTTACTTTAGTTTATTCATGATGGAATATGTATCAACACTCAGTTTACGGATTAATTTCAAGGTTAATTTACACATGTCGCGGCGAAAATCAAAACAGTATGTCGTTTCTATATATGAACACGAGTCTTGTATGAACAAACGACAGGTCTTTTACGCCAACATTTCAAGGACAGTTCGAGTAAACCTAATTTCATTTAGGGTTATGACCTTTTGACGCTTTCGGCTTTCTCTTTAATAGGATTAAGATAAGAATTGGCAACTGGGGGGAGAGGGCTAATAACAAAGCCTGAGATATTGTATCTTAAAGCCTTGATTGAGTCTTAATTTGTATGTGCCCAAAGTGGTTTGTAAAAATGGTAGAAGGTCATATTTTTGATAGTATCCATATCAAATGATTAGGTAGCGCCTCTTTTTATTAAAAACTGCTAATTTTTCAAGGAAACACTTCATATAGCACCAACTCATGCTCAATTTACATAATCGTGATTCTACGGGAAACACATAAATTCAGAATGCAATGCCTCTAACCGAGTTTTTCAGCGCAAAAGCGGTCAATTACCTAGTTTATTCGTTGGCTACCATACTGTACTGTTTTTCCTAATTTTGCCATCAAATTTTCATATCCAATACAAAATTAAACAAACTGCGACCCAAATAACTTTCACTCTAAAGCCAATTGTTATATTTCACTAATTTTTCACGGTTGTCGATCACCCATCCGGTGATAATATCTTGTTACTATCACCTGAAAGCTTCTGCTGCCATCAGATACTTTCAGTAGCTTCAGATTGCTCTAGGTGGGTCATAGAGAAAATTTTCATTTTCAATTTCAAGGTCGACGCAACAATAAATACCGCGATTTTTTTTATTCAGAAAATACATTGCATTAAAAATAGCAACAAAGTTAAATATAAATTCAAGCGCAATGTATTGATTGCATGACAAATAAACGACCGATCAGTGGAAGGATTGTTGTATAAAAGCGCCAAGACAAATTCTTTTCTATGTCAAAGACAACCTGTGCCGTTCAGCGGCTGTATAAAGCGAAGATTGATCAGGGTGTATGTAGGTCTCACCTGTATTTGTCCAATCGAATCACCATTAGAGAAGCTGACGACGGGTCTTCAGAGGTAAAAAAACATTGGGAATGCAGCACTGTAAGTCACACAGTGGCTCTGAGTCTACTACACTTTATAGTATCTGCAGGCTATGGGGCTGGCATGGGCCTATTGAAACGGACACCGTTGTAGCCGGCAATACAACACGCTTGGTATTATCCATTCTCGTAAAACAGTACGCCGGCTGGTGATCATTACCGCTGACACCATCTTCAATGTCATTCAATTGCACAAAACCTTATTGAATGCACGATCAATTTGTTGAAGTTCAACATAGTCGTAAGTGTTACCGTTCATAAGAGCCTAACAGTGAAGCATTTACTAAATCAGTTTTGGTTTGTTGAAAATATGGAGACTTTCATAAATGCTCGCTTCCTTTGAGCAGTGAGTTATTACTCTTCATATATTAGCCAGAAAGGGGAAAATCAGCATGTCCTGCGGCTACAATAAAAAGCGGAAATATTAATATTGGGAAGCAAAATCAAATATCAAAATCAGCGCCAGATTTGAATCAATTGCTTTTCGGATTTCTTGAAGAATGGCCCAAAATAGCTCTAGATTTGGATAAGGTCCAGATATTTAATAAATATCTCTCCGTCTCTGTACCACTGTCAGATAAGACATTACCCTACATACATTATACCTTACCTTAGACTAGGCTCGTATAACTACCTTTATCTTTACTTTATCGACTAAAACGAATATGTCGCCAGCCCAATGAAGAGTCAATTTAGTAACAGGCGATATTTAAATAATAAAAAACTTTTCTATCTAGGCCTAACGAGAGGAAAGTGGGGTGATTCCCCCCAAGCCGGAAGTTTTCTCGGAGGACCGAAATAGAGACTATAACAAAATTAGATAAGAAAAGAAAGATTAGACTGATAGTTCATAATGGCAACGTCTGGCAGCCAAACTATACAAAATCGCAAGGATCAACTTTGTATTAGTTGTGGTACGTGGCGGACCACGTGTATAGCTGCTGCGCTTCTCTAAATCTTATTTTGACAAGATTCGATAACATACTTCCAGTAGCCTGCTTGAATGATTGCTGATCACTAGCAAAACTCAAAGGGAGCGTCGTTCATTGTTAGGTTATGCGCTATTGAACATGGTGCTGGCCAATAAAAGAGCTATAAATGTGCACCGAAAAGATGGGTCTGGTTGAGCTGTTGGGCTGATTTTTGTTAGCGCTGTCCTGATGCATAGCATTCCTTGGCAGTTTAATGAGAATTATCCAACAGTGATCACCAGGTAATTCTATTCTAGCTAAAGAGGGAGCCTACAAAATGGGATAGTCTGTCTAGCTGGCCAGTGAAAGCAATGGTCCAGCAAAACTTTGTAGAGGTGTGTTTTAAACGAATACCCTCAAGAAGAGGGATTTCTATAGAAAAAATTATCGAGAAGATGAAAATAAGACCTTCAAACTCGCGATAATGACAAAGCCGGACACGTTTGCCAAATCATGCAGAGATCATTCCAACATTATAAGGATTGCAGAAACTTATCTTGGTACCTAAAGTTAGTAAACCCTCAGGCGATAGACCGGGCCACCCTTTACTGATCCGTACATCTTTTAAAAGCTATAATATATGAGCTTTATATAGTTGATGGTCCAGAAAACTTTCTCCTCAGCAGTTTGATTTCCCTAAAATAACCTCCCTATTGGAAAATTGGTTACCGGTTTGGCTAAAAACGTATGGATACAAGAATGCATAAAATTAAGCTAACTGAGACCAGTGGAAAAGTCAGCGATCACTAATATTTCCAATCAACTTGTTATGTTTATCGCCAGCTACCCCGAGAAACAAGTCGGGAAACCGGAAGCTAAATGCTTCAGGTATGAAAGGTTTTGTGTATTTCTTTTATAAAGAGATTTGAGTGTGCATTTGTCCCATTAGTATGTAGCACATAATATATGCATCTATTATGTGAGAATATCCACTTTCAAGTGATATTGACATTCAAAGTCTTGCATTTGCACAGATGTGACAGCTTTGACCTATTATAGCTTTGTTAGTAATAGTGCGATTTTCACCAAATTTGGTGCAAAATTTCGTAATTCTAGGAGGAACTTAAGGAGGGTTTTCTTGTCAATTACTAAAAATGATGGTAATGTACTATTATTAACTTTATTTGAACAGGTATCGGTATGGAGGGTATTTTGGAGCCTAGGCACCATTTAGTGGCAGTCTCTTGATTTTTTCGGATTTTTCGGTTAAGTAGTTTCTGAGAATGGGTCCGTTAAAGAAATGATCAGTTTTAACCACCCGCACTCCCCACCTTTCCAACAAATGTCAAAACTAAGACCGGCTTCGAAAAGTACTAACCGAGACCTTTAATTTGATACCCCCCATGACTAATTTGATGAAACAAAAATCTATACCCCCTTCGTCGTAAAAGCATGTAACTCAATATATGCGTGAGCGTTTACAGTTCCCACCTTTCTACCAAATTTGGTATCAATCACTACAACCATCTCCGAGAAAAATGCGTGTGGCGGACAGACAGTAAACTAATTTTAAGGTTTTGTGTTTACGAGCCTTATATTACCTTAAAAACGAGTCACTTTCGACGCTGATGCTGGACTTAAGGAGTATATTATCTTTGCCGGTATCTCTCATGACTTTATATTGCGCTGATTTAGAGACACCCATTGCTTGGTGATTCACCATGGTGCTCAATGTAGTTAGACATGCTGATAGTTGATATCAGATGCTTTTTCTTCCTGTTCACTTCGTTCACGTTACGTCAAAGAAGCTCCAGTGGACATTACTTCCCCCGATGTAACTGTCGTTTCTATTAGCAAGCCAAGTGATCAGACGACTTCTCTGGCGAGCTACTCAGTAGGTCTAATTAGACCTTTATAGTTGACAACCTCATACACACCCACATTTAAAGTATGTAGGTAAGGTCATAAGACACCAGCTATCAGTGCACAGTGGGGACATACATACAATATGAAAATATGCTACCCATATATTTGCTTTTTTTACAAGTTTAGTTAACTCAACCTTATGACAAGACCATGGTAATTTTGCAATTTACCAATGGCAGAATGAGTAGTCCGGCTTACTGTCGTTGAATTCCTGGTCTTGCGCTGCGCTTTCAGTTTTCAAAGACACTCCCCTGTCATTTTTGGATCTTTTTCAAAACTATAGTTTTTTTTCAATGCCAGTTTTTAATGGAGATCTGCAACTCTTACAAATGAGAATAGAAACAAGGAGCAGCTTGTTATTATTAATATTTTGATTTTGAATTCATAATCACCAAGGATTTGATGTCATTGATTCCCGACGCAAAACACCCCGACCGATGCTTTCTGTGGGAAAACGTCTAATAATAATAACAATTGTATCAAAGGAAGTTGCACTACGTCCTAAGAGAGCGAATGTACCCCTTAAATGTTTCTCATTTCTTGTATCAAGTATTCTCCCAGGTGCATTAACCTACTTCACATAAATTTCGGAGTATGTATGGAGATTTAAACCCTCTCCCCAGAGAGTTTCTAGGTAGTGTTTTTTATTTTGAAACTAATCTTCCGAGCTAAGTTTGATAACAGCTAGAGCAAAGTTGTAAATTTTATCTGAAATACTCGTTCAACTAACAAATGTCCAACCAATGTTAAAACATAATTTCTCAATCGCATCCCCTCCGCAAAGTGGAAATGGAGCGTGTTCTTAATTCGCCTCGCAGCAAGTTGAAAATAATTGAAGCGTAATTCCCACCACTAACTACCGAATCTTGGTCAATTCGTTTTTCAAGACGAGGAAGTTGCTAAGCCAACTGGCGTTCAACAGATGCCAACTCGAACGAATTATCTATTTCTGATCCTTTTTCCTTCAATCCAGGTTCAAAACTTAGTTAGCTAAAAGCCATCTTTTGTGAATCTGCATCGTTTCTGACAAAATGTATCTAAAAGCTCGAAAATATAGAACAATTTAGGCACTACGTGGAGGAAATCCAACCCATTTCAAATGAAATGTTTGTAGCAAAATCAAAGGCATCTTCAATGGAACGCGAATATATTATAAAATGGCGGTTTTTCTAACGGGAATCATAATAAACAAATTCACTGCCTTTGCTTGAAATTCAAGCTTCTAACATAATAACATGCCATAAAGCCATTCGGCTAGAATATATCGTCAGAGCTCAAAACTGCCAAGTAGCCTCATTTTTAAATTGCTGCTGCACAAATGCACTTTAGCACAGTAATAAATACTCGTTTCTAAATATATATCCTCACATAGTTTCATTGCTAGATTTTATAAAGGTTTAAATAGACATTATTGTCTAGAATAGATGCAATCTCTTTTCAGCCATAAAATAACTTATCGTACCTCGAAATAAGCGCATTTCAGCTGACAACACTTTAGGTAACCTTCAAAACAGAAGCAAATTGAATGCACTTGTTTCTTGCTCTAGATTACCTAACTGTCTTTGATTGGGGAAATTTTTGAACTGTTCACCTGATCGAAGGTTAGGCAAAGGTTAATTTCCTTCCATTAGCCTCCGCAGTCTCTTATGACTTATAAAATCCTTTGCATTCCGACAAACGCACCTTTGAAATCCCGCTCCAATAAACGGTTTTATATACCCTAAACTATCTCACGAAAGTATCTCTAACACCAGACAAATAATGAGGGACAGGTGCATCGGAAACACATTTTCTCAGCGTATACACTATAACCCTTCAAGGTGCGCCTGGGTTTCATGAAAATTTAGTTCATATGGATGAGTAGATTCCGAAAAAAATGCAGTTAACAATAATTACACGCAAATAGAGCATAATCCATAAGATGGAATAGTGGCATTGCCCTGATTTGTATCTATAATTTTCTGAATATTCATTGGGGCTTACCGTTCATTCGATATGTGTCTGCCACAGTCAATACGTTCTACGGATCGCTTTCTATGGCTTTTCTAAATTGCATGGAAAACAATTCGCGCACACATACCCATAGAACCTAGTGAAAAACCTCTGCAGCAGAATGCAGTAAAAATATGTCGCTAATTGATAATTTATGCCGTATGGTGCGTACATTTGAAATTTAGGTCAAAGCATTTGTTTAATTGTTCAAGCGCTAGTACGTACTGAATGTGCTTTTTGCATATTTCGTATCAGAACGGGTATACATGGTAATTAAATAGTAGTTCACGCCACGAAAACGTAATGTTTTGTATAGGCTTATGTGTATGAGTGTGGACAGGTAAAGGTAACACCGCCATCTAATGGGGTGCTCCTGTTGATTCAGACAGGTGAGACGTTTGAAGTTCAGTAGGGGACGAATTTGGAGCACTGTATTCAATTGACCTGTTAGCGGTGGTGAGCTTTAAATTATTTTATTTGAATTTGGCGGGCCGGATTTCATTAGACCTACTTTGAGTAGTCATACACAAACAAGTTCATTGTACCCTAAATGGACACCGCAAATATAACATTCTTTCACAATCTTCTTCTCTATCAGAATCTGAGCCAAATATAAATCGATTAACTCCGCTGAAATGCAGCATCTTAAAGTCGGTATCTTCGCAAGAATAACGTGGAATATCTAAGAAGGTCAAAATATTTCAAATTGAAGGTTTAGTAACGACGTAAAATTCCAGGTCGACAAAATGCTCAAATGAACTCGTTTTTGCATATTTACCCTCAAATCAGAACCAGTTTATACCTTCAGATAAAAGATAGAAATTTCCTTTAAATTATCCCGAAATTGATACTTAGATGATAGATAGGAACCATTTTGGAGAAAAAAGCCATTTACAAGGATTGCGCATGCGAATCCGAGTTGATAAAAATGTATACAACAAAAACCATGAAATCTTGACGATATCTTATTGCACTTGAAGCAACAGATTCGAATGCATACTAAATGGGACTTCTGACCGGACACGATCAACTCGCTAATCTCGAATGCATTCAGCCTCTTTGCACGTTCATCTTTAATTCAAAGCTTGCAACTGATTTTTACGAGTCCAGTTCAAAGAATGAATGCCAGATTTTCTTCGCATCTCACAGTCCTCAACCGATTCTATCGCATTAAGAGTAATAAGAATTTATACGAAAAATTACTCGTTTATCTTTTTATTTGCAAGCGACATGCATGCAAACTTAAATCGATACAATGAGCCGTTCAGAAACGTAGATACATCTTGAAAAATTTATCTGTGTTGAAATTGTCCGAACCGAATACATCAGCACAGACATTCATAAAGCAACAATGAAATCATGCTGGACAATAACCTATGCAAATTTTAAATCTGTAATAAACCGCAAAAATTATTCCAATTGTCCAGAAAAAACAGTAAAAAAATGCAAAAAAAAATTATCTCGATTATAATATGATAGTAATCGCACGGTAGTCATCCGGTTGTCATTGGGAATTATTAAAGTTTTTAAGTTTTTTTATGTGATTGTTGTTGTAATATGTGGAGGATACACTCAATTTCAGGTGCGAAGCATACCGTGGTAATGGGACAAATCTTAGAGATTAGACCAACAAAACATTTCATAACCACAGTCAATATTAGCCAACCGTTCCTAATTTGCATCAACCGGATCTGTGTCAATCGAACTGATTTGGGAATTGATGGGTCTAATAAAGATTTTTAATACTTTGTGGGTAATGAAAAGATGAAGATAAAATGTATCTGCGCATTTAAAATGACGCATTCATTACCAGGAATACCAGCTAGGATCAAACAGAGGATGGTTTATTATGTAGCTCCTATGACTGACCTTACTAAGCCTCGGGTAAAGTCGTTCAGTACAGAATAACCCTTAGCGTTTACTAGGCTATTAACGCTGGTACCTCAAAGTACCTTTGAGAAAAGCTGTTCATAATTGCGATTGGCACGCAAACGGGGAACCCCAGATAAAAGATAAATCGGACTCACAAGAATAGAGAAACTTAGTATCAATCCCATGACCTGCGTGTTTAATGCTGAGCTTCATCATCCATTGTTCAAATTGTAAGATATTTTATGGATTCCTATCGGCAAGCATTTATGCAGCGTGAAAATGTGACTACCTTAACGGCAATAAGTGACATTTTTTGAGCCTCCAGGTACGTGAAATCAAAATTCACTAAAAAATAAGAGAAACGGATCATGTATACGTCCTTTCCAGGGAGTGGGGCCAGTATCTAAATTGTACAATTTGCACCCTCAGAAAAGACAAAATGAGAAGATTTAAGGATAACGTTCTATATACCGAAGAAAAGATAGACGCAATAAGTTTCCAGGATAATTCCAATCCTCATTTATATGTATATTTTTGGATCTATGGCATCACCAAATATGGATTTGGAATCGCAGCGCAAGATGCATCAAGACCGTGAACCAATAGTCACTATTGCACCAAACGATTATTTTTCTGCTCACTAAACCATGGCCAGAATATGCAGAATACCTAATCTTGATCGTAGTTAGCAAACTCGGAAGTATGTGCAAAGGAGTTCGAGTTGGATTTAAAGCTGGGGCAGGGAAGGAACAGTCGATTGCTGCATAGAAAATGCGAGCAACAGCTTTAGAGAGAGGCATTTTGGAAAGAATCCATATTTCTAAGTTGCCCGGCTCTGTAGCTAATGAGCACCTTGAGATTTCTACCAAATGTACTACCAGTTTTTCCTATTTAATTTCGGTATTAAAAATTCAATACTAGAATGTGAGTATGCGTAGCAAAAGTAAAGGTAGGTTCAAATCCTAGCCAAGGTTATGGATGGCTGTCACTATTTAAATAGGATCAAGTAGTGCTTCACATTTATTACTTTCAAATGAACTTGTCCCAGTTAAGCCTCGATTTTATAATTTTATATATCCCAATAAGTCTCTAAAAAACACGTGGATAACGTCGAATTTCAGACGAACAACAACAGTCACCAAACTATGAAAATTCACACAACTTCAACTATCCCACCAAACTACCAGCTAAAATCTCCTTCCCCAAAAAGTGTAGTTACCATCCACAGAGAACATCCTACTCCGTTATAATTTCCCTAACTTTCCCGTGCTCCCAGATCTTCCAGAGGAGCTACTAACAATGCAGGCTTATTTTCAAACGTCCCACTATCTCATTTCATTCAAATAATCATCATCATCAACGGCGTAACAACCGGTATCCGGTCTAGGCCTGCCTTAATAAGGAACTCCAGACATCCCGGTTTTGCGCCGAGGTCCACCAATTCGATTTCCCTAAAATCTGTCTGGCGTCCTGGCCTACGCCATCGCTCCATCTTAGGCAGGGTCTGCTTCGTCTTGTTTTTCTACCATAGATATTGCCCTTATAGACTTTCCGGGTGGGATCATCCTCATCTATACGGATTAAGTGATCCGCCCACCTATTGAGCCGGATTTTATCCACAACCGGACGGTCATGGTATCGCTCATAGATTTCGTAATTGTATAGGCTACGGAAACAAACATTGATATTGCAAACAGTCTCGCAACGAGTACTCATTATTTTTAGAAAATGTGGGCTCAAGCGCGCCATTATATCTTCTCCCATCACCAGGTAGAATGTCGGTTCTTGAAAAGTAACTGTTACTCCAAAACTAGAGGACGAGATATCTCGCACCACTCAACGTTAATATTTTCTATACAAAGTTAAATCGAAGCGTAATTGAGCAAAGCTAAATTACAGTGGAAAGTATCGCTTTTATTTTAAACGGAGTCTGCCCTGTATCCCCTTCAGTATAGCGTATGGCAGAGAATAGATCCCTAGATAGATGACTTGCGATTTCGTCCAAGGCAGAGGCAATTCATCAGATGCGGCCTCAGCTCTGCCCTGGGAGCAACGTGACAAAAAATAGTGGAAGACGTTTCTCCCAGATTGGTCTGGTCCGCCACTAACTGAATGATGGACTCAGAACTTTCTTAATCCCAAAAACACATGAAGCGAAAACAGCCCAGTTTTCTATTCTTTGTCATCACAGTGATACCAAATTTAGTGCCACTGGTATCAAGACATTGGCCCAAAATTTTATAATAACTGAAATTTATGGAACTACTGACGAACGATTGCTTTCCAGGGAGTATGAATGAAATGCTGGTTACACTGACCTGCAAACCTTGTTCATAGCTTTGTCTCTGAATTGTTCAGTACATTTATTTTCTCAAGATTAATGCTAGGCGATGCCAAAATTTTAAATTTTAAATAGGTTTGAACTAAGACAATATCTACTGAAAGGATTAATAATACTTTTATTGTCAAATCTAAGTTATAATCAATGGAGCAACATTCCGATTTACAAAAAGGACTAGAGTCGTATGGAACACTTTATTCTAAGACTTTATTGGTACGCCAGGAGCCGCAATGCTCCCCTAGGATTACTATTTCGACGTAACTCAAGGAGTGATTCAAGCTTAGTCGATTATTATCCGCCACACAGCTTAGAACTCCATCAGTGAAATTTTAACCCTGACCTTCTCTGTGTTTTAAACACTAACCAAAGCCATCCACACACAATTTTACCAAGTTGCTTTGGCATAATCACTCACTTAGTGGACCACTTGTCTCCACTGCGATAGCGAAGGTTTGCGGGTAGTTCCTTCTTTTCTCTTGGGCGTCATCTGAATGATCAGAATACTTCCTATTTCCAAATGAAAGACCACCACATCTAGGTATCCTGAACATTTCAGAACTTATTCCTCACGCACAGCGTATACATAACAATTTGTAAATCCGTTGACTGCAGGAATCGATAATGGATTGAGTCTAAATCTACATGTGGCAAACCAGTCCCTTTTTCTCTCTTCTCTTCAACAGTTTTAATAAGTTCAAATTACCCCCCATAGCTTACGCGTTAATCTACAATGTGCAGGGATCAGCCATAATAGTTCAAGGTAACGTAATCCTTACTGTTACCCAGTTCTTCTCACGGGGGTTAAAATGGGAACTGAGGTTCATAAACGTCAGAGAACCACCGGTTTTAGTTCAAAAAAATAAAAAGAAAAAATGGGAAGACATTGATCATGACAGTTCTATCCCAAAGTGAAAATATCGGAAATATCTATACTATCTATTAGGCAAGAGCATGAGCTAGCAAATCAGGAAATTTAAGCAGAGATAAGGAAATGAACAAAAGAGCAAAGACTTTATTGTCAACCTAAAAACAAAAGAGCGAGGACTTTGATGTCAACGGAATATAAAGATTCTCACTATTGGTGTTATGTTTCTGCATTATTTTGACTGTTGGTTCATATCATCTGTACATCTCTCAATACATTCTAGCGAATTTCTGTTTGAAATTTCATTAAATTTACTGAGTTTGCCAACGAAATTATGGTTAATGATACCTACGCAGTTGGTCCCCAACTAAAAACCGGATTGAAAATGCCATCAAAAATTTGAAATAAAAAACAAAGCAACAGAACTTCTGCAAATTGGCGAGAAAGCAAAACCACTACGATATATAGACGAGTTTCAATTGGCGGGGATAGAATCTATCTTCTGTCTTCTATAGGAATAGAATGCAAAGAAACTCAAAGTGTCTGCATTGACTTGTCATTAGTTCCGTCGAATAAAAATGCAAATTTTCTTATAATTTTTTTAAATATTTTCCCATAAAGAAAAAGAAGAAGTGAAATTTGCATAAAAATGAAATACTCTTCAAAGGCCACAGTTATCAGTGCAAGATGCATAAGAAAATCAAGAATGAATATTTCATCTGCTAACCAGAAATGCTAATCATCAGAAAGATACAATGGCAAGGGTGATGCAGGTGATATTTCCATATGTATACATGTAATCCTTTCGATTATCGTCTACATAGAAGTATGAGCATGTATTAACTGTTATGTAAAGATGCACACTTTATGTTAAGATACAGATACTAGTAGAGCGTGAATTAAAATCAAGTCTCAGAGGTGAGAAACTTTTAGGATACGGATAATTGTGGTGATTTTCTTGCGGCACTATATTAAATTCTAGAAAATTCAGGTCAAAAAGATAAGTCCATTTGAATAAGTCTTAAATAATCTAAAGCCCTATAAAACAGCTGACGCAAACTGACTGATTATGCATTTTTAAATTAACACCTTCTGATCAAATTACAATTTAAACCCTTTTGTCGTGCTAATCTGCGCTTGTACATATGTTCATCTCAAAGAATTCCCACACAAAAATACTAAAAACTAACGTTACCTTTGTTGTAACCCAATCTATATT
Source organism: Hermetia illucens (assembly GCF_905115235.1). Classification (NCBI taxonomy): domain Eukaryota; kingdom Metazoa; phylum Arthropoda; class Insecta; order Diptera; family Stratiomyidae; genus Hermetia; species Hermetia illucens. The sequence continues at coordinate 46,005,282 of NC_051853.1, forward strand.
TCGAGCCTACATGCTCTGCCCGCCCTCACCATTCAGTCGCCTATAAAATATCTCAGGTGACAACAATATCAATAAAATAATTTATATCCGATCTTGATGTTCAAAGCTACATCGTTTAGGAGAAAATCTGTAATACCACCACACATACACATGGAGCTGGGAAGCATAGTAAATTCTTATTCATAGATATAGGCATGTATTTACGCTAAGTCATTTGCTATTATTATTAATGTCTTCTACTTTTTCAACGTTCTTATTTGAAATGAACTTGAAATGACTAAACCGGTTCCCGTTCCAGTTCAAAAATCTTCTCCTGATAGATTCTCTTGCCGATAAGTCTGTTATTATTCTTGGGAATACCTTTTTGGTATACCTATACATTTGTACGTATGCGTGTTGTGTATGATATCTGACTTGCAGAGCATTCTTTAACAAAAAACAGCAACAACTTTGTGCATTTTTTATTAGGATTTCATGCTTTGTATCTTTTTGGGATCGATTCAACACTCGTGCAAGCAACTATACAATATATATCTGGTTTGAATTGAAGCCCCGCCTGGTATCTTCATATATAGCAATGGATGAATCTTGTTTTCAGTTATTGCTTCTTGATTTTGTTTTTCTGTCTTATAAAACGTTGAGAATTGACTCCATTGTGACGATTGATGGACTCGATGACCCATAAATGACTGAAAAGGAAGTTGGCATAGGATTGAAATTCTAATGTTCTAGCCAAAACCGAAATTCACAAAATTTAAGATCATTCCAAAATTGGGGTTTTCCACTATCTAATCTTACCAAAAAATATATCTCAGCTTAGGAGTTTGTTCCCTATCATATGTATCTAAAAATTGAACAGGTTCTCTTCTCATTGAATTACCCAACGTTACTCCTCAACATGGGTCCCAGATGATCTACTCTAAGACCGCACACCGTATGGAGGTTAGTTGAAGATACACCTCCCTTACGGACAGGTATGACAATAAGTATAACAAAATAACCTTACACTATACAAACTCCATAGATACACTTGATAGGTTCTTCGTTAGTTGGATCATACCCAACGGCTTGGACTCTCAGTTGTGTGCGCTGCGATCATACTCGCGAGGCTCGCGACCGATCAGCAACCTAGCATACCTAACGTATATCCAAACTACCATCTAAAGGTAGACCCCGTGTAGCTGTGTACATGCAAACATACCTACGTACATATCTGAGATATCACAAGTACTGGCATTGTGTTATGTGATAAGATGTTACGGCGCTTTTTTATGGCAAGAAACGGGCCTTTATTATATTCAGAGAGAAGAATATTACGTGTCTGCCGCATCTTATTTTTCTTTACTTGATCTTCTTGTAGATGATCTTGCCCCTTACATTTTATATCTTACCTGTTGATTACAACAATAGCAACGCGGTGGAAGATTGCGCGATCAGCGGCTCTTTCGCCCGCATAGCTGTACAGAGAGTAAGTCTGACCGTGAATATCATTATTTGTGTGTCTCGCATGAATAAGTTTTTTGATTGCTCCTTTTTTTGTAACACTTTTTAATGACATTTTTTCTGAATTCATTTTGGCTTGAAATATAAGTCAGAATGGACAAAAAAGGCAAATTTTTGGTTTAACCAATCTAATTGGACGCATGGAAATGTTGGGCATGTAACAAATCCACTGTAACCATTAATAACATCGATTCCAGTATGAACGTCCAGAGATAAAGGCCCCTGTCGATCTTAACTTTACTCCACCCGGGGCTAAAAAGCTGATCAGGTCTTGGATCGAAGCTGAAAGACGCAACTTCAGAAGAAATAAAAAGTTCTAACCGTCAGATCACGTTTTTGTACAAGTAATTAGGCATTTCTTCGTTTTTTCACGCAAGACGAAAAACTGGTTTGAATCGGCCGTTAAAGACCGCTTAAGAATGCCGTTTCAAGAAGTATCACATAGAAGCCAAGAATGGTAATGGAACAAATACTTTCGACGAATCCATTTGCCCTCGGATATTTTTGATGGACGATTAACCACAAATATTTATGTTAGCATCGCTTAGGAATGCCAAATCCCAGAAACTGGTGCAGGTGTTTTTTGCTGGTATAGACCTTATGTCCAGATGGATGTTGAAGACTTTAAATTAAGAAAGCTTGTTTCTTTTTCTGGTAAATCTACGGAGATGTAGTTATAATAAACCTATCCTAACTTCAATCACAGGAAGGTCAAATGAAACAAAAGGTTTTATACGAAAGGAGCTTTCACTGTGTCAAAACTGTCAAAAATATTCAAAATCTTCATTTAGAAAAAAATAGGAGATGTCTCCTTTGTCTAATTTTTTTTTTTTATTTGGAGAGTACTATATTTCAGGAACCAGTTGTTCACTTCATCCACACGAGCTCTTCCAATCCAATTACGTCTTCAAATATTCTAGCCATATAGAATGTGGTTTGGTTCGCACAAACCGTGTTTCGGGAACCAATTGTACCTTCCATCAGCCAGTGTATGCTCTTCCGGACTGTCACTTATGAAAAGCATGTTTTTTGGAAAAGAAATATTTTTTTAGTTAAAAATGGGGTATTTCCATCTTCTTTGAAGAAGTCTGAAAGAAGTTAAGTTATTATGTGCATTGTAGGTAGTTGTCCCTTAGTTTAAATAACTACTAAGATTTAATTTCCCTTTATCGGTCCTGGATATTAGGATACACCAAGAATAAGGATATGAAATTAAGACACACGACATTCTTGGGAAGAATCGGTAAAATGAAAGACAAAACATTAATAGCCTTGAAAAAGAATTACGTGACAAACGAAGTTCAGTAAAAAAAACAGTAGTAAAACTAGTAGAACTATATGTAGTAAAGAATGACCAACTCACAGCGCAATATCCGGGAATATTACTAACAAATTAATGAAAGAAAATTCCGGAATATTGAGAAGACCAAAACTAGATGAAGATCACAGACCAAATTTAAAATCAAAGTAATGGTCAGAACCGGTCCAGCAAGGTTGTAAGTGAAAGGAGTTACGTAGGTTCTAAGTAACTATCGAAGTTCTGAGTGATCAACGGATATCATTTCTGAGGTTGAAGGGTATCTGATTGATCAAAATAAGTTAGGATCATCAACCAGAAGCAAAGAGAAAGGAGCAGAAGAGAGAAGAACAGAATTCGGAGGGAATCAACACCCAGTGCAAAAGCAAGCGAAGTTACACGTGATGAAAAACAACTACCAAAAAATTTTTAATGAAATTAAGGGAAAAAACTCGGATTTCGCTTTACCACTTTACTAAAAGGCTCACAGCAGATCTAGTTAAATTGGAGAAACGATAGCCGTGAACAGATTCGGAGGGAAAGGCTGTCATTATTAAAGAAAGGAACTAGTAGAAACCGTCGAACTAGCCGCCTTGGAAGACAAAGTGAAGGAATTATGATAAATCCTACTCGATTTTAGTCAAAACCAACTGAATTTAGACAATGATTTGGAAAATTTCTGTTTTCAAGTTGTCAATAGGTGTTTACTGTTGTGCATAAACTATAGATTCAACATAGCGAACAATGGAAAGAAATATGTCATAAATGAAGGCTAAATGAGAGATCAAAAGACTATCTACAGTTGATTTTGGTTAAACAAGAGAGCAAGGCTGTACCTCACATTGGATAAGACATAAATACAGACCGGTAAAAGCATCAAGGACATCCTCCCTGGACGAACTAACATGGCGCCACGCAAACACGTGTCAACAGCTCCATAAAAATGAACCGCACTTACATAGGTACTAACGGATCTATATAGTCAAATGTAGTTCTTGTCACATCTATGACAATGCATTTAGGCTAGCATGACAAAAAGCAATTTCAATACTGTTTCTTTTTAAGGTGATACATATAGGAATTTCACTTATTCGCTTATTATACTCCAGACTCTGATGCGGAGGAATGAGGTTGACTATCTGAAATGCGACTGAAGGATGAGGTTACACTTATTATCTTACTCACTTGCTTCCACAAATCCCGAAAAAACTAAGATATAATGAAAAGTTAGAGCCTCATAATGTTACTGCTGAAAGGACCTCAGCCACACTATTAAATAATGCACGCATGCAGAGTTCACAGTGCCATAAGTTCAACCTTAATACTTGATATTAAGGAATAGGATAGGTAGGCCGCCTTACAACCCAAGGCATACTCTATTTGTTACACCACGGTAGGGACATAGCATTACTAATTAGGAGCTTAACTTCATTCTAGAGCCCTGCAAAGTCTCCATGAAAGAATCTGATATGGCTAGAATGTCACTATTATTACCGCGCATTCGTGAAAAGGTGGGGGTGGAAATAGGACATCTAGTAAAGCTTCTAGCGTGGCATTGCTTCTTAAGCTATCCCATTAAGAAAAACGGAATGCTGCGCTAAATTGCCTATAGGAAATGGAAGGAGGAAGTTACATTCGAACAATCAGTCCTTGATGCACCGCCTCTATTTAGGCTTGTCGCGAAGGGGAGAAAGAGAGGATTACACCAGGCCCGGACTGTGCCAGATTCTCTATAAGATTTTGAGCGGTCAGCATACTTTTCCTGGGTCGTGGGTCGTGGGTCGTAACCCACCCTCAATTCATCTCTTTCTTGTGACTTTATTCTTCAGCTCGAGCAATTATAAAAAACCTTATTAGGTTCGCTTTTTGAATCTCCTCGTGTTCGAGCTTCGTTTGGCATGACTAGCCCATTGTAGTTTTCGGATTTTAATCAAAACATTGGCAGTTCATTAAAAATTTTTTTTTAAATGAGAGAGCCCTAGCTCAAGTTTTCATGCCTTTAGTAGATCCGTTGTACTATAAATCCTATCCCTTTTAGAAAATCATAAACGTCTACGACCGTGCCAAGTATTCGATTCTGAGGCACGGGGTGAAGATTACAAAACGCAACTTAACAAAGCTTATTATAACGAATACGCTACATACCTCCTTCTTCTATAGGTCCAAGTATTTAACTTAATGAACGTCGTTCGAACGAATTAATGCTATTCCTCATTGTTCACGATTGACATTCATATAACAACACAGACCTTATCAAAACTGTGGAAATAGGTTACTTTCCCTACCGATACGTTTGAGACGTCAGGTTTGCGATCGTAATCTCGTGCATCGGATTTGAATCCCAACGCGCAGTTATACCTCCCTCCTGATTTCACCTCTCGTTCGTAGAGCAAATGTTATAATTAGTCCCTCTAGTAAGACTCTAGAGAAATTTGAATAGTCAGGAATACCCGTTGTGAAGTGTATCTCTCTGAGAACTGTAAACCTTTCGTCTAATTTGTTTATATCCTTTATATGTTTCACCAATCTTACGTCAACACTTCTTTTCGTCAACTATGCTTCCTCCTTCCATTTTTTTCCGAGATGTTGCCACCCCTCTTTTCGTCCGTCCGATGTACACTTTGTTGCAATGAGTGCAGGAAATTGAAGGCTTGAAGAGTCGTCTTACGTTTGTTGATCAAACTGTTGATAGTCCAGTCGGTGTATTCGTTAAGTCTGGCGACGCCCAGTATGTGTTTCATTTCTTTCACCATTCCCGCCGAGGATACGGCAAGGTTTAGTATTAGATTAATCATGGGGTTGGAAGAAGTGACGTTACGCTGATGGTCCTTTTCCGATGTGCTGGGAATAACTAGTTTGTTATCCGGTGATTTTCTGTAGATGTCTAATCTAATGTCTTCTATTTCATCCTGAATAACAGGTGTAAAAACATCAATTGTCCTTCATCTTCAGGATGAATTCAATATTTTGGTGTGGTCTATTGAAAGAATTGAGGGCAGTTTTGAAGTCATGTTCCCAATAATGATGCTGATACTATCCACATATCTCTTGCAAAATCTCGGCTTCAAACCCAGCGAGATTAACACCGTTTCCATTTTTGGTATGAATATTTCGCTGATGGACGGGTAGAGGGAGAACTTTTGCGGCTGCTAATAATGTGGATTCGCCCTCAATAGCGAAGTAGTTTTCTTCCACGCAAATCCCAGCCAGCTTCATGTATTACTTTACCTAACCTTTCCATTGTAAACCACTTGGTTATTGATCATCTTCTCTCAGAACGGTCGCTTGTTTGGTCGGGTTACCAAAAAAATTCTTGACATCACAGGGCACCAAAACTTCATCTTCCTGAAGTTTTCCTGCCAACTGAAAGGCATAGGAGAATTTGCTCGAATTTTTGCCCGATTTCGTCTGAAACTGTTTCTTCATATCCTAGAATTTTTCTACCCGCCATTTGGCTATTGCCGATTTCCCTAATCCCAACTAAGTGACTAAGCCTAAATTAAATAAGTGCATAAACAAGGTGGAGTACAAAATCCGCAAAATATCAACGGTTTCAAGTTGATTATCATACCATCTGGATAAAATCAATGTCATTTAAACTTGCGATACATTCACTGATCCAAAAAAACAAAAACCAGAAAGGTAATCTAAATAGAGCAATTGCCGTGACCTTACTTGTCGTTAGACCTGTCGAATTTTGCTGCACAAATTTGTGCAAACACAAACAGGAAGGTATTGCACACTAGGACTTATCTGAGGTTCGATTTGCTCCTATTTGCATGATTAATGGTGAAAACCCAATTTTCTACAACACACAACAAATATGGTTGATCCAATCCAAAGTCTGCGCGTACTTTATTAATACCATATAATCTATCAATCAAACTTATTTGCTGAGAAACCATCAAGTATCACTTCAAAATTTGTTGACAAAACAGAAAACAAGCTAAATCCATGTTCTGAAACCTGACAAAACTGTACATTCAGGAAGCAAAACCAAATTTCCGCGTTTATTGTTCCGAAAACAATAAATCGTCTAAACAAAAATGAAACAAAGAATTAATCCACATATGCCAATATTTTAATACAAATTAATACAATTTCATATTTGACATAATACAGATAAACCTGATAAAATAAACACTGAAAACATTAACCAAACACCCACCGAACTGGCAAAACCCTTAGACTGTAAACTATGCCAAAACTCTAAGAAAAATATTCAACTTACTCGTACGTATTTTCGATAACAATAAGTGATAATTATGAATAATTTATCATTGAATTGTCAATAGCACATCGGCTAAGTCGAATAAACTTAAGTAGCTTTTTCAAGAAGTTTAATCATGGCTTAAGTCTCATAAAAATTGCGAGGCTAGTTCGGTAGCGGTTTATTATTGGGCAGAGTTAGGGTTATCGGAGTGCATGAAGACATCGATATTTTCAGTGCAGGGGTACAAACGAATAGATTGAAGAGGTTGGAGTTACGGCAATTGGTTCTATGGAAGGACTCCAGCCACTAGTGTCAATGATGCTTTGAAAACTATTGCAGAATAGACGAACTAGTACCAATCTCGTATAGGATACAGAGAGGACACAAACGGAGTTTTTTTTTGTTTTTTCCTCTGTTCACCTTCCATGATTAATGAGACTGGATTTATGATTTATGGGACTGTCATTTGAAGAGACAGTTACATGGTTTTTACAATCGATGACAGTAGTAACATGCAACCATCTATGGCCACATTGGAATATATCAACCCGAGATATGGTCAGAGGGCAAGTCGGATGAGGAAAGGTTGGTCACTCTGGCCCTAAGTTTCCACGCACAATAAAATTAAGAGTGGTGATAATAAGGGTTCTCATAGCTTTCATTCCGAGCCCAGATTTTATCTCTATGCCTCTGCCAAAGGATTATATGTAAAGCCCTTATTTCGCAACCACCTTTTTTGACTACCCAAAGTTAAAATTCAAACTATATGTTTTTCACATTTTTTGGTAACAACTAGTAGATACGAACTGGTTTGGTTCTAGGTAGTTGTCTAGTAGTTTTCATTGCAAAAGAATATAACATGCTCTAAGCTTCCCAAATCCAACGAGAAAATTGAGAAATGAATTAATTTTTCGGCTATTAATATTCACCACCCAACCAAACCCATTCCTAAACGGCCACCAAAGCTCCGATTAATGGCTAAGTAGCGGCCAACGAACAGGTGATTAGATTGCATACCATATTTAGGGTAAACCGTTGTCATGGCAATTAAGATTAAATTACCCATTGGTTATCCGACACCCCAGCTACAAGACAATAAAAATAGTAATAACTTTCAACCACGAGTATTGGACGGTTCCATTGAAACTCACAAGCTGACTACAATTTTCGTACGATTTCCTGATCTAAATTCATTGTGGCAGAAGTAGCGAATGTAAATGTGTAAACAGTTCAAGTCCAAATAGCATGTAAAGTATGTATGATAATTGAAAAATATGACCGATGGTCAAGCTCGAACTAAAGGGGAAACCACAACCTTGGCAGTTGGATAAGTCAATCCGATGAACGTCTTTGAGTTGGAAAATCCGATCTGTAACCACACAACCAGCGCACTCGAAAGGATATCACGTTATATTGACATGTGGTCGCGCATAGTAAAGCATTTTTGAACTTGAATTGTTTTTCGTCGTTTTCTTTCAATAAGAAAATTTTATTACTTTGCTCCGTGTGGGCTCTTATAGACTGTTCTATTATAACACTATCGTGGGCCATTGGAACAGCAAATCCAAAGTCAAATGCTGCATTAAAACTTGGAGCTCTATTTATTTCTAGGCGGGATGCACTACTAGTTAACGTTCCTTCCTAGATAGCATACTAAACTAGAGGCTCATCTCCTAGAATAAACAAACTCGTGCGTTCCAACAATGCAGGTGATAAATTCCAGAGGATGGGCTCTCTACATGAATACCACCATGTTCTTCGAACAATTGGCACACCTTTTTTCGCTAACCCATCCCACATTGTACAATTCTGTCTTATCTTTCAATTAGCATCTACAAATGTCTCCACACTAGCACATTATACATCTTCAGGCCTCAATGTGTACCCCAGCCATTCTCATAAAGGCTACTTCCACCTTCACCATGAAACGAACAAGCAAACCAACAAACAGCAAAACGGTTATGATTCGTCATAAAAGCAATAAAATTTGCTGTTCTTCAAAAAATGACCACATTATAATAATGTATGTAGGTACGAGTACGAGCGACCAGTACAATACTACACGCATGCACGCGTGTACTTGATAAACAATGCGAGTCATTGAAACAAATTTGCCATGCGTTTGTCATACTAATTAGCTTTACCGGCTCATACACAGAAACCTGCTTTTTTTCTCTCCGTTGCTATTCTACGAATCAGACACTTGAGGTAACCGAGCTCATAAGCTACGTTACTTCTACATATACTTACACGGAGAGCACACATACCAAATCTGGAACCCTTTTCAAAGGTTTCCATTCAGAGCTAGCAGATAAGCTTCATGGCTCCAGCAATTGTACACGGTGAATAGTCAATTTTGTTGAGGAAGCAGAGTTTGTACGGTATTTGCATACTGATGAAGTTAACTGCCAAGTATTGCATCACAAGCTCAACCGGCTAGAATTGAATTCAACTGAGACTCTTATCGTTTTTTGCATGGAAATTTACGGGACTGATAGTACTGTTTCTATCCGGATCTTGGAATGGGGATGTAGATGAGTATCCTTTGCGATTTGATTTGAATAGAACCGTTTGACAACCTCTTTCGAAAAGCTAATCCATAGTAGCTCAGTTCTCTCTACTCAGAACCAGTCTAGAGCGGAGATAATGCATCAAATGGGCTATACTCACCTGGGTCTAGATCAACCTTAGCACTTTGTGGAATCTTGCCTTAACACTTTCATTTCTACCAACAAAGGTACTACCAAAAGAGATCTGACCTCATCGGACATTCTTTCTATATTCTATTGGTAAGGTACCCCTATATCAAGTTCATCTAATATGGTTTTCCCTCATTTAAATTAAGACTACCAGAATCAGGTCAACTGCCAAAGTGTAATCCACATTCAGCAGAATTCACTGCAGTCGTTCGTGTAAAAATACCGAATAAAAAATCAAGCCCTCACTAAAAGCACACAGAAGAATCCCATCCATTCAAATACTAGTACCCTCTGTACCCTTTATATACAGTATATCTCCAGTTCACTCCCTAATGGAGCTTGAGGTCTCTTCGTCCTCGTTGGGCCTTTTTAGCCGTTCTATTTGCAATAAGACTGCTTGAATTTAATCATTACGATATAATGCTGTACAAGTGATAAGCCTACCCCAGCAGAACAAGCTAAAAGATAAACAAAAACATCAAAAATGCAAACAGAATTCAAACAACACGAGTCGACCAAGCAGCTTGGTCATCGCAACTACGTTGTATACCCTCTCTCTCTCTCTGATCAGATGTAAATAGTGAACTTGATGACCTTTTAATATAATTGCAGAGTTAAAAAGGAAAAGATACCAATTTTCTCTCTACGGTCTGTACATCCTTCATAACCCTTTATAAAACTAAAAACTTCTGAACGTCGAGAATCTGATCCGAAGGAAAGATTATCTACATAATAAGTTGCATCTTGAAGCAGAGTAACAGAAAGAAGAACCTGGGAGGAGGTCACATAAAAAGTCCTAATTCTGAGACTTGTGACAAGCAAACGTGTGACTGGAAAGGAAAGAATTGTAACAGCAAAGAAATAAATCCGCGAAAGTACATACATAGAGGATCATCAGGACAAAGAGACGAGGGCTGTTTATTTTCCTTTTTGTGAATTGTGGAAATTTTCAGAATCTATAATTCAAAATACGTTATTCCCAATTACTAACCGAAGTCCGCTATTTTCATGCACGGGTACTTTTCCTCTTTACGTGTGCCAATCCGCTTTGCAACGAATGTCGTGATGTAACTAAAAAGATCGGAATGAATTTAGTGGATTATCTATCGCACGCGAACTTTCATTCAAGCTTTACAATTCATATTAAGAAGATTTTCCATGGTAGGGCGAGAGTCCCTCAGATTGTGCTTCCTAGTCGCCTAAGGCCTAAAAAAAAAGATGCTATCCGTCATGGATTTCCCACCCTCTATCAGTTTTTTGTAAACGCAAAATTTTTTCTGTGTTTGTTTTTGCGTCATTCGTTTTTACATAATTTTGCATTTTCCTTAATATATGAATTTCGGTACGAGCCGAAACTGACCGGCTATTAAAACAAGTGTTTTTGTAAATAACGCGTTAAGAGCTGAAGTGTCCAATGGACCAACCCCACATTCCCGGGACTTGTAAGCACAGCAGCAAGCAAGAGCGTATCAATGGAATACTTTAGTTGAGCTCGCAGATATCCTCGCCCAGCTATTGCTCCCAACATAAGCTCCTATAGAATTCACAAAAGTGAAGCCTACTCTGGCTTCGACCGGATAATGTTGACGTCAGTCCCTTCTTCATTTGTTTTCCGACTAGACTTGACTTAATCTTACTTTAATCTTAATTTGGGGTAAAGCCTTCTTCCCTTTGAAACCAGTGTTCCTTTGCCTTAGTGTTAGCCCACCAATTAGAGTAGAATTTCCCGTCCCAATCTGCGTTTCAGATGGTCCAAATGGAAGATATCCCAGAATATTTTCGGTACAGTCTTGATGTCACGAGTTATTTGATTTTAGTATGATGAAATGCTACTGCTACAATCTTTCGATCAATAGATATGTAGTCAACCTCTTGGTTGTAACTACTTTGATTGGAATACTGATAAATATTCATAAAAAGTCGAAAATGATAAAAATACAATTTTTGTGTTTTTTAATCTCATAAAATGTTAAGCTACCTCATTATACTCGTATACTTCCAGAAAGATATTAAAATAAATTTTAGAACAAAAATGAGTTTCACAAAAATATTTTTCCATTATGGCTTCGCGTAAGTTCATTTTTTTTTGCACTATCGAGCTTATAAATATAGGATTAATAAAGGTTTAGATAGCTTTTATTTTCCTTCCGATGGGTATCCTCACATGACAGTCAAACGGTATCGAATTGCCAATGGCCGATTGGCAGAACAAAATCGGCAATATGACGTTCTGCCTCTGGTATCATCACCACATACCAATCAATTCAAAATTGGTTCACATAAGACCGCAGTCGGGCCGTAGAGGCAAAACCCCGGCAGGAGGTGAAAATTGTACCATGAAAATGGGGTGTAACTTATGTAGGCCCTCTGTATTATTTGATCTCCACCCAACATTTATTCTGGGCTCTCCAGAAAATTCTGGACCCCACCCCCCCTCCACCTTCTTGTCTCTCTCAGCCTGTTCTGTTCACAATTGACAGTGACGATTGCTACTTGACCATTCTCAAAGAAATACGCGCCTGTGATGACTCCAGACGATAGCGCACACCAGACAACCATTCTTTGCTGATGTAATGGCTTCCTGACAGTCATTCATACATTTCTAAAATTTCAATTTTAGCAGTTTTACTTATTCAAACATTCACATGGAATGATGAGCATCAGCTCTCATGATAATATTGTCTGCATGGACATCATTGACTCCTTCAATATAAAGCTAAAGGAAAATATGTTAATAGCTCAACTTCGTTAAGTCAGTCTATATAAATATTGCGACTGCGTTCAGCTCAAAAATAGTCAAATCGGTGCTGAAGTCTTGACGAAAATGCATCTTAAGGGTACCCGTAAAAAACGAAGCGAAAACAATTAAAAAAATAAAATTGTAAAGAAATAAGAAGCAAACATGGAGCACTACTCTGTGTTCACTTCCTGCGTCTCTCATTCGTCTTCTTGGTTAAATTGCTCATCCATAAGCTCAACGCCAACATTGGGAATATCCTGATGTGCTTCATAATATTTTCCTAGTTAACTGTAAATACTACATCTACTCTAAGAATAATTTTCTACAACAGTTTTGAAGAGTCTTATTATTAATCCTTTTAAGACTATGCAAAATTTCTTTAAATAGTTGCTCATCCCGTTTCTTCGCTCGCCCACCCCAAGGCTCTATACTACGCCCCCTATTATGTCTACCTATATTAGTGAAAGTGGATAATTTATTCACCTGCCCTTACTCACTCTACCCACTTGGCCTTAATCACTTGCTTCTGTTTCATCTCCGCTGCACTGGGCTGGATTGCAATCCAATTTGGACAGTTTGGTGGGTTGGTGTTCGGTCAATAAGATGACATTTAACGTCAGTAAATACCACTCAATGATTTGCTTGGTCAAGTCTTCTCCAACATCCTTTCCCTACTCTCAGAGTGGACAACCGTTATCATTCCTAAATTTTTTTCAAGACCTGGGCGTAACCTTCGATGACAAACTTCTTTTCAGCCCCACCACCTCGTTGACAAAACCACTTGTTCTTCCAAAATATTTAATTTTATTGTATATACCTCTTCTGACTTTACCTAAATTCAGCCCTCCGTAACACTTTTCAACTTCTTCGTAAGAAACATCTTTGAATATTCCTTTGTAATTTGGTCTCCCTTCCGCAATTATGACTGCTAATTTACTTACTTAAAGCTGTACGATGGAAATTATTCCAATCTCTCTTCTTCAAAAAGAATGGTTTTCCTCCACATTCCTTACCTCTTTTCTTACCTATTACAACAACGTCGAATCTTGTTTGATATATGTACTCTTTTGAAGCTCTGTTATAACCTGATGGATGCGGTGCTACCTTACCGATCTTACAACATTCTTTAGCTTTGGCTCTAACGGAAGCGTCCCATATCACGCTAGGAGCAAGGAGTGATTAGAGGGTTTTGATCGGAGGACTCAATTGGTCATATTTGCTCTGACAACGCAACTTAGGCCGTCACGAATTCTTTGTAATAACGCAAAAGTGAGGAAAAGTTTTCCCGATAATTGTCCTTGTTTTCCGCTAGATAATGACTTTAGGCTTTACCATTTCCTTTGCTTTCTTCTTTGGCTGTTCCGTGATTAACTGAGAATTAATAATAATTATAATTAACATGTGGAAACTAATCGACTTTCAGCTTCCAGACCTAACTATATGATGGAAAATTTTTCACGGCTGGATTTCGTCCCTTATTATTCCATTCGACTACTAATTTCCAGAAAACTTTCCATCAATGGAAATTTAATGGATTCTATTGCATATATACATATGGATGTTCTACCCACATAGTGTGTACACAAAATAATGGAAATGCTCATTATCGAAAAAGCTTCCATAAATTAATTTTGCCACAAGAAAGCCTTCCTGGGTCATTTTATGGCACTGGAAGCGTATACACATTTAACAAATTTTTCAGAAAACCACATGACAAGATATATACATTTCTACATAGTACATTTCCCAGTTAGCCTGAGTACGCACATCAGAGAGGTAGACTTTTTTTAGAGACAATATGATTTGCTTTAATACCTTCTTGGTTAGAGCTTCCAAACAAAATTCATTACCAGCAACCTTCAGAAATGTTTATTATAGGTTTGTACGTATCTGGTTAACCCAACCTTGTCGTTTGAATATGGTTAGTTAGCTACTGAGGGAAACATTGTTATTATTGGATCCAGCCTGTAACAAGACAATGTCGGCAAAATAATTCTAAGCGTTGTCTGGGCTTTTATTTAGCATTCATGTGAACACTTTCCACACAGGGCTGAATGCGTGTGAAGGTGGAAGAGTCGCTTTGATGACGATTTGGAGTGGTTACTCATAGTTTAATGAATAACGAAGCAGGAGGAAACGTACAGTATAATTTGCTGGAATCACTGAGGTTTTATTTTGTATAAGCACATAGATATTGAGACGCAGAAACGAGCGCCTACCTATGAGGACAGACAAGGGGTCTACATTGCAAAGAATCCTCAATGGCAATAGGAATGAGAAGTACTTTGTGCAATTTCTTACAATATCAATAGTAACACATTCGTAGAACTCAATAATGAACAAAGCTTAGGTTCCTTTGATTCGATCCATAACAGAGGATGATAAAGAGCCTTGGTTATAAGGAGCTAAATATTTCCTCTCAATTATTTAGTTTAGTTTATCTGGACTGCGAGCTGTATAATACTTGCAAGCATACAGGGATCTGGGAGACAGAAACATAGTAAGTACACTGAAGAAACAAATTGTCCCCGAAATATCGATATTTGCTTAATAAAATAATCACTACTAGCGACGGAAAAAGTGCTGCGTTTTAATTTCCTTAGAGTAAGAAAGTTTCTTTCCAATTGGGCCGGTTTGTCATCAAGTAGATAACAGACTCAAGACTCCCACACATTCCTAAACACAAAAGTGTAGAAACAAAAAAATTTCATGATACATTCCCAGACGTGACGAAAGAGAAGCGAAGGGGACAGGATTCCATTGAGCCCAGAATTTCCTCAGAGGCTCGTAATAGAAATTTCAATAAAAAAAGGGGATAAAGAGGGAGCTTGAAAAATCGGGCCCGGTTTTTCGGGATAATTTTCACACTACACCTTAGACCCAATAAATTCTTCCTCAGGCACATCCTGCATATGTAGCAAACAAGATAGTGAGTCTGAGAGGCCAATGTAATTAAACTTAACCTTCGAGATTTACCAGGCACTCTGAGTGTCCTCCTAAGTTTATGATTCCACTAAAATGTTCAAAAAGGTGGAATTGGCAGGGTGTGATCAAATTCTATGCATAACTTAGACAGTGTGCTGCCCCAAATGGTTGACACAGCAGCTTTTGTACCTTGATCTCGTCTCCAAATCCCGCTTTCTGTCATTAATTTTTGTGATTGTTAGAAGAAATGATAGAGTACTGAGGCTAACGTTCTCTCTTAATACGATGATCGCGAGCTTTTGAGGTAGAGTATGTCAAACTCAACATCTACTAATAGTGAGCAAACACAAGGTGTATCCAAGATTTCCTTTTTTCGAGTTTTCCATCCTGCCTTATGTCCCTAGACGAATTTCTATTATATGACCTTCTTGCTACACACCGTGGTCGATATTGAAACTTTGGTTGAGAATATAGTTTTTTCGGAGTTTTGGCCCCTCGTTGGACGACGGTCTTGATTGACTCATAATTTCATGTGTTATGAGCCAAAACAGCGTCGATTTATTTTTTCAAGTTAGTAAAATATTGAAGTGTTGTGTCTTTGTTGGCGCTGTTCCTGCCCGTGAAACGTTTTGGAATAATCTCAATTAGCAAATGATCTGCCTCTTTAGGAATGGAATCTCCCCTTCGCTTATAGGAAAGGTTGTTCGTAAAAGCTGTAACTTTACTATCAATTCACTTTTACTTCCTCAACAAAAAGACAAAGTTCGTCCTTTTTTATCAATAGGAAAATCGAATGATGATATCATTATCATCTTTTTCCTCTGATAATGCAATTTATTTTCCTGCAAGCAGTTTATGAGTGGCTGCCGATCTGAAGTTTCGTTGGACTTTCACATACTTACCCACACATATATGCCTTTTAAATTGTCATGACTTTTATTCAGAACTTGGTCTTATTCGTACCTGTAACACGAGAGATATGTAACTAAATACCACCAGAGCCATTCCCTAGAACAAATTTTTAAAATATAATTCCCACTATGGTGTCAAAAAGTGTGCTACTTATCACAAGATTACTTTGCGGAACCACAATATGATGGATAACCTTCCAGATAAATAAAGAATCAATAATATGATTCACTTTGTTTCAATCTTCTTCCCATCATGTCGAAGAATACGAAAATGAATTGCATAGGGGGGAACTGTCAGTTGGCTTCCCAAATCTAACTGCGACGTTTTTCAACTGATGCCCTTCCGCAGAAATAAACAAAAGGTACATATTAAAAAAAAAAAATTGGATTGGGTACGACACTTAGTCACCCCCTTTGATGATAACAAAAAAAGACGCTGCCTAAAAGTCACAACTTTATCTACATTTTAGGATCAAGCCCACTATGGAGTCTAACAAACTGAACCATAAGCTAACAGTAGTTACATTGCATCCTGAAGTGCAGTAGTAAGAGTTGACCATTCAAATTTCACATGAGAAGCTGCTCAATCGATGAACCTAACACTTTCGCAAAAACCAAATTCAGTAATTTATCTCATAAATCCGCTGAAACCTTTATTTTAATAAAATCTCTACTCCAAACCCACGACAAAAATGATCCTTGACGCGGATCCTGCGTCATTTATAACCCAGGGTTTGAATTTTCCCCGAAGCGCGAAGAGAACAAGTGCTTGGCGAAATAGCTTTTTCTGCTTTGTGGGGTAGCTTCGGGTTCTGGAAGATGGATTTTGTAATACAGAAGGGTGGGTTCTTGTAAGAGGGCACTCCAAAAATAATTTTTAAGCATGGCATGTCTCAGACTCATGAAAGGCAAATGTCTGCAAACTAGCTGCGATGGAACTTTTCCTCAGAACTGCTAGTGGCCAGATATGAGATTGAAGGAAAAAGTCCTAGCAAAGTAGCCACTGAACATCAGCAGGCTGGCCCCCGGAATAACTAAAAATCCCCAGCGCTCTGATGCGTTGAGTCCAATTAAAATATTGGAAAAATCAATGAGTTGAAAGTTGAAAGAGGTAAAAGAAGTGTTAGTAAACACCTTTGAATTTTATACACGTCATAATGATAATCGCGTAAAGCTACTGGCAGGTTCGTCGAGAAAGCAGGGAATGAAGTGGTGATTTTCTCCGGGCTTGGAATATTTTAAAGGGCTCGGAAATAAAGACTTTAATCAAATTAGGTTGATTTTACAACTTCGGGGACCCACATAACCCCGAAACCGAATTTTCTATCCAAGACCTTATTTGCCGGTTCATGTAAGAATTAACATAGGTTTTGCCAAATCTCGTTAAACAGGAAATCTTAGGTTGTTGGGCTAGTGAAAGATGAAGGCACGAATGTGGAACTTTTCTTAGTAATCAGTCAAGCAAAAGAAGATTGTTAGCAGGAACTAATTGTTAATATGGATACAAATGAGGCTCATGAAAACACAAAAGCCCGTTCAATTGACGTGGATACAGCGGATCCCTCCAGTCTTTCTGCGTACTCTTTCCGAGCTGATGCCATCAATGAAAAGAAGCAAATAAAAGATTCTCTTCTCTTTGCCGTACTCTAGTAAAAGAACGGTTATTCATGGAAGACAACTCCCCCCCCCCCTACATCAGCCTGACACTCATGCTGGATTTTATCGACTCGCATTTGTTGCTTCGTATACTCAACGCCCGTATGGCGGCAGATATCTTCCTCTTTGGTTGAAAGGTCTCAAAGCGTCTCATGCTTTACTAGTTACAAAGTCACCCAATTTTTTTACAATTTGCAAGGTGACACGCAGAATCCACCGCTTTCTTATAGTGTTGGATTTATCAAAATGATCAATTTTCAGGTAGAAGAAAGTCTTATAGACGTGCGAGGTTTAGTTCAGATTTTGGAATCAAAGCTTTTTTAAAAAAGATCCCCTACATAGGATTTCCAATTATAACAACCCCCTAGTCTCAAAGAATTTACAAAGTTAAAAGAAGCTAAGTAAACCCCTAAGAAACAAAAAAGGTTATATATGTTAGGACTGTATAGATCGCTTCCTTGTTATATGGAGGGCAAAAATGCACTTTAATATCATAGTTTAGGAAGGTAACATAGACGACATAACGCAGAAAGAAATCCATACCTAGGGAAAAATTATCGCGAAAGTCTGGGTTGAGCACTCCACATCCGCTCGCGAAGGAAGTAGAGAGGCGATCCCATCTGTAACCCCCTTGTACAATCATGATGATGATTACTCTACCAATAAGCTTACTAATGAAACTTTTGAGTCGCTTTTAAGGAATAGTGGCCGCTATGTATTGAACGGGGATAGAAAAGTTAGACCTTTTTCCCTCTTATATCCACTCTTCACCGCTGAGGGGGTGGGTTTGACAAATTCAGCTTTTTATGATGGTATCAGAATACTCCCCATTTGCAGCACGACAACTTTTTACGGGAGAGTGATGATGTTCCAGCGGTGTTTAAGAGTAGAGCGGTAAGAGTAAGAGCGATAAAGAGAAAATCCGGGCCGGTATGAAAATGATGCGGAAAAACGGGGCCTGGAGTGAAAATTATACGGATCTGAAGTGATTGTTTTGTGGGCCCATATTAATCCCTTTTTCATTGAAATTTCTATTCTTGGTTCGGTTTCCAGTTCCTTCTCGTTAGGCCTGGACAAGACCTCCCATCTCTCCCTTCTTATCCGCCTTCCTTTCTGAGGAGGTAAGATTCAAAATTAAACACTATTATTAAACCTTTTTAAGGAGGGTTGAAAGGTATCAGAAAGGGTGGGAGGGGCTTCTCTTTCTTCTATGTACATATCGTCTTTCTCACACGGGGTAGGGTTCAAAATTTAAACCTTACCATGATATAAAACAAAAAACACTTTAAGAGGCCATAACTTCTTAAATGCTTTCAACACAACATGTACATGGGAGTAGTAGATGAAATCTTATACATATCTATTTATCTATAGCAAAGCTAGATAGATAAATAGTGATGACGCCCTTGATTATGCTTTCTACATGTTTCTAGATGCATTTTGTTGATATCAAGTTATACATGTTGAAAGCAAATCAACGGCTCTAAAGGGGTCTCCACCAATCCAACATTGTGACAATGTATCTATGGTGCATGCATCAGGAATGAATTGTAAATTTAGGAATATTTCCAGGAAGTGAAATTCAAACGAAATTTTGGAAAGTTGGCGGAACAAATGCACGTCCCCCTTACGTAATAGCATCCAATGGGCCTGAAAATTCCAGCGATAACCTAACTGTTTGCTTCCAGTTATCAAGAATTAATACGGTACCTACTGAGATTTACGTAAATTTCGTATTTAAAAACTGAACTGCAATCAGTGCAAAACAAATTCTGGAAAGTTATTGTCGTTTTTTCGCTTCCCCGCGCAAATCCAGTGATAAATCTTCAAAATGACGCGTGTGTGCCCCATATTGTCCATAACGGATCAAGAAAGTAAGGCCTATTATTTACTATATTTCTGTATAACTATGGCGAATCAGTATCTATCACTCTTATATCCATTAGTGTATATAATATCCGTGCATACATATGTACGAGTTGCATATACCCTGAACCCCACAAGTGCGCCCGATTCTTTATATAAATAACGGTAAAACCAAGAGCAAGTGTCCTCTCCGACATCAGCTCAGAGATATATTCCAGGAAACCTCCCAGCCAAGTTTGAATTTAAAAACAAAAATTTGAGAAAAAAACTATTTTGACCTTGGCCAAAATCATTCAACTTCAGGAAATTTTCTGGCAAAAGGTAAAAAACATCAAAAATAATTCCAAAAAAAAGACTTTTTCTCTGAAAAAAAATTATGGCGCGCAAAACTTCAAACCACATTCACACCCAAGGAAGGGCCGATCCAAGTATATAATGCGGTCATGGGAGGTGAGGCGAAGGGGACATGGGTGCAATTGCGAATTTGGAAAGGGCAATTGGTGGAGCATTTCTAGTTTTGAAGCGATCGTGCTGGACGCGGGAAGTCATAAACGCGGTTTAACCAGAATTCGAGTTTTGTATTTCGTGATTTTCTTTCCATCTCAGAGCAAAAGTGGGAATTTTCCAGGAAGCTAAGGCCAACCAGTGGTACCTACCGGACTGATTTTCCTGGGAGATCTTCGGATGCACCAGAGCGCTATATTCTTGAACATCAAGAGTCTGTAATTTTTTGGTTCTTTAGATTTAGTATCCATTTTGATTTTTAAGTATAACATTTGGTTTCTAGCAATCTTTTGACTGATGGTTTCCCTAGTTACGCTGTATCTTAACCAGCACGTAGGCAACCCAGGGGAATCATTTTCCAAGAATTCTCTATCAAAACTGATTCCTGGGAATCCCTTGAATTGGCCGGCAAAGGGTTGCGCGTCGGAATAGGAGTCTGCATTGTCTTTGTTGAAGTATTCCGGGTTAGGTCGGTTCTTTGTTCCCTGGTGGAGATGCCAGGATTTTCGTTTGAGTTGGTACTCGGAGAAGTTGTTGTTGGGGAACGTTCGTACATATATACGGTAGCATATATACAAGTGTGTGACTTTTTCTCTTTTCGTTTATACATGTTTATGTATTTGGACATTCTGAGGTCACTCTTCGGCTCGACTATTTGGTAGACTTCGGTGAAAACCAGGCTAGTAACAAAAGTATGGTATCGAAGCAATTATTTTCTGATAAATCTAATTTGTTTAAGAGTTCCTACATATTAACCAGATAATTCTCTGTTTTTATATAATTGTATTGATTACGTTGCATGCGCATGAGTTCGAAGGGGTATATCCAAATCGTAGCATATCATCCAAATTTGAGACGAATTTCAGCGCATCATCCCAATTCCTTTCTAAAGTGTGAGATTCGGCTATGGGTGGCCTAGTACCCTCGTGACTTCTCCACATACGGAGGATACAAGCACTGTATAAGTTATTAAAAAAATCTGAAAATTGCGCATCGGTTCAAGGAGCTGAGTTATCGTAGTGCTGATGGATAATGCCTGTTCGCCTACTAAAAGTACACTACACACATCATCTCAACCAGGGAGTTTGCCTCTTCCAAGTTCTTTCAAACAAGCCTTCAGATACCAGCATCAATGTGAATTCAAATATAATTCGGGCAACTTAGCGAGCGACACCCCTAGATCATCACGAGTAGTATGGCCAAAGGAATCAGTAAACATCATTGACTTGGGAATTTTCAGTTTCTTTATGGACGGTAGAGCTAGGGGCTTTGTCATACGTTGCCGCAGGGAGGCTTAGGGAGGATTACACGACAAATTACCATCTGATAGAATCACAAAAACAGAAGCGAACGACGTTACTGTATTTTACCCTTATATTCACTTTTGATGGTTTTTACCCACTCCATTATTATACATCAGTGCTGATTTTATTACCAAGATGGAAAATCCCTCACCAGCTATGCCAATTAACATCTTCCAGAATAGTCGCAGTAGAATCGTAAGCAAAATGTGTTTCAGCAATACGAAGCTGTGTTGCGTGGAAAGGAAGAAGTGATATGCATGAGTCTATCAGTTTTAAGGGACTTGTGGAGCTAGTCCACCCTGTCGACGTGGCATCGTCTGTCGTTTCTCATTCTCTTCGAAAATCAAAAAATGTCAGCAAGAAGAACCGGGAATCTTTCATCGAAAATTTTTTCTTAGTGCTTCGATTACGAGATTACCCAACAAATTTTTAAGCTGACCATCAGCAGTTTGGAGACGACTATTTTCCACCATTTGTAAGATTTGTGTACAGCTCCGGTCTGCTGCGAAGTCCTCCTAAAATTTATAGTCCCTGATGCATGTAAAGCAGCTAAGTTTGTTTTTGACATTCACTTCTAGTTAGCTTTTCAACATTTAGGCGCGTTCCTCCTGTTCTGCATAAGGGTACTAATTTTGGGGAATCTAATTGTGTTCAATAAATTTGAGGACATGAAGAAGCGAATAAACGCTAATCATGCAATTCTCTGAGCAATTGAGGATCCCAATTTCAGAATGGCTCTTTCTCCAAGAGTTGTAGATTGGATCAAGTTTCCTCCCTTTCCAGTACAGCGAGTCCTTGCGGGTTTAACGCGTCTTAAGAGTCGGATTGATTTTGTGACCACAATCAGAGCCCCGCTGAGACAAGCAACAACGGTACCAGTCTATACCAACTGCATGGCTTAGTATTCATACTGGTGGATGCAAGACATACCTAAATCTCTACCGAACTGAGAAGTACGGCATCCATGTTGAAACGCAACACCACGCCAAGGCCCGCAGGTCTCTTCTCGCCTGAGCATAACCAACAAATCCCATGAAGCTCCCACTAGGGGGCCAACCGCAAATAACCGAGCTGTACTCACATACAACGGGAGTTCACCTGAAATATGAGAGTCCAGGGGCTATCTCGGTTCCCATGGTACTAGTATACCCCTAATGAGGGGTACACCACTTCAGAAGAGTCCCCTTGCAGACTCGGGTATAATCGCCCTGATTAGGCCTTTGGAGCATTCGCCTACTGCACCATGGCCGGCAAACCAAAGTGAGTACAGCGTCTCCCGGTGCCACCACTATGGAGATTCTCCTCGGCCATTTGGTTTTGGTTTGGCCGACAGGCCCTTTCCAGTACAATAGAATCGCGGTAATTCGTATGGTCAAGGGACTGAAGGTTTGGGAAGAATTATCGGGAATACATAATTTTGTTACAGCCTCTGGCCACGAAGTTTATGATTTGTTGTTTCTCCCTAATAGAGACGCTGGCTTGTTTCGGAGCAAATTGTGGAAATCAAAAAAATCTAACAAACGAATCAATAAGATCCTTCTTTGGCTTTGTAGGAACTACACAAATCTCTCATAGTTATGCTGCACGTCTCACTATTCTCTCTAGCTTTTTGACAATACTACGAATTAACGAGGTCTTTAAGCTGGACATACGAATCATAAATTTTAAATGGAATACGGAAATACGAATAAACAGGATATTAAATATCGAGATTCCACTGTAAAAACTTGGAAGTCGTAAATCTATACTCTCTTTGAGTCACATCCCATCCATGCCTTTTTAACTTCATTATCAGAAGCAGCTGCAAATGCTTAAACACTTTGAAATTTTGTAGTAGTATTCTCTGGCAGCGTCACTAGGTCTCTCACAGGCGTCGAGATAGAGATTCCATGCCAACAATAAAATTCTACCTTGCGACAAACAACTTTGATTAACTGATTTACCCGTGGACGGATTTAAGCTACCATAGTCCTTTACAGATGACAAGTAATTGTAGTGCATAATCAAGAAAACTGCCAGAAATCCGAGACATTCGGCTCCGTTTTGATTACGAGTGACGATTTAGTGCCATTCAACAATTAGTATGCGTAAATTGTAAGGAATATCTTCCTGAACATTTTGAAGGAGGTATACTCGTCATTCAAATCAACAAGGATTTTCCATTCTCATTTAGTTGGCAGTTGGTATCTTGGCTGGACAGGTCTGTAGAAAGGATACAGAAAAATGGGGCTCGGGGTGAAAATTATTCGGGCCCCTCTATTATCTCTTTTTCGGAGAAATTTTAACTCTGGGCCCCCTGAGAAAACTCCGGGCCCGGGGGTCCTCTCTTTCCATCACCCTCTCGTCAGGCCTGAGGTTGGACATTACCCATACCCATATGGAAATTTGTGCCATATTTTTGTCTTCTGTGCCAATTTTAGAGGGTTCGATGGGCTCTTGCTTCGACTGAGGTGTACTCTATCAGACATTCCCCGGCAGACATCTCGAAATCTCTAACCAATTTTGTTCTTGTTCTTTTTTTTAAATGGGTGAATGTTGTTCCAGCACTCCGGCCTTTAGTATGTTTATTGTACTACATTATCTATCCCCTTTAGACAATTATACACATCCATGACCGGGGTCGGTTTTCGAACCCGTTCAAGGGGTCGAAATCACGCAGTTTACGCCCCAACCACTTGGGTCATGCCACCGTTTCGGCGTTGTGAATTCAGGCGACTCTATAAATGATACTTCTTTAAATGCTGCCTGAATATTTTCTAATAACTATCTGTATCGCCATCCCTTTCAAAGTGGCCTGAGGTAGCTATTCCACTGGGAGGTTTTCTGCATACACTTTAGTTTAAAGTCTAAAGATTTTGATATTTGTTATGAATTCATGCATTCTGGCTTTCGTGGATAGCATATTTTGCAGTCAATTATTTCTTTGTTCGGAGCGAGACCGGGAACCTTCCACTCAGGAACGACTGGTTCTTATTTCTGTAACTTTATGCACACAGTGCGATCGTGTAGAGCGTGAGCCTCTTGATCTGCTTTTTCCTTGTTTTTATTCTGGTTCGTCATGGATGTTTCTGTGTTGCCCCGCTGATGTAGGCTTATCATCTACACAGGATTAAAGGTGATGTTAATGAAACTGAAGCACTGTCTCATTGAAAAGGGAGTGAACAGGAGACATATACCAAAGGCGAGAGCAACCGGTTCCCGAAGTGCAATAGATTTCGCAACTATTCAATACAATTGCCCTTATAATGTGGTCTTCCTCCCGCGTAGTTTCGCTCAGTTTTTTTCTTTTATTTTACGTTAAAACCTCAGCTATTTAGGTGCTATTTTTTCGATTTCACCCATCTTTTCTATTGTTTTTTTTTCAACCAATTGTTTGATTGATCTGCCGAAATCTTGATGTTGTAGAATGTACTTGCGATGGTCGTGTGAGTGAACTACACCCAAATAGGCGATCAGCACAGCATCTTCTAGGAAGCATGTAGGGATTCAACTAATAAATGCCTTTAAGTTTTTCTGTATTTATAGAGGAAAGCAGTATATCAATCTATAGTGAATAATACGTAAATTATCGCAGCATATTATATCCCATTCTACGACATTAACCTAATAGAAATGTGAAAGGGCTAAACTCCAACGTCTACTTATGGGTTAACATAGTTTATAATTTTCTAATCAATACTTCTTTTATTTCCTTTACAGTACGTGATATATTTTCTGAGAATCAACGACTCTGTCCACCATCACCGCCCCCACTCGGAAGTAGCAATTCACCCTCATCAAGATCACAACCTTCGACTGATGATAGTAAGCCCACAAGTAGTAACAGTCGAACATCACAGAGTCTAGAGCGTGATCGAATAGATCGTGGCCCTCATCCACGTCGCTTTATTTCATCAATTTTAGGCGGACAGATTCCATATGGGAGTCGTGGTCACGTACTAACACAAGCTGAACGCAAAGAATATCCCCCGCCAGTAATTGATAGACCTCCATCAATCGATCGTCCAAAGAAAAAAGACGAAAAAGACGAGGACAAAGAGAAGGATGAAAAATTGATTGTTGATGAAAAGCCAGTACTGCCAGAAGATAAACCTCTTAGTTTAACAAAGACTGTAACTCCACCCCCGGCGGCTGATAAACGCCCAAGTCCTCCACCTCCACCCGAGCCAGCTGTACGTTGTTCAGTGATACAGCGCACACCAAAACAAGATTCAAAGAAAACAGGTTCTAGTGTGAAAGACAAGGATCTTTCAGATATCAGATTACCTGTTAGTGGTCTACTGACAGTTCCTGCCTCACAGCTTGGACCTGAACAAGAACAACCTATTGACTATCACATTCCTCGAAAGCCTGACAGTGAACTAGATCCCGAACAAATCGCAGAGAAGGAGAAGAAGCTACGCGAAGCTCGAAGACGAAGTGCAATATTAGCAGCGAGAAGTGCTATCTCGATGCGAACCATCCCACGAGCCAATATTGGGAAATTGAACGGTATCCTGTCGGCAGCCGCCGGACATGGCCGCTCATCCAATAATAACGGAACAGGATCACAGTCAGGAGGAAATGGAGGCGGCCAGGGTACTGGGGGCAGTATTAACTTTAATTCAGCCCAAGGTACTGGTGGAGGCGCTGCAGGTACTGGTCTTGCTGGTGGCGGCGGTGGTCCTGGTAATGGTGGAGGAGGTGGAATGGGTGGACGAGATGGCAGATCTAATTATGGCCCAAATAGTCCTCCAACAGGATCTCTACCACCATTTTATGAGAGCCTTAAAGGTGGGAACGGGATGAATTCTTTCAACGCGAATGGCAACTTTATGGGCCAAAACGGCGGTGGCTACCTTATGGGCTCACATCTGAATGGGTTAGAGTGTGGAGATTCGGCTCAGGAGATAACTAATATTGGAAACTATGGAGAGAGTGCGGGTAATGGCAATAATAATAGTAATCAGCATAAGCATTTCTCAATGTTTAATAATGCAGCTTACGGCATCATACTGAAAGATGAACAGGATCTAGACTATGAAAGCAAACTGGACATGTCTGGACTTGCGCAAAACTTACTTCCCAACGGCTGTGCTGGCTACGACGTCAACGATTCAATGATGGTCGACATCGCATCCGGAGGTGTGGTGGATCCCTTGCAATTCACTGCAACCCTTACGTTCTCTTCGCCCGCCGAAAATGCCTTGTTGGACAGTCTCAGTGATGCTGTAGATTTAAGTTCATTCCTTCAACGACTGCCCAGTGATGATCATCCTAGTCCTGGAAATGATTTAGAACTGTCGTCTACACCCTCTTTAACACCCGATTCAGTCTCGATCACCCCAATCGATTCGAACTGTCTTGATTCATTCACTGACAATCTAATCATGAATCGTACGAACTGCTACGACAGTCGATACCTGCCTAACAATAAGATGTACCACGAATCTCCGCCCAGTTATCAGCAATCACGTGAAATGCATATGATGCAGACACAACAACATCACCACAATCAACATCATCATCATCACCACAATGCTCATCATCAGCATCATCAACCACATCACGAACATCCTGCTCTTGGCAACCAAGGAATGGCAGGTTTTCATAGTGATGTTGATTCGCATAATAGTAACCTGTCGCTTCCATCGCCGAGTGGCTCATCGCATAATGGAAACGGTGGAAATCTATCCGCTTCATCGGGAACGCTGGACGCCCCTATGGATACGAAACCGATTATCCAAAGTGTAAGTTCATCGACGATACGAACACGGACTCATAGTAGTACGGCATCGATGTCGCCGCTCATACAAGAAACCAAACTGCATGTATTGCAACAACGGGTAAGCACTAAAAATTTTTAGAAATTTGATTTGATGCGAAGCAATTTTGGGATTTATGTTGATAGGGAAGTTAGGCGGGCTATATTTTTCCGGTTAGTCTTCATTGGATATTATGCTCAATGGTTCTTCAGTGTTCTTCAAGTCCAGGGGAAGAATTTGACTAAGTGGTAATATCGTCGTTCCGCGCTTTCCAATCGATTGTTAGATTTCAACAATCGAAAGTTCCGATTCTTCCAATTTCTGCATTTAATTCTAGTTCAGAGACAATCGGCTGGACAGTATCTTCGTTATGCCTTCCTCTGGTAAAAAAGCTGCTCAAATAACGAGGCTAATACAGCCGGGAAGTTTGATGTGAACTCCTTTTAGAAAAATCTGATGTGAGAGCGCTGGAGTCCAAAGCTAGTTACATTCGAAAGAACTTGCAACTACGTCTTTGATAAATGAAAGAAATCATTGAGCAATATTTACGTTAAACTCACTAAAAAGTTAGTTTTCATTGTGAAGTCGTCCTTGTTTGTGTAGTGAAGTAATGCATGCAACCAGCTTTGTAAACTCTCTTAACAAAGTAGGGCCTGAATCTGTATATAATCTTGGAACTAATCCCTTGTTAAGTCCAGCGTTAGGTGAACAAATCAAGCTCAGTCAAATCAAATAAAAATTTTTATGCAATATCCTGCACATAAGCTGATTATTTTGCAGGGGCTATTTCACGTATTCGTCGAAAGGCATGTGCCGTGAGAGTTCTTAATCTGAATTCAGACTGGAATTTGTCTTGAACTGAAATTTATAATACTGAAATATGCAACTGCAAAGTAACCACTGTGTGCTTGGTTGTTTAATCGTATAGTTTCCGTTAATTCTGTATGAGCGTCGAACAACACTCTGACAAGTACGTTTCTTACCAATTCATTTTTTCAGCTGGGACTACCTGCAGAAGTGCAATTAGAGTTTGTCAATGGAGGACACGGCATTAAAAATCCTTTGGCAATTGAAAATACTCATGGACACCGGATTCGAGATGAGGATAAGAAAAACATCACCATTTCGGAAGACGATCCAAACAAGTTCATATGTCGCATATGTTCTAAGACTTTCACTCTGCAACGGCTCCTGAATCGTCATATGAAATGCCATTCGGATATTAAGCGATACCTGTGTACATTTTGCGGAAAAGGATTCAATGATACGTTCGATTTGAAACGACACACACGAACACATACGGGTGTTCGACCATATAAGTGCAATTTATGTGAGAAATCGTTCACGCAACGATGCTCTCTCGAATCCCATTGTCTTAAGGTGCATGGCGTGCAGCATCAATATGCATACAAGGAGAGGAGGACAAAGGTAAGATTAAATTCTATAAATTTTAAAGTTAAGTTTATTAGTCGTCAGTGTAAGAATAAGCAGGGGCAAATATTTTCAGTGAAATCTGTACTGAAGTTCGGGTTTGACCGAGAATATCGTTCCGTTTGTGGAAAGGCATGGGCGGGAATCAGGTCTTCGTAGATTTTAGTTTTATTTTGGAATTTATGAATTACCTGGGATAGATGTGTAGATTTCATACGACAAAAAATTGTATAGAAGAGTATAGTTCACATGTGGTTTCTCTCATGTGTGTTTGAGGTGGGGGAGAGGCAAAGCCTCTGAGCACTCAGGCCTTAGTGGTCCATTGTACCATTTCATAATAAAGAGTTACATTGCATAAACCATAAGTGCGTATCTGTGAGGAATCAAAGGATTTCTACAGTATAGTTATTTAGTATATTCTCTTTTGATAGCTCCCTCACATTCGAGGTTTTTTCATAAGTATGGGAGAAAGTACTGATAACAAAAAAGAAATGCTACTGCTCTGCACATAGTGAAAATCTTATGAAAAATATTTGCCAATGGGAAGTCCTAAATACAGAACGAAACTTTAATATCTTCCAAAGTTGAAAGCTTCAAGGAGCAAATTTTGTTTTCCGTGATTTGACATCGGATACTAGTCGACTCAGCCATGAATGAGTACCTGAGTCAAATCAAGGTAATAATCTCGGGCGAGCGCAATGCTGACCACATTGTCTCCTATAGGGTATTATAATCCTGTAGTGTACCGTTACGGTCTTGAATGAAGTGCTCTAACACACTTCAAGGCCTTGATCCAATATGGGTTTTCAGAGTGAAATTATGCGGTGTTTCCAACGATTAATTAATTGAACAAACAACTTGTTTGCACTGATGAAGGGAACAACTGGTTCCCGAAATATCGGTATTTGCAAGAATAAATACCCACACCAACGTAAAAAGAAACAACAAGTTTTTATTACTTCAATATGGGTTGTTGCGCCATTCACATTATTATTATAATATCCGGAATTGTTCGGGAACCACTTGTTCCCTTCATCAATCCTTCAAGTCTCGGAGTCTGTCGATTATCATTAGAAACATCGCACCGATTACACTTTGGCAAAACTTGTCAAAAAGTTGTTTGGAGTCTGAACATGGCATCGTAGAAATTACCATGACGACACTGGATTTGTCAACAACTGCGGAACCATTGACAAAATACACGGTGCGCGATTTCTTATGGAGAAGAACGAAAAACGCCATGAGAAGCGTTGCTCCTCTACACTGCATCCTTGGATCTAGACAAGACTTTTGACCGTGTGCTATGCAAATTCATCTTGTATTTTTGGCGGCTAACGTCAATGAAACAGAATCAGTGACGACTTGCTGAGAACTCAACAACTGCGCTACGAAACTGTTTGCTGCGCAATTTGGACGGCGCTGCAATTTGGATGAATTTTCACTAGACATTCTTTGTATTCGACGCATCAATGAATTTCTTAAATCAATGCTGCTGTCCCTTAGGGTTCTGAGTGTTGACCAACAACAATGAACGCCGCCTCGCAGTAATGTAAACGAAGATTTTGCGTTGGGTCAATTGTGTAACACGATATGGAATTATGCTGATCATGGAAAATTGCAAGAGAGGCTTTTTCGATGGTATGGGACAACGACTAAAGAAAACGAAGTAATAGTGGCTACTGCCAAAAAAATTTTTGTTCTGCGAAAGGATGGATGATTCCGTAGCCTACCTATATAACGATGAAATCTATGAGAGATACCTCCACATTTATGAGCGACCGCCTGGTTGTGGGTAAAATTTCGCTGAATAGGTTGCGATCGCAGATCACTTAATCCATATGGGTGAGAATGATACAGCCCGAAAAGTGTATAAGGGTAATATCTACGGTAGAAAAAGAAGACGTGGCAGACCCTGCCTGAGGTGGAGCGATGGCGTAGACCAGGACGCCAGACAGCTTTTAAACTGAATTGGTGGACCTCGACGCAAAATAAGAAACTTCAGACACCGGTCTGAAGTTTCTTATAAAGGCAGACCGGATACCAATTGCTGCGCCGTGGATGATGATGATATTCATTATAACAGTTGTAGACGTATACCACGCTAGGAAAATGACTCCTTTTTTGAGACATTCTACGAATGGACCAACTCATATTCGGATTAAGCAGGTCATAGTGGATCACATGACCATTCCATCAAATGCATCCCGTTGGTCTTCATAGAAGTCTATTATTGAACAGTGACTTCCTATGCCTGTGGTTCGTGTACTGAATACATTTTTCATTTCCAGTTACAATACACAATACATGTTGTTGAAGTAGGACATCAGACGTAAAGTCCGTTTTTTAAGGTCTCTCGTAAAGAATCTAACTTCCTTGCACTCTTCTGTGTTTTCTTTCAATTTAAAGTTCTCCGCCTCTAAAAAAAACATCCTATACAAGACGTGTGTCGTTTGCTGCAGAAACACAGCAGGCAATACATATAAGAGATGCGCATTTGCGCCTTTGATTCGGCCTCAAACCGGAAGGTTAATTTCTGATCCTGCTTTCACTTTAGAGTTCCATCTCCAGTGTATAGTCTTCTTGGTATGAATGTTTTCACCTAACAACTGTGACTAACATTTACCATTGGAACCATCTTATGGAAAACACCACGCCCAGACTAAAGTCAACTTCATAGTTACTCTGCCAAATCTCAGACTAAGTACATGGAACGGATAAAAGAGATAGAAAGCATTCCTGTGCAAGTAGACTTAATTATGGCCACCCTCAACTACGAGCTTTGCTGAGGAAAGTTGGCATTTAAGTTGATCGTTCAAATCATTCAAACTCAGGATAATAAAATTGTTGTCAAATGTTATGGCACGCTTCTGCCGTTTACAATCGTGTCTCGGCGGTACGCTCAAGGTCACTCTCCTCTGGGTTCCCGGGCATAGGATTATAGAGGGGAATGAGCGGGCTAACGGATTGGCTGAGCAAGGCTATGCTCTTGACAGTCCTTTGGCGAATACAGTCGGTGTTCCGCTGTCGGGGGCTGAATCTACTCGCACTACCTAGCCGGCCTAAGATGGCGAAGGCTTATGAGCTGTGCCAAGTCAAGGGGAATTTGGCCCGATCACGAGAGCTCCTGTGCCAGACGCGTGCAAATGCATTCAAGATTACGGCGGTCTGCACGGGGCACTGGCCCATAGGGGAGCATACCGCTGGGCTCGGCATACCCTAAAATTCGCATTGCCGAAGCTGCGGAGAAGGAAGGGAAACCCTCATACAATTTCTCTGCGAGTGCCCATCTCTAACTAGAGTCAGGCTGCGGACACTGTGTAAACCATTCTTTGGGGACCTCAGAGAGATATCTAGCTGCAGGGTGAGAGAGAAGCTTTCCTTCGTGAATGCTACGGGCTGGCTCTGAAGAAGCCGGTTGGACTCTGCCTCCCTGCTCCCATAACAACAGTCACGGTCTTAGGAGTTTGTGGCATCAAACCGACGCACCAAAGCGCTATTTGGGCTTCTCCGAGCAGCCACTGATACCTACCCTACCCTACGTAGTTCGGCCCATACCGGATGTAGTTCAACACGTACTACACAATGGCAGAGGTTACAAAAGAGTAATAACTTCCTTGATCAGTGAATTGAGTTATTGAATAAGTGTTGGAATCGCTCGATTCGAGAGGTCCTCAAACCACAATCAAGTTCACAGTAAGTCATCACGCCTTAAGTTGTCCTTTCCCCGTTTCCCTTCAACTTATATGTTCAAGCCAACCTTATCGGCGCGAGTAACATGACAAAATCATCGAAGACGCCTCCCTAGCAACTTTTCCACGCTTTGCATAGTGGAAAATGTTCAGCGGATGGTTGTTGAAAAACCATCCTCAATAATATCTAAGAAAACATTTTTTGCAGTGTTACCAGGAAAGATTGGTCAGGATTAGTAGACGGAACTCTTATGCTTAATGGAGCTGCTGTCCTCATTGTAGAATGCCGAGATATACTTAATGTTGACTGTAAACTCCGTATGATTCCAAAAATGGCAAGTTTAAAGATGCACCCAGAGAATAGTCCACGCCTAGAGCCTTATAGCACTCATACGCAAGCTGGTGTTTTTAGGTAGAAAGGTATCAGATTATGAGCTTGTCTCGTTTCGCTCAATTTCTTTAACATACCAATTGATAATGCCGTCGGGCCGCAGGACTGGAATTTGTGACACCCAAGTAAAAACTACAAAGCTATCACGAGGGAATAACTACAGGGAGAATGGAGACGATTCTACAGCCTTGAAAAACCTTCCGCCTCGAGCAATGGCGAACGTTGAACTTCATGATTTGCCCTCTTTGCTTCGGATTGCACTTATAAGTGGATAGGATAGGTCCTAGATGTACCCGGTTTTCAAATAGTATAACTTTATGTAAATGTTTCAACTGAATCTAATTCAAGACGGAAGAAAAGCACCAGGGTGAGTGATTAAAAATGAAGCTGTGCAGCAAAAAAAACAAAGTATGGTGAATGCAACTCCATAAGAATGAAAATCGATCAGTTTTGGATTGCTATGTGTGCTATGCCGGATCAAAGGTAATAAAGACTGTGATAAGATAATAGGAAATAAAAGGTTAGTGGTGGAAATCAGTTTATGCAAAAAAAAATATGAACGGGTCACCGCAAAATATCGATAATACCGGAATGACGTTATCACACACACAACATCTAAAGAATGCGTCGGAAGTACGATCCCTTCATGCCACCATATTCTCCCAAAATGATAAAACACTTCCTGGTGGGATGTTTATAATAAGAAACCTCTCAGAAAACGGAACAATTCAATTTGATTGTATTGCAAAAAGTAAAATAAATAATTTCAAAAGTCCTCAGAATAAGTAAATCCCATGCCAACATCAAATATATATTTATGCTCAGTTCACATTTGCGCTGATAAAGCTGGTGATACTGTAGTCAATATGTAGGAGGAAGTGTTGATTTTTTAGCAGTAGCTTATACAATTCGTAGGGATTTAACGTGAGTACCTGCGGTGTAGGTTTAATGCCAATGTCCTCTTCGGGCGCAGATGGATTTGACGACCACAATCAGGGTCCCGCCGTGACTTACACCTCCTGTACTGGTTTTTACTGCCGCAGCTAAGGGTATGGGCCGGAGTTGTACAGCGCCACTCCACTCCTGAGCCCACAACGAACTTTGCCCGCGGTATGGGCGCAACTACAACCACCATGAAACTAGTACAAAGGGGTCAACCGCAAATAACTGGACCGAGAGCCTCCAAAGATTTTTCCCAGAAAATATGCCTTCAAAGGCCCACCCTGGATTCCATGGTACCAGATAACCTCCGGTGAGGCGTCGTGGCAAGAGCCACTTCAGATGAATCCCTTGCAAACTCGCATCTGATCGCCCTCTAGTACATGGAGACAGGAAATTTAGCGATGCCACGAACATCGAATATCAAAAGTTTACTACTAAGATG
Organism: Hermetia illucens; assembly: GCF_905115235.1. Lineage (NCBI taxonomy): Eukaryota > Metazoa > Arthropoda > Insecta > Diptera > Stratiomyidae > Hermetia > Hermetia illucens. The sequence continues at coordinate 46,039,539 of NC_051853.1, forward strand.
ACAGTAGTTGACAAAATGAAGAAAATGCGGAAATAAAATGGGCATTCAAAACATTATGCGATCCCAGTTGCACTTTATTTCGAGAGCCCTTATTTAGGGCTCGAATCTCGCTCCAGCCATCGACAGACTTCCAATATCGCCAGTACTTCCGCCTGGAATACACTGGCAAAACCTGGGAGACCATACGCCTTGGATATACTGTGTGTATTCGAGAAAACCCCCACGCCGACCCCACAGGCCAGCGAGGTATTTCATCTTGGATGTTACTGTGGCCGAAGAACTTCGCGGCCCAGCATCCGGACTCACGTAGTCTGGCGAACTACGTATTGGTTTTTATTAAAAATGTGTGTGGTTGGAGCATAGGTGCTCTGCATGCTACGTACGTGCGTATCTCTAACGTTATCAAACAGTACGGAACACGTTGAATTCATGGCTACCGAAAATGCCTTCCAATTTTGTACAGTTGTATGTAGTATTTAAGTCACATTTACTCAAAACAATTACAAACAACTTCATCATAATTAATAATGTCTTTTTCCTTTCTACTTTCAGATGTATGTGTGCGAGGAATGCGGTCATACAACAAGTGAACCCGAAGTGCACTATCTCCACCTCAAAGACAATCATCCTTACTCACCAGCTCTACTTAAGTTTTATGATAAGCGACACTTTAAATTTACAAACTCACAATTCGCTAACAATTTACTGGGCCAGCTTCCGATGCCGGTCCATAATTGATAGCCAAATGTAACTCCTCCAAACTCCAAATATTTTGTTTGTTAATTCCTATACATCATGCAATACATTTTATTCTTCCTCGTGAGTAACTGATACAGGTACCCTTAAACTTGGAGTATGAAACTATCAATTATGATTTCTCTAATTTCTAAGGAGTTGATCTCCTGATCTGTGGATTCTTACGTTACTTTCTCTTTTGATCGTATTGATCTCTGGTCAAAACATTTCAACAAATGGCCGCAAGTTGTTTTTGGGTGAATATGAATTGAATTTCATAACCAGCTATTTGCTCGGAAACAACGTCTGGCCCACCTTACGGAAAACGTCCCTACCTTTCCTATATGAAGGAACAAACAAAATGAAACTAAAGCAAAGTATCGGGTTTTTTGTGCAATCTCGGTGTTGGATTTCTAATTTAACTTTAGCGATAAACATTAGTCTTAGTTATATTATTTTATATATTACAATATTATAAAACAGTGAAGTAAATTTATTTTATACTTATTGAATTCGATTTAAGCTAAAAATAAAATGAATCGAAAATGAAATGTTTAGAAGTGAATAATTTGGAGCAAACATCACTTTAAGTTGCTAAACGTAAAATAAACATTCGCGGAGGGTAGCTACCCAGCAAAAGACAAATTTTCATAAAAGCCACTTTACAAAAATATAAAAAGAAAAAAATGGGCAGAAAAAACATCACCTGTGAGAAGACAATAACGTCAATACAGTAAAATTATGGATAATATTAAAATAATAATTTATGTCAGACTTTAGTAGGAAGTAGGCGAAGTTAAAACGAGAGAAAAAGAATTAAACATGAATTGTAATTCGGAAATTCTTGATATTATGTTTCTTGGAATAAAGATAGTTTCGAAATTGTATTCAATACACATTATCCACGCACATCTTGAATATATTTGAATTGGAAATTTCTCGTTGAGATCATGAAAGAATTCATTTCTTGTTTAATTTCTCAGAAATATTAACTTATGATACTGAAATGAACTTAAAATCTCATTTTATTTTTGTAATTATACTCTTTTGTAGAAAAATGAAAAAAATGCATATTTAAATCGAATGTTTGGTTGTTTCTTTTTTTTGAAAAGAAAAGGAAGGAAGTGTAGAAGAGATTTTCGCGAGGATAGTCACGGTGCGTTAACCAGTAAAGCTAAACTCAAACTTCAGTTAGTTGGCTTTGATATCCTATATGACCTTGAGCGCCTTTACAAAGATTTTCGCTTGTCAGCAGGAATTTAATTTCTCCTTTCCGCTGCATGAACCTTTGCTACTTCACAAATTTATAGTGGATGGGTTACACGACGAATGCTGACTCTAGTTCCAAAATTGTGGAGCTAGACTAATCATTACCAGCGATATTCGAGTGCTCTGGCACCCACATCAGGAATGTTTCGTTCAATCGGTCAAATTTGTGCAACAACTGATTGCAACTTCACACCAACTGACTTGTAGTGTAGCAGATTCGAATGGCGTGAGAACGCTGTTTATGTTGTAAGCACTCTTCCGCTGCCAATAACGTGGTCGCCTGGAATTCTTCACATATATCGGTCATTAGCAGTTCGCTGCCCTTCACCGAGAACTTTCTCAAGCCTTGGATTTAGGTATAATGGCAGCTAGGGGGTCGTCATATCGCAAGTGACCCATTAAAGACTGTTGAAGACCATTCCCTAGTGATTTGGATAATATAAGTAGACATTTCTTCCGAATTATCGACAATGGAATAAGAAAAAATACTTATTCCAGGCGTATCATCTTAGGATAAGCTACTAGCATCCGGCCAGCAGACTGTAGGCGTCGGAGGCAGTACATTTGGTGCGCGCGGAAACATCACTGTGCTGTAACCAACAGAAGCAACTTCATGGAGCGTGGCGGCAAACGAACTGCTGTTGGCAAATTGGACAAACAAGCGAAGTCAATGACCCCCATGGGGTAAGGATCGACAAGAATGTCGGCTGCCCAAAGCGAGCAAAAAAGCGGAAGTCCGTTGGAGTCCTGGTTAAGAGATAGTATCTGAAAACCATCCATATTCCGTGTAAATTTGCAAAAAATGAAAAGGTCGGTTCTGTCGACGAGCGGGACGAAGAGGAACAGAAAGTAGCTGGACCAGCAGAAGGTGAAACCTACCTACTGCCTTTAAATGCGACCGATCTCAGAACGAGATTGAGGAAGAAAACAACAGGAGCGGAGTTTACAAGAGTTCAGACACTGAACAAACTCTGCAAACAGTAAAGTTGCAACAACCTGTCGACGAAACACGCAATGCAAAACCATTCATCGAGACGTAGCCAGGAGTCGTTCACTGGTGGCACAGGCGGACGGTAACTTAGTAAACTGGCATCACAAGCATGGATCAGTATTTAGGCCAGGCTATATTATTAAGCATGCACTGTTCGGCAAGATGGAACAGGTGTGATGTATCCCCTGTTTCGATTCCTCCCAGTTGTCCGTGGGTAATAACATGCGAGGACCAATTCTCTAGAGAGCTTTCCGGTTTGTGCATCGCTAACATTAGCAGAGCTTGGGAGAGCGTGAAGCTGTAGATTCACCCAGAAGAGCCTGATTGCCGAAGATCCGCAGGGACACAAACCAGCTCATCTAATCCCTTCGTCTTAAAAACTGCACGATCCCCATGGATGACTGGGTGGGGATCAAGCAAGAAGAACACCAGGTAGGCAGAAATACTGGAGAAGGCAAACTACAAGTGCAGTCTGATAGCGCTGCGCTTTGCAAATCGATTAACGACTTGGAAATTCACGCTCTAAACGAACTCTTAGAGGATATGGAAGTCGACGGTCTAATGGGCCTGGCGCATTTATCTCACTGTTCGGACTTGAGACAGAGAACCTGTGTATATCCTTCGCTTACATGGCTTATGATAAATCAACTCCCCAAGAAGGAGTAGAGCATATGATGTATGTTATTGTAGCGAGCAAGGGCAACCTTTTGATAGACTGCGCTGTCAAAACGAGGGACACGCTTCGGGGAAGGTCGGGAAGCAATGAAAGAAGCCAATTCATTATTAACACAAACCTATTAGTATGAATCATACGTCTCATAAGTCTCCGAAACTTGCGTTGATAGCATCTGTGTGACAGCTAAACCAGTTAAAGGTCAGGTCATTGCCCGTGATGGAATAAAAAATTGTCCTACGTCAAGAAGCTGACCAGACAAGTCTTTAACATCTGATATAGGTATAAATAATGGCGGCCACGCAAGGATTACCTGAAGCGGTAGGAGTTGGTCGCCAGGATTGTCATATTGCGATCTTGATTGAATTATTCTCAGAACAAGGAAAGTATCAGCGAGTCTGGGAGACTTAGTAAGATACTGGCCAACTGGCATAAAAATCCATCCTTTCTTAAAAAGTGGGAAGGCTCCTGGAAAGAATCTTCAGGTGGGATCTTGGAGCCACTAGTCCGAACGCATTTCCATGCCAGCATCCGAAGAAAGCTACCATGACGTGATAATTAGCACAGTTAAGTCATTTTTACACTAGAGGCAGTCTTGAGGTCGATTGCATTTGAAGGCGGTGGGTTTAGTCTTCTGCTCGTTTCCCGGGCGTTTGTTGTTATGTTCGTCGACAACCGCCTGGCAGTGGAAGTGTTTTTATCCGCTCGTCGACAGTACCAGCCTATTTTTTCTTCGCAATCTTGCTGAAAATTTGTATGACCTACGCTTCTTTGGTTGTTTGCGATGACCAACATTTCTGCCAGCCCTTGCTTTGAAGAGTCCCTCAACGTCGACGGTTTCTTAAATCTTAAAAGTTATTCGAATAATTAAGGTAATGTCGGAATTTGATTGAATTCCAATCAATTCTTCTTGCTAAAAAAATCTCAAAAAAGTATGTGAAAAAACCGCTTCTCCTCTAACAAATAAAATCCTGCCTGTCAATATAGAAGAGATAGCCAGATATCTGGTAATGACATAGTGGATTGTGATGGTCAGAACATCATCCTGAGTGGTCAGAGACTAAAGCTAAAGCTATCCCAAAAACCTAAAAAATGGTATTGGTTATAGTGTACCTATTAATCATAGTATCTCAAGCAAGCCTATAACCGTCAGAAACTTTAGTATGTTCCCTATTTCCAGATCTTTCCGCTTTGCGTCTGGTATTAAGTGTTCTCCCAGATGCCTCGACCTACTTTGCACAAGTGTCAGACATTGCCCCAGGATGTGTATAGAGGTTTCGTCATACTCCTCATAAAATCTGCAGGCAGTGTCCGTAGATATCCCTAGCTTCTCTACGTGATAGTTCAGCCGATAATGATCAGTGATTCGGAGGTTTCTTTTGGTGAGGTTTAAGCAATCCTTTGTGCGCATGGGTTCGTATCCCTGAATAAGCACCCTGGACTGCTCCATCCCCGGTAGGCCCGCCCAGTATAGTTCCCTCAACCGTTCCTCTTCATTTCTTAGAGTCATAGCCATAACACCGTTTCCGATTCCACAGAAGGGTTCTGGCCGGTGTAAAGGCAGCCCTTCTTCCTTCTTGGCTAGTTCGTCGCCTTCCAAACCAGCATGGCCTGGAACCCAAAGTATCGAAACCTTGTTGGACGAGCCGAGTGTATTCAGTCTCTCAAGGCATTCCCACACCAGTTCAGAGTTCACCTGGTTGGACCTAAGTGCCTTGATCTCTGCTTGGCTATCGGTGAGAATAATTATGTTCTGCCCCCTGTAGCTCCTTTGCAGATTAAAGGCACATTTGTCTATGGCGTATATTTCCGCCTGGAATATGCTAGTCTACCTGCCCATTGGCTCAAAGTACATTTTCCTTGGACCAATAACACCGGCACCTGCTTCCTCTTCTGTGAGGGATCCGTCAGTGTACTCAGTGTAATCAGTTGCTGGTTTAAGCCGAATGTCGCAGCCACGTTCTCCCAGTTTAAACATTCAGTTGCTCTTAAGATTTCTGATCGCACAGCAAGCACAGAAACTAGTAGTGGTGCAAAAACTTAATACACGCGATTTCGATTCACGAAAAAGGATTTGTCGAAAATCTGCCTCATGACACGCTTGTGTTCTTCAGCGATGAGGCACACGTTAATAAACAAGACCTGTGACATTGGAGTGGCACGAACCCCCGAGAACTTCACGAGCAGGCCCTGAATGTAGAACGTTTGATGTGCATTATCAAGAGCTGGCATTATTGGACCGTGGTTTTTTGAAGAAAACGACACGGCAATTGCAGTTACTTTTGAATGAATGAATGAATCTGAGGGATGTGTGGTTCCAACAAGACGGGGCCACAGTTCACACGGCACGAACATCAATGGATCTCTTGCGCGAACATTCTCCTGAACATCTAATCTCTTTGAGGGGTTAATTTGAATGGCCAACACGCTCTGATTTTTTAATGGAGACATTCCAAACCCTTGGTGTATACTAATCGTCCAAAGACCTTGGCTATGCTGAAGACCAATATTCGTGCTGCTATTGCTACCATCGACACGAGCCCACTGGAAAAGATGGAATAAAACTTTCGATTTCGACTCTCTCAATGTATTGGCCGGAACAGAAATCACGTCCAAGATATTATTTCCAAAAAGTAATTAAAGAAAATTTAAATATACCTCTATGTAAAAATAGAAATATTAAAATGATATTTCAAATATTTATTGTTGTATGATCTTTTCTAATAAGGAAGTTCCCGCGCCGCACCCTGTATACAAATACATTAATGAATTTTTTTTTTAAATTTGTTTTTAGGGAGAGGTAAGAGGTGGTAGGTTTTATGGATAATTGAAATGAAATGATTATTCTATTAAAATTTAAAATGCTGCTACATGAATGTTGAGGATGGGAAAAAGGAAATTGAGAGAAGTACAGGGTGCGGCAGCATAACTTCCTTTTTTCAAAACTCAATAAAAACTATTGTATGCATCGGAAAATATTTATTTATTTTTTATAATGTAGGTACATGTCTAAAGTTTTTATTTACATTGTTTTGAAGATCAAATCTATTAGGTGACGTCCCCCATTCTCCATACATTGCGTAAACCGATTTCTGGCGTTTGTCATGACTCTTGTTAGCATAGCAGGTGTTATGTTGGCAATTTCTTCTTGGATGTTGGTCTTCAAATCTTGTAGGGTTCTTGGACGGTTCACATAAACACGGGATTTCAAAAAACCCCATAGAAAAAAATCACAAGGGGACAGATCGGGAGAGTGTGCCGGCCATTCCAAATCGCCTCTAATTGAGATAAGGCGCTCTGGAAAGTGTTCCCTCAAAACAGCCATCGATGCTTTTTAAGTGTGTGCTGTTGCACCGTCTTGTTGGAACCAGGTGTCCCCCAAATCTAAATTTTCTAGCCGTGGGAAAAAAAAATTCTGTAGCATGTTTACATACCGGTCCGAATTCACTGTCACTGTAACCTCATTTTCCTCAAAAAAACCGGGGACCAATAATTCCAGCTGAGGAAATTGCACACCACACTGTGACTTTGGGTGAATGCAAAGGCTTTTGATGCAATTCTCGAGGGTTGGTGTCAGCCCAGTAGTGCATGTTTTGTTTGTTAACCGACCCACACAAATGAAAATGGGCTTCATCGCTGAAAAAAACAATAGCACCCTCGGGAACGACATCAAGAAGAAGCTCACACGCGTTCATCCGAGAATTGAAGTCACGTTCTGAAAGTTCCTGCACTATCGCCATCTTATAGGGATGAAAATGAAGATCATCACGAAGAATTCTTCTCACAGAACGATCGGATAGTCCAAGGGCAGATGCGTGTTTGCGCGCAGAACGCCGTGGCGATCGCAACATTAACGCTCTCACTGCTTTAATGTTCTCAGGTGATCTAACGGGCCGAGGAACTCCAGTTCTTCCTATTGTCGCACTTGCAGTTTGTCTGAATGTAGTGACCCATGTAACAATTGATTTGCGGTCTGGGACGGGAGCTAACGGGGCTAAATTAAAGCGATTCCGAAATGCACGCTGTGTTGCAATAACCGAACATCCGCTTGAAAAGTAAACCTCAAGGGCAAAGGCACGCTCCTCACTATTCCAACGCATGATGGCGACTGAACCGTGTCGGGACAAAACTTTACAGTATCCCCTCTTGAACGAGACCACTAGCTTTCCGCTATGACATCAACTAACTGAGTGGCGCGCATTTTTAAAAAGGAAGTTATGCTGCCGCACCCTGTATATTGGAAAGGGTGTTAAAAATGGGAGAAAAAGGAAGCATGTTGCCTATCGACGGATGCATTCCCTTTTTGATTGTCTCTGTAGAAGGCGAATAAAGAACTGCACCTGGCACACAGGCACGGACACTACAATCTAGTGACTGTAAATCCTACGAGCCTAGTGCAGTTTTCGTTGGTTACTACTTGAAGCCCGATCGTTTTGAATTCACCATCTTCCCAGGGCAGATTTTTGGGTATTGATTTAGACACTTGTAAAAGTCGTTCTTTAGATTATCCTGTTTTTCTAGGAGTATATTTCTATAGTTAGAATTTGAATGTTAAAAAAATGTCTATTCAAATTGTCCATTATCGGTTCATTATAGAAAATCTCACTCCATCTAAGGAAAGTTTTAATTCCACTATCGAGGAGTAAAAATCATTTCTCCAAATGTTCTAAACAATTTTTATTAGAGTAGAAAAGAACAAATTTGTGTAACATATTCAACACGATTTAGTCTTTTAATATATAATATTGAATTAATTAAAAGATGTTTAACAATCGCAATTAAGGTGGCAAACACCATGCAATTAAGTATCTACAATTGACGGGAATTAAAATTGTTTCAAATCAGTTAAAATGTTTGAACTTGCTCGTTTGGCTAGAGAATTTAGACCACGACTAGGTAAGTCTACACACTGCTACCTTCTCTTCTACCATAAAATACTTGTTAATACTCGTTCAGTTAATCTAAAACGTCTAGTTGGATCCTACAGAAGTTCCGGCGCTTAGAATGCCTAAATCTTTTCTTTATTGAAGTTCCCCCACCCTAAGTTGAGTTTAGTAATAAAATATTTGGTTTTGTAAGCAAGCATTATGATCCCTAAGTGAAATTCTCTAAACAATCACTCCAAGAAAATTGAAAATTTTATTGTTCCTTCCTTTTTGGTATTTGGTGTATGAAACGAGTCAATATGAAATCTTCTTAAAATCTACTTACGAAATTGTTAACTACTTGAAAAGTTTACTCTCTTTGTATATTTTAGTGTTCTAAGGCCATTTGAAAGATATATGTATATTGTATTGTGCAAAGTTGATCGCCTGCCCATCCACTACCGAATCTAACAAGAGAAGCGTAAAACCGATTTGGGCATTCACACCGCGAATGTCCTCTACTAAAGTTACCCACGAGGTGTTTATGATGAGCAGGGATCACTACGTCTACAGTTTAGTAGGAATTTAATTAGGTTTGTTGTTTTTCGTTGATTAAACTGGGATTCCAGTTCGGTCCTTGATTTTCCCGAGGACATTGACATGAACTTTACTGTAGCCGGTCTTTTTGCCTTCGGTTGAGGAACACGAAAGAGGCGATGAGTTCTTTGAATCACGCTGTGAGGATCTGCGGCTGATTCCTGTGTCCTGTGATTGATTGATGCGTTCTTCTTCTGATCGAGGAACTTTCTCTGATGATCCTTGTGATGACAGCTTGTCGACCTGTAAATAGTAATAATGGGAGATCAGGACGGTATTGTAGTGAGGTGAAGTGAAAAGAAGTTTTCGCAAATGTTATATTTTATAATGAGAAAAAAGAGAAGAAGAAAGAGAAGAGAAAGAGAAGAAAGAATTTGTATGAGGCGATTCGAGTTTATGAAAACCTGAGAAGTAACTGTCACAGTGGGTCCTGGTGTAAAGTAATACAGGTTAAAGTCACTTAAAAACGATTAAATTTTTATTGAAAAGGAATGGAAATTATTTGCACGATTACAGTTTACTCTCAAAGATGACTGTGAACATTTTTCAACAGCAACTTGTGAGTATTGATTCAGACTATTCAGACTAAATATGTATATGCAAATAAGTATAATCCCTGTTGTTCTGTGCTGAATCGACCAGAGGAAGGACAACTTAAAAAAACATGTCAGATACGTTTTGGAGCAGTAGTATTATATCGTTATTTAGTGAGTAACCACGACAGGGGGTTTAATTGAAGATAAATACCAACAAATTCAAGGTTCTCAGTGTGACGTGTCAACGCACTCTTCTTAGGAACATCAACGAACAGTTCAAACTAGCCTTTGATTTACTAAAAGTGACAAGGTAAATTTGTTTGTCTCGTGGAGCAAAGAAGAATTCATTTTTCTTCTCTATAAAATAATGTGGGTAGTCAAAGGGTAGTATAGGTCCCAGGATGAAACGTGGATTGGTATCGACGATAGAGCATAAAACCTGCGAAACGCCTGCTGAACCAACACCAACCAAACCCTATCTCCACCTCCACATGGTGACCGCTCGGAGCTATTTCTTAGCAAAAAGCTGCAGACGAAGGAGGATTAAGGCCGGACAAATTGTACTAGTTGGATCTCCTGCTGGGGTTGGATAGGGTTGACAGCCCTACACGAAAAAAAAATTGTTACCGAGCCACAACAGGAGCCTCGGACTGGACTGATAACACAACGACGAACCCGGCAACGTAGACGGAATAACGATTTGCGCATTTTCTCATGGAACGTGCGCTCCCTGTGCAGAGAAGGAGCTGCCAAGCAGCTAGCCGATATTCTGTTCCAACATAGGGTTGATGTAACAGCGTTGCCAGAGATGCGTTGGACAGGGACCAGTTTCCTGGAGAAGAGCCACCACACCATATATTATAGTGGCCATCCAGTAAATCATGTGCTCGGAGTAGGTTTCTTAGTCAGCTAAAAAATGAAACCTGCTGTTATTTGCTTTGAAAACATAAGCGGAAGGCTATGCACTCTGCGTTTGCGAGGCAAATTTAGAAATATAAGCTTCATTAACGTTCACGCCCCTACAGAGGAGTCTGAAGAGTCGGAGAAAGATACTGTCTACGAGGCAGTAGATTATTCAGTTAGCAGTATCACACGAAATGGTTGTTGGAAATACCTCGTTGGCGCGGAAAGCGGTCCACAAACAAACATGGACCTCTCCAGACGGGGCCACTTTCAACCCAATTGGCCTTGTGTTGATCGAACGCCACCATCTCTTGATGAATGTGAGAACATAAAGCGGGGCCAATATAGACTCGGGTCACTATCTCGCTGGCATTGTCCTCCGGGCTCGAATAACAACACCACCTACAATCCCCTCTGACAATCCGGTGAGAGTTAACACTGAAACCATCCATACCACAGCCCCCCGCAACACCAATAAGGGAGAAATAGGTGCCGCAATAACTGCAGTCAACAGAGATCCTGGAGATCGAGCATCAGCAAATAATTTTCACTATCATTTATCATTGATAATGCCACAAACATACTTGACCCCAGCCGCAAGAAAAGTCGAAACGGCTGTTTCGACGATGAGTATAAGCCAGCAACGGAAGGAAGAATACCGAGGAATGTTGCTTTCTCAAAGGACGTGGGCACGCGCGGAGACTTATCACGAATTCCGTCAAGCGGAGAAGCAACTTCACAGGCGGAAAAATTCCTTTCCTCGGAGAACCAACAGGCCTGTGAACTCGAAAACTACAGGAAACAACCGACACCAGCCGCGAAAGTTTTATCAATAAGTCAGCAGAATGAAGCCTTATACACCTCGACGCTCATCCTGCAGAGGCAAAGAGGGAAATTTAATTTCCGACGATGCTCTGCTGTTCGAATTCCTGCGACGTGAAAAGCTGGTACTGAAATCACATCTCTCGGGAAAGAATAAGATAAGTGCATTGAAAACCAATATGGAAAAGGTCCAGAGAAGGACACCGATTACTATGTCCAAATTCCGAACGCATCATCTAAATTTTGGTGTACAGCGGATGAACCTGCCTCGTGACATCGGAGGTTGGAGCGTGGTTGACGTGGCGGCACAACATCACCGCCAAGTCGACTGGCTACGCGTTTATTTTTACAGCAAAGAGAGAGGCAGTCCTTTGCATGAAGTTGTTTGTAGGGCAGACTTAACTTGGAGGATTGATTTTTCGATCTTCTGAGTGGGGCGAAGTCGGACCAAGAGCGGATTGATGAATGGAATGCCATGCACCACACAACAAGCCTGACGTGCTGTTAGTTGACAAGACGGGTCGTTTCGTGTATATTATTGATGTTGCTATCCCCCATAATAGCAATATTGAAAGAAAATACCTGCAGAAGAAGGTAGCTCGGGAAATCAAGGAAATTTGGTTTGACGAGAAACTGGTCGTAGTTCCCATAATATTGTCAGCTTTAGGTATTGTACCTAAATCCCTCACGGTTTCCTTTGATATCCTGGGACTCCCACAGAGCCTGGTTCCATCCAGAAGCACACCATCTCGCATACGTATTCGATGTTGCGGGGATTTATCGACGGATTCTCCCACTAACCTACCACCCCCAGCGCCTCTTTATCTTTTAAGTAGGTAGGATCGTCCGAGCCTAAATACTTGGCACTTAGTGTTAGTTTAATCTGGCATCTGCCGACATTGTGACAACTCGGAAAAATAAAATTAAATTAATAATAATTAACAATCTTAAAGACTATGCATGAAAACTGGGAATATACATAGCTTTTAGGTAAGCTAATAATTTGATGCTGTAAATTTGATTTGGAAACATATTAAGTCATAAATTTGATTTGGAAAAACGTTGATTTCATTTCAGCAGAAAATCGTGAATTTGATTTGGAAAGACGTGAATTTGGTGTCGAAAGCCATTAATTTTAATTTTTAATCTGGAATGCCGTGAAATAGAGGTGGAAATGCTATTTATAAAATTAATTTCCAGCCATCTTTCCATGCGTTTCTTGGTTCTCTGGTCATTGTTTCTTCGTTAATCTTATTAAAATCGATTCAACACCTGTCTGTCCGTCTACCGGTCCTACCCAATTTAGTCGAAAATGGCTGAATCTACTGTCATGGAATTTAGTGGTGATAGCGCAGTGAGTGGCTTCCCGTATATACGAGAGGGGCCATCTTCGATCATCATTGAAGACGCCGAGATAGGAAGGGTACTCCAGAGGTCGCGCCTTATCAAGATCTGAGGCAGGAGAGACATCGATTGCGGATACGATCCTTCGTAGATCTTCCCTCTAGATTGCGGCATTTGAGTCATGAGTAGTCAGACTTTCCATGCCTGGTCGAGTCTTTCTTAATTTTTCTGTTTCTAGCTTCGTATTTGCGTTTTTTGTGCGCTGGCGCGTGATATTCCTTTTTGTAATTTAGGTTCTGGTGCGGTCCCAACTACTGGATAGATGACACGAGCAAGTTTTTTTGATGACATAGAAATCAAAGTGTCAAAAAAGGTTTCTCCACAATCCCGAGGTTAACTAGCAGAAAGGGATATAAGTTGGTATCAATGGGATACTTTAACTGTATTTAGGTGCTGACAGATATAGACAATCGATTTGACGGTTGCGTGTTAGCTTTGGCTTTATCAACAACGTCCCTTTCAAAACAATTGAGCTATGGCGCCGACATTTGGAGGGAATGCCGGTAACAGATTTGGCAACCTTATAAAATAAAATACAATTTAAAGTAGGTCAGTGGGGACGTCACACGATGGTAATAGCTTTTCGAATTATTGAAAGCTATTCTTTTGCCTCATCAGTCAAGAAATCTAAACAGTTTCTCTAAATCTGTTCTAAAACGTTTAGGCAATTATGGATCACTGTGGTTAATCTATGATGATGAGTAATCTAAAACCGTCCCGGTCAACTGATTGGGCTACTTCTTACCTTTTAGTCGAAATTACAGGCTTCAGTACATACTTTATAAAAGTCTAGAATAGGCCGATTGACTTCTCTTCTGTTCAGGGTTTTCTTTCACTTCTAAAATAAATAAGTTCCTAGCCTAATTATTTCGCATGTTATTCCGTTATCTACGCTTGCTTCGTCATTCAGAGATGCCTAAATTTTTCCGACGGATTTCAGTCACCTAAAATTCTGGAATCAGTTTGACTTGGCTATAATTGTTTAGATCAGTCGGTTGTAGAGATAATGTGACCAATTGCCCGACTCGTGAAATATATCGGCATTCAATTTTTCTTTGGCGAACGTTTAAAATCAGATGAAACTTCGTCGAGATTAAAGAATAAACATTTTCGAAGACTTACACATTTTCCAGGTAATAGCAACTCAAGCAAATAATCGTTTGAAATTGAGAAGAATCTTGACTTTATCTGTGACCTCCAGAATTTCCGAAGAAAGGAAGAGGAGAAAATGAGGATAATTCCCCAAAACTTCACTCGCAAAGGCACCCTTAAGATAATTCCCCAAACCTTCACTCGCAAAGGCACCCTTAGCTTTTGATGCAGGATACTTTGATTGAGATACATGTGGGAAAAAGCCACGAACACGATATTTAGCATGTGAGAATTAAGACAATTTCTTAGCTAAACTTTTCTTCAAGCTCGCAAATTTATTTGTCTGTTTTATTTTGTATACACACCTCATCATCAATCGCTTTGAATTGCCAACTCCAGTTTGCCCTGTACAAAAATGGCCGATGGTCGAATCGGTTGTCGTCGGGACTGTAGCTTTCAGCGTGAATTGCTGGGGTCAAGATTGTCATCTTATGTCGATTAATTGCGTAGCACCTGAAGAAATGTTTGACTTTATCCGCGACCTGAAATCAAATAAAAAAATATCGATTATGATTGTATCTGTATTATTTCTTCAATTTGATATAACCTCTTTAGGCGACAGGTCACCCTTCCAAGTTGCAACGAGTTTACAGAACATACTATATGGTCCACAAAACGCCTGCTTCCTTAGTCTTCCAAACTCACTCAGTTCGGCATAAGTCATACCCATATCCTGTTCGTCAGTTTGTACAAGCTGCCCTTCAAGCAAGGGTTCTAATTCTGCAGTCGGTGGAGCGCCGATGATATCATGCAAAATCGGCAAGTTGAATCTATAAATGCGATATCAGTAAGCCTGCCTATGAACAACGGCTTCGTACGAATTACCTGTCTTTCGCATATAAAAGAAATTTCTTAAGATCAGTTTTCGAAATCCCACCAATTGGATTAACATCTGCACTGGAACAATCATATTTGGTCATATATCCTCGTAGTGATTCGTCAACGTTAGCCGATCCAAGCACCAAGAGACCTCCTGGTCGATTTCGAACCCACAACATTAGTTGGGCGAAAAGGTAGGCAAGCACCATTCTTATTCTAGATTGTATGTTTTGTAAAGCTAAGTTTTGCCTTGGGCATCCACCCTGAGTACGGAACTTTGGCGTGAGACCTGTTACTGCGTTGAAGATTGTAAGTAAAGCACTAACTGCGGAATCGATGTTGATTTCGATATGATAGCTGAAAAATGTTTTAGTCATATAATATAAAGTCTGTAAACTGAATACCCACGAGACAAAGAAACTTAGATAGTGGAGAAACAAATCAATAGAATAATAGCTTTCAGTTAATAATTAATTTTTGTCTCCACTATATTTGATCGGGAATGAAAACCTCAGGAGTTGTTCAAAGTTTTACCTGCCCAACTGATTGGCCAAAATAGATGCACGTTGTCGCGTCTCCTTACTCGAATTCACACTTCCCATAAAACATGTCACCAAGAGTCGATTACACAAAGCCGCTGGATTGTCTGGAGTGAATTCAGGATCGCCCAATATTTTTCGGACGTCATGCAATACCTGATCATCACCGTCTTGAACTGCTGCAACAACGAGTCTACACATTGAATGAACAATAGTCGCGGAACTGCTTGAATCAACGCCTCCGCTTAGCGGCAGGAAGAAGCCTCCTTGCCCCGATCTTCGTAGATAGTCCCAAAGCCAGCAAGCTGGGCCAAGTGCGATTTCTTCCTCCGGTGTGTGATATATCCATTGAATTGGGCAATTTGTGATTTTGAATATGTCATTATGGGTGGACATTTCGAAGTCACAACTAATCCGCGGGTATGTGGGAGCAGATGCCGCAATATTTGATCGTGATCGCATTGCCACTCGATATGACCTGATGTCCTCGAGGTCAATCGTGGCTAGAATTACTTCCTGTAAGAAAGTAAAGTATTAATAGTTTGAAATTAAACCTAATTCGTCAGAAAGCTGGTTACATACCACATCTTGTAATGAGAATTGTTTTCCGCGAGATATCACATCCCCATTGAGAGCAATGGCAGAGCATCCATTGAAGTAGACTCGCTGCCCATCACAACCTCTCAAATTGCTAAATAAATAGGCACCACCAGCCTTATAACTGGCATTTTTTATAAGATCCGCTGTAATATAGGCTTTTCGCAGTTGCATGTAACTACCAGAGCCGTTCGAGATGATTTCAACCCCCGATAAAGACATGTCAATGTGAGTGCTAAAAATGCTCAATTATCATTTATTGTTCCACACAAGTTATTGCTAGGTACCTTCTGACATTCCACAGTTCTTCACACATTTCAAATCCAATGCACGTATCACGTGTAGCAATTACCGCATCCCCAATTGGAACTGTGTGTTGGCCTGTGTGAACAGATATCATCCGGGGTAGATAATAGTCTTCCGTTCGGAGAGTCTGAAAATTTCAAGTGGAATATTATAAATATATAAAATATATAAATATATCAAACTGAATTTTCGGGAATTGATTTTTTAAGGGCTAAAATCGTTCCTGTTTACATAAAAAGATGCTACGCTCTTCTTAGTACAACAATAGTACTACAGAAGTTAGACACAGAACAGACAGTCGAAACCTAAGTCCTAAAATAATAGCTGGTAAATTAAATGCGTGGGCCGTGGGGTCGCCGGATGACTAACACGAAGAGATTTCGTGATTTCTGAACATAAATAGTAATGATGAAAGGGGAGGCGGTTATTAGTAGTATTTCCACAACAACATGGTTTAGCGTACGGTTCACATATGCGGTGAAATTATTATTGAAGCCAGGAAGCTGCAACCTTCATTTATCGTTATTGCAAGCAACCATGCTTTCAATGTCAATGGGGAACCTGTATCACCGGGAGCACGATCAAGTAGATTAAAGTGAGTTATAAGAGAGCAAGCAGGGAAGCTATTAACATAGTATGCTGGTCCCAAGCCCAGGTCCTGCGACAGGTCGACTAAAAAATAGGGCGTTCACCTCAATCGATGCGGCAGTACGGCAAAGGTCCTGTCGAAATGAGAGGGTTCTTGACGCATGGGCGGCGTCAGGACGTATGTAAATTAGTCCGAGCAAAATAAATACGTGTCTGCACGTTAAATGTTGGCATCCTAACAGGAAAGACCGAGAAACTCGCAAAAGTCCTTCGGAAAAGCCGCATTGATATCTGCGCTCTGCCAGAAAACCCGACGGTCAGCTGCCAAAAGCTGCGGCGTAGAACACAAACGCCGTAAAAATTGTTATTATCTTCTCTATGTAGGTAGTACACACACTCAATACGGCAATGCGCCATCTCAAAGGGTTTCCGTGATGCCATTAAAGAGGTCGAACGATTTGAAGATCGGCTGATGAAGCTCACTATAATAGTAGCTGGGGTTTGGAGCGCGCAATTTGGGTGGCGTGCGTATAATCGATTTTGCGGACACCCATTCCCATCTTCCTACATTTTATAGTGGGAATAGTAAAACGCAAATGAACTATATTCTCATAAGATGCCGATATTTTACCACCGTCATTGATTACAAAGCCGTTCTTAATGAGACCACCGCACCTCAGCATCGGCCGTTGATTGCCGTCCTGTGAACCAAGCCACCGATAAAACAGCGTGAGGAACGCACTGGCCCGCATTTGGCTTACACATATAGTAAGTTGCATCCTTTTACGTCGAATTTACGTTACATGCAAAACGGGGTTGTACATTTTTTTTAAACAAATATAGCCATGTGGGGTATCAGATTAAAGGTCTCGGTTAGTAATTTTCGGTCTTAGTTTTGACATTTGTTGAAAAGGTGGGGGGAGCGGGGGGTTGAAAGTGACCATTTCTTTGACGAACCCATACTCAGAAACTACCCAACCGAAAAATCTCAAAAAAATCAAGAGGCTGCTACTATATGGTGCCTAGGCTCCGAAATATCCTCCATATCGATACCTCTTCAAATAAAGTTAATGATAGTACATTACTAACATTTTTAGTAACTGACAGGAAACCCCCCTTCAGCTCACCCTAGAATCACGACATTTTGCAGCAATATAAGCTACAGCATAGAGCATCCTGCCAAATTTGGTGAAAATCGCACTATTACTAGCAAAGTTATAATAGATCAAAACTGTCGTTACTGTGCAAATTCAAGACTTTGAATGTCAATATCACTTGAAAGTGGATATTCTCACATAATATATGCATATAATACGTGCTATATACTAATGGGACAAATGCACACTCAAATCTCTTTATAAAAGAAATACACAAAACCTTTTATACCTGAAGCGTCTAGCTTCCGGTTTCTCGACTTATTTTAAATATCGTTGAAAAGATGTGCCCAAATTGAGTTCTGCTATATTATTTCTGTGTGTAGCATTGTCAAGTTTAGAAATCATCGTTCAAAGTGACAAAAAGTGCCGCAATTAATGTAATTTGTCGCTATTAAACCCCCAGTTCGATTAATAGTACGCTGGAGCTTATTTCGCGAGTCTGGGAACCTTATCAATAGGTAATGCGTTTAGAACATGGAATAAAGAACTGAAATTTAAGTTACCTGCGGAAGTAACGTTGCTGCTTTTTGGAACAAAATGACGACGGAAATGCAAACAGAACAAAGCCAATTTTAATGCGTGAAAAATCTATATGAAAGCATCGTCAGTGAAAGTGGCAACAGTCAGTGATCACTCCTTCATTTAAAATCCTAAACACAACATGGGAGAGGAAGAAAGTTTCTTTTAAATTAGTTGTATCTGTGGATTCAGGACTCCTTACTCTCTCAAAGAAAAATTCCATATGAAAGCATCACTCATAAAAAATGATGCAGGGAACTATGTAGGTGGTAATCCAAAGTTACAAAATCCTAGACGCGTCGCAACAAAATCATCGAAGAAAGTGACGTGATTCTGGATAGGCCGTAATATTCGTGCAAAAATCAAACAATGAAAAGTTCAGAAAAGCGTCGAAGCGTCGTTCGAAAATGAAAACTGATCAAAATAGGAATGAAGCAGAAAACAAACTGCGTTCAGGGCCGTACAGAGAAAATCCGGGCTCGGGGTGAAAATTTGGTAAAAAATTAGGGCCAACGTGAAAATTTTAGGAGACTGGCGTAAAAATTATGCGGGCCCCATGTCGTATAGTTGAGAACGCTTTTAAACGACTGCGATAAAATAATTAATTTTAGTAAGGGGGCGACAGGGGGCGAAGGCCGCGGTTCAAATCTGGCTGGTGGCAGTGGGATTTGTATCGTGACTTGACGTCGGATACCAGTCGACTCAGCTGTGAATGAGTACCTGAGTCAAATCAGGGTAATAATCTCGGGGGAGCGCAATGCTGAACACATTGCCTCCTACAGTGTACTGTAGTGTACCGTTACGGTCTTGAATGAAGTGCTCTAACACACTTCAAGGCCCTGCTCCAATATGGATTGTTGCGCCAACGATTATTATTATTAAGGGGACGACATGTTCTGGAGTGGAACACCTGAACGCCAGGAATTTTCGTGAAGCAACGAAAAATTACGCAATTAAATTGTTCGAAATTAGTGACATCAATTCGATCCTCGAATGCGAAGTCTGCTTTCAAGGCAAAATGGCGTGCCATACGTTTTCAAAGTCGTCTTCAAGGAAGTCTACTTGAGGAGAATTTATCCATGAAGGTTGTGTCAAACAGCCATGCTATATATTTCGCAAAGTTTACTAATAATTCTACACGTTTGAGCGAAGTTCGCTTTCAATGGCAGGAGGAAAGTATTCGGTTAATTCAAGAATGATAGAGACGCAACACAGGAAAACGTTCCTATAAGCAGAAAATCTATCTAATCTAAATCTAATGTCTATTGATCCAGTCTGGGGTTCGACTCTCATTTTTTACAGAAGTAACTTCAATTTTTTATCACGAATCGCTGCTCTACTGCTATGGTTTCATTGAATGGAAAGAGATGTGGATGGGAAAGACGTCGGACGTCGGGGACTCTCAAGAATTTAGTTTGTCTGTTTACTGCTTAAATCGAACCAATATATATTTATATTATATATTTTGTTCTGTAGCAGGATCGACGAGCTCTAAAAATTCCTTAGAAAATCATTTAAGGTCAATGGCTTAAGCGACATATTATACTATTTGGGAGTGGATGTAAAGAATCTCGGAATTTGATTTTCCATCACCCAATCGGGGTCTGCTTCGCAATAAGAGCAGAAGCGCTGAAGTTAGACAGCTTAGTATTCAACCTTTATATTTTGGAAAAAATATGCTAATACAAAGGTACGCCCCGAAAGTATCGGCGGAGATGCCTCTGAATAAAGGTTCTTTTCAAATTGTCAAACTTTTCTTGCGCTAGTATGATTTCATGAAGGTACCATAGTGCCAAAATAAACACCTTAAAGGAAGCAATCATACTTTCCAAGTTATTGTATCTGGTTTTACACAGTATAAGGGTGTTGAAGAGATTCTGGGTTTTCCTGTTCATGACATGCAAATCCTTCTCGCGAGGGAATACCATCATGGAGAAGTAGAACGACTTGGGTTTTGTTAACAAAGAAGAACTAAGACTAGCAAAGCAGAAGAAGCAGTGAATACCGATGGGCCTGTTGGATGTCCATAGTAGTTTAGCCACTCCCACAGGTGGTATCGTCTGCCCTGGACTAGAGTAGTACCCTTTTTGGTATTGCCTTGGTATTATGATATGCAATCGTGGAAAGTGTACGATAGTCTTAAATCTTCTTTTCGGGGATTAGGTCTTGATTCAGTTACGACGTTAGCATGGGATATTGTAATGATTCAACTATTGTAGATTATTATTAGGCATTATATGGTGGAAGTAATATTGTTATTGTGATAAGTAGTAAAAGGTAGCAGCTATTGTCCTAAAAAGTATAAGGCGTCAAACGAAGAGAAATGGCCCAAAGTACCGGCGAACTGTACAGTTTCCTTAATTCGTAAATGTATTACCTTTGTCCACGCTGAAAACCATCTCGTCTCTCTGTAGCATCCATCATCACACATAGCCATTTTTGGACGAATCAGTAAAATTTGTTTGTTGTATAAAACCACTCGGCAGTTGTATGCCACATTCCTGTGCATGACGGGCATACCAACATCAATGAGCATATTTTGGCTGCAAGTGATAAATTATTAGTTAGTAAAGCTGGTTTCAATAATAGTCTGAAGTGATACCTTATTGGAGACATGAGGATTTCTAGTAACACTTCCCAGCAATGTAGATACGTATCCGGTTCATGGAAGTGATCTTCACAGCTGTAGCCACTGAAATACAAGCAAATTTCTGGTGAATGTCTGTTGCTTTGGAAATTTTTAGAGAATTTATGAGAGTGGTCGGATCAGACTTAAACTAATATAGTAAGGAAATGATTAGTTTTGTAATCATGGCACTTTCAAAATAGTGTAGTATCTTAATCATCATTAATCGATTAATTGATAATGTGCAAATTAAGCATGTTTAACCGAAATTAATCTTTATGAAATTGAAACTCTAAGAAATCCTCGAAATCTTGCTAAGAAAATCTGATAAATTTTTAAGTTTTGAAGTTGTATACACAAACAATATGCAGCCACTATGAGTACCGACATCATGGGCCAGTACTCAATCTACGGAGTTAATAAAACTCTCCGGGAATGATTCATATGGAGTAGCTATCCATTTATTAATGAAAGTGCATTTCTCTAGAGTGTGACGAAACAGCTTAATTTGCATATTAAACCAAATGAAAATAAAAAAAACAAAATTTTCAAAACCACTTACCAAATTTCCAACTCTGGCCCGGTTCTATAGGTAGCGCCCATTTCCTTAGCCTCTAGAATTGACTGCATTATCCTTGCAAGGTTGCCCTCAAAATCCAGTGCCCACTGGTTGAGTGTAGCAACAGCTAAAGTAACTTTCCGCCCCATTATCAGCAACTCTCGATAGACACAATTTTCAGGTTCAACAATTTATTAAAAAAGCAGCGTCTAAAAGGGAAAACGGAAAATTATTTCATTGTAAACAAAAATAAGGAATCGATCAATCGAATGATGGTTAAAAGCACGTTGTTAGGGTAGTAAGCTCGGGACGTGAGTGGACAGGGAAAGGTATGAGGAGTTACACTAAAAGCCCGGATAGGGCTACTTATTATTCTCCCTGCTGTGCGGGGCTCTCGACCGTGGCGTTGTGTGGTTTATGTGTCATGCCTGCTAACCGTCTAGCTTGTTTGCCACTTAATCGATAGTTGAATTTCTTAATCGGAAGGTTCTCTGTTTTTATTTCTAGTTTGCTTTAGGTGTGAAAATATTTATTTGTATTTTCCAGTACGGGGATACATAGAGGCGGATGAAATGAAACTACAAAGCTAGGAATTATCGAGCCTAAGAAATGATCAAAGTATTGTGCACTGTTTGCGCTTACATGAGCGGCACCACTTAAATAACAAAAATATACTTGAGTCGAATTGAGTTCCTGTGCAGCAACAAGACATTCCAAAAGTAGTATTGGAAATGAGACTTGTGAATTTGAAGAAAAGTTAGCACATGAGTGAATTCAATGTAACAAAAAATACATAACCCGGTAATCGTGTTTTTTTTTTTAAATGAAACATGAGCTATATATAGTTTTTTGAGAATTGTGGGGTCCTAAGTCCGCTTCAACTTGATGCCGGACGGGACCAAATGGGCAGCAACTTACTCCCCCCTTTTTTTGGTCCACGGACCCCTCGGTTAGGGCTTAGCACCCAAACTTTAAAAAAATGTCAGGCGATGACAGCTTTACGGTTTCTTACCAGGGCAGAGGCAAATCGTCAGATGTTACCCCACCTCTGCCCTGGGAGCAGCGTGATCGAAGCGGCTCGTAGATGTTAAGTGCTCCTTTATATAATTCGCGGAACACGGCATCAAGTTGATGCGAACTTAGGACCATACAATTCTCAATCTTTCAGCTCTGGCCAAGCTTTGGTCAATAGAATTGGCGGATTGACGCTCAATATAATTAGTAGTCACGTTGTGTTCTGCGAATTATATAAAGGAGCACTTAACATCTGCGAGCCGTTTCGGTCACCCTGCTCCCAGAGCAGAGGTGAGGCAGCGTCTGATGATTTGCTTCTGCCTTGAAAAGAAACCGTAAAACCGCCATCGCTTTATATGAGCTTTATATTTATGGACCACAAAATGAAAAGGACTTAAACTACAATTAAAAATAAAGCATGTTGACAATGTAACTAGCGTTAGGGATAGGAAAAGATATAATATATTAGGTATGTACGAGTAGGAAAGTGGAATGAGTACGAGGCACGTCTGGATTGAAATAAAAGAAAAGGTTTTCATCAATGATATCGACAGAGTATGTTGTTGCTGCTGATAGTTTTCCAAAACCACGAGAACAACCAACAAAATGTCAGAACTTTTACATGGAGATCGAATCATTAAAATAATAATCCATATGCTAAAAGTACAATTTGAACCTAGGACTTGAAGCGTGGTATCTTTACTTCAGAGAAAAAGAGAGAGAAATTCATTTTGCAAACCATTATTCTAACTAGGAGGTAATGTAATCGGCAAATGAGGACTGAACCTTGACCTTTTATTGCAACCGATTATTGTTCCACTTTATAGAGAAAGGTTATTTGCACCGATTCCTCTAAAGCCCTTGATATCGTTGATCACAATATTCTTCTCTCTAAACTCTCTCTACTCAACCTGCCCTCCTCCATCATTTCACGGCTCCCTTTCTAGTTATCAAACCGTTTTGCAGAGTTTCTTTTCATAGTTAATCATCCCGTTCCTTCTCTTTTTTCTCTGGTGTTCCTCAAGGTTCTGTATTTGGCGCCTTACTAGTCCTATTTTATATTAATGATGTTCCCTCCATGTACAGCTGCCCGTGTTTGCTTTACGCATACGACCTTAAATTATTTGTCTCTATTTCCACTCCGCTGGGTTGTGCTTTCTTGCAGTACAACCAAGATACTCTGGTCTGTTGGTGCTTGGTTAACAAGCTGACACTACATAAATGTTAGCAAATGCCGCTGGGCATGATATTCGCCTAAACCTTCCCCAACATCCTTTACCTCCTCTCTAGATGAGCAGCTCCGATCAGTACCTCCTTTTAAGTTCTGGGTACATTTTTGATGACTAACTTCGTTTCAATTCCCACTTTGTTGACGTCATCGATCGTGTCGTCAAAATTTCAGGTTTTATCCTACGTTCCCCCTCCAACTTTACTTCAATACTTTTCAACTCCCTTCTTAGACACATTCTGACTGTCGTGTTGTTGAAGCTGTACAACACAAATTCACATTGGCCCTCTTTTTCAAAAAGAACCTTCCCCGTATGGACTTCCCGGCTTCGCACCTTCAATTTTCTTTTCCTGCATTAATTCTCTATCCTCTTTGATATGGGATCGCCTCTTGTAGTATAGGTAGTCCGGATATTTTTGAAGACCCTTTCGTGGAGCTCGACATCTATTTTCCCTCCCCGATCACGAGATTATACCGGTTCTACAACGCCCTACAGTTTGGGTTCTTTGGGTCTGTCTCCTTCCGTAGTTTTAAGCGCAAGTTAAAGCACTTACTTGCTATGCTTTGTTGATTAAATAAATAGATAACGTCAAGCTGTGATGAAGCAGGGACGGCCGTATATAGTTTGAAACCAAATAATGCATTTTGGACTGACCGAATAGTAGTCGAGCTCCTAAAAGGGGCTAAGACAGATCTTAGCTTGTGAACTTTCCTGGATATGGATATGTGACAAAAATTACAACGAAATCTCATTATTGATTACATATTATAATATAATGACAAAAATTATCGAACGGTGACTGGAAGACTTTGTTGACAACGACGTTAGCAATATCAAGGAGGCTCAAGATTCGGACGATAGAGGGTCAGTTGTTCTCTTCTTCAATAAATCCTAGTCTAACCAGATTTACTGAAGAAGAGGACAACTGTTGCTAGAAATATCAATATTTTATGAATGAAAAAATATGCAGCATCCGAAAGATTCGTTTGTATTTCCTTACCAAAAAAAAGGCTGGTCAGGTATAGTAGCCTATCTAATATCTCCGCATATCCAGCATCTTTTATTCAACCAATAAAAAGAGAGATGCATAAGTACCAATGAAGGAAACTGCTAAAAGTCAGACCGGAGATGAAGTATTGCAGAAAACCAGTCAAGAATCCCCGTAAAGAAATAAAAATTCATTGATATCACTGTGTAAATTTTATGACCGTTCCCCCATTAACCCACGAACAAATAAGAGCCTTTGGTTTTTTTATATGTTTTTAATTCTTGCACCAAAATTACTTACACCTACATCGGGTAGGTCCTTGCTGGTTGCCGCGTGGCTATAATCGTTCGCCGTCGAAGCGAGAAGAAGGACGTGTGGGTGCAACCCCAGGTCAAAGGGTGTGCTAAGGGTTGCCCGATGATAGGACCGCTGGAGGAAGGAGAGTCCAGAAAACGTCAAGAAGTGGCGTGAAATCCGTTCGTGCCAACAGATGGCGCTTGTCGCCACAACACCCCTGCCAGTGATGGAACTGTAGTTTGCGTCACAGTATTTCTAAAAGGCAGAACCCACACACAATGGTCCTGGACTTGCGAAAGGATTAGGGAACGTCACCCGTACACATGATAGGCCCTAACATCTAGTAGTATCTATATGTGGGTTAGTGCCTATGATGTGTACAGATAAGCTTCTCCAATACATTCGCAAGTCCGTCCAGCGAGTGTGGGTACTACTTATTAGATGAACTGTGGTTCATATATTGGTGTGTCGTTGGTGTAAACATAATTTTATTGTGTGTTTCCCCGCATGTGTCAAGCCATAAACAGTTGGCTCGTAACCACATGGGCGCAAACAAATGCACTGCATCACATACACGACACTAACCTGAGAGGTAATGCGCAAAATTTTTTTCGCGTACGTACCGAAGAGGATCGAATATGCGCAATGATATTTTTCTATCATACAATTCCAAGTAATGCGCCGGGAGACAAATCTCGTGTGCGTATACTTCTTGATTTGAGGGCAAATTGCGTGCGCTGACCGTGCTGTATCGTCTGCGCTGGTTGCAACATGTGAAAATATCGACGAATTTCTTGTATGAAAGTAGTCTGCTCGATTGGCTCCCATGGGAAAAGCCTCTGAACACTGCGAGAATTGAATCGAGAAGAACGATTGGGGTTTAGAATGGGAAAGGAGTGGGATTGGGGGCGTATCAGCCATTGGAGTAGCGACGATACGAACTATCACTATTGTAGGAAATGAGGAGTTGCGGTAATTTGTTCTTACGGGTGGAGTTTTCCTCGCTGATTTAAATTTTTATACAATTGAAGATTTACGGGGTGGGATGTGATAGACACTTTTTGACGAATTTCACTACATATCTAGCCATGATAGCATGGATACGAAGTGTCTGGGCAGGATTATAAAGGATTTGATTGGGAATGTACTTCATACCATCATTATTTTTAAATATGCTGGTGAGGAGGTTATGTCTTCCTTTGAACCGTAACGTATTGATGTGGCGCGAGGAGATATCAAACCAGAAGATGAAATCAGATAAACTTAAAGGCATCCTTTACACGGCCTAATATTGGACACTTCAAAAATGACAAGCGATGACGGCTTTACGGCTTTTTACCAGGGCAGAGGCAAATCGTGAGACGCTGCCTCACCTCTGCCCTGGGAGGAGCGTAACCGTAGCCGCTCGCAGATGTTGAGTGCTCCTTTATGTAATTCGTATGTATGATGAATCCGTCTTGCCATGCGGAAGGAAAGCTTTTGTCCTTATATCAAGGAGGCAGGCTATGCTTGGTGGTATGCAATCAATTTCTAGTAAGACACTGATTTCAAGGGTTAGAAGGGCGTGCTCAACCGAATGGCCTGTTCGGTTGGCGAACAGGAAGTCTGGGATAGAATTGTTTTCTACGACCAATGAAAGTGGATAAGAAGGGACTAATGGATGCATAGCATTTCTTCATGGTGATAGTTGGGTTTTTGTCAAGCCCAGTCGACTTCTTAGTTTTGCTCTGCTTAATGGAGTCCACGGTCGTTTTGGACTTAACGAAATTGAGCCGGGAAGTTTAGTTGGAAGAAGCGGGTGCTGGAGTCGTTTAGTTTGACTAATAGTCTGGGATTATGATATTATGGATTTAAGGGAGGCGATTAGCGCATTGATTTCGGTTTCAAAACTTTGGCCATGCACGTGAGTTTTGCGTGCGGATCAAAGTGATTGGTTAAAAAGCCACCAGTTGGCATTCCTAAAGTTATGTCCCGTTAGCGACGGTGGACCGACGGCTCGATTAGGAAGTTGTAAGTTTAGGATTATATGGTCACTAATGCCAGGGCCAGTTTCTAAGGATGAAAAGTGTTCGGATTTCGTTTTATGTTGATACTGCTGTACGAGTCGTAATTTCTTACATTGTAGGTATCGAGGACGTTTCTCGAAACAAGACTTATTGTCAGCCAGCGTTATAGTTGGCGATCATTGTTAACATTAGGAATAGAATCAGGAATTGTGTCTGCTGTTTAAGTCGCCTTCTTAGATTAGGGATCACAGTTTGCCAGCTGCCATCGTATAACGTCTCTGTGGATTTACGTATGTACCTGTCTTGTGAACTTAATCCCACGGTCTTCTTCATACACGGATTGATGTTGTGATCACAATCAGAGGCCCGCTGAGATAAGCACAACGGTACCAGTCTATACTGAGTGCACGGCTGAGTATATTCATATCGGTGGATACAAAACCTACCTAAATTTCTACCGAACTTTGGAGCACGACACCAGTGTTGAAACGCAACATCACGCTTGAGGCCCGAAGGTCTCTTGTTCGCTTGAACGTAACCACAACCCCCATGAAACTCCCACTGGGGGGCCAATCGAAAACAGCCGAGCTGAATTCACATCCTCCAGGATTACTCCTGAAACATGAGGTTTGCCATGGTATCGAAGTCACTTCAGATGAGTTCGTGTGCAGACTCGGATCTGATCGCCCTAATAGAACATGGAGTATTCGCCTACTGCATCACGACTAGCAAATCAAAATGGTATATAGGTTAATGGGTCTGGGTGCCAGGAAAATTGCTGAAATTTGGAGGAATCTTGGGAAAAACTTTAAACGCTCATATCTCTGTTAACATTGAGAATTTCGAACAAAGGGGATTAATTCGTCACTTCTACTATCGGGGGAGGGTCTGAGCTTCAAAATGGTATATAGGTTGGGGGGTCTGGGTGCCAGGAAAGTTGCTGAAATTTGGAGGAATCTTGGTAAAACTTTATACGCTTATATCTCCATTAATTTTGAGAATTTCGCAAAAAGGAGCTTAATTCGTGGTCACTACTATCGGGGGAGGGTCTGAGCTTGGAAATATGTAGTATATAGGTTGATGGATCTGGGTGCCAGGAAAATTGCTGAAATTTGGAGGAATCTTAGGAAAAACTTTAAACGCTTTTATCTCCGTTAATATTGAGAATTTCGCAAAAAAGAGCTTAATTCGTGATCACCACTATCGAGGGAGGGTCTTAGCGTTAAAATGGTATACAGGTTGGGGGGTCTGAGTGCCAGGAAAATTGCTGAAATTTTAAGGAATTTTGGGAAAAACTTTAAGCGCTCATATCTCTGTTAATATTGATAATTTCGCAAAAAGGAGGTTAATTCGTGATCACTACTATTGGGGAAGGGTCTGAGCTTCAAAATGGTATATAGGTTGGGGGGTCTGGGTGCGAAGAAAATTGCTGAAATTTGGAGGAACCTTGGGAAAAACTTTAAACGGTTATATCCGCATTATACCGCATTTCCCGGTGCCATCACAAGGAGGTTCTCTACGGCCACTTTATTGTCGTGCTGCTCCGTCTTCCTCACCGTCACCTTGAGCGCCTGCCAAAGTATTAAACAAAACAACACAAATTGCCGTGATTGTTCGAATCTGGGATGGTTTGTTTGCTCATTGTTTGAGGACTCGGTGTAATTGGACTGTCGTTGAGAAGTTCTTCCGTGAAGGACACGGATGGCCGAGTGAAGGATGGTATTAAAATCACGTATGTGTTAGTGGTTTGGTTAATGTGGGATGAAGAGGTGAAGTGCCAAAGTGGTCGCTTGCTTCGCAGTCTAGGGACTTAGGAATTTCGTTCGTTATTAAGGAGCACTCAACTAACCCAAGTTATTTTCGCTCCTTTATATAGCTACAAAAATGCGACATAGGCGTAAATTATGTTGAGAAGAAAAACTATTTAGTAGTTCAGACCTAAGCTGGCCGAAGCAGATACATGTCACCTAGGAATCATTTCGGTCACGCGTCACGTGAGTTCGCTATGTCCTATACGAAACCGCAAGTTGTCTATTCTTTGGGAATTGGGTGCTAGTGGAAAAAAGGTATTCATGGAACAATAATGTGGGAGAGTTTACCTCAAATTGGTCCAGCCCGCTTTCAATTGGATGGAGGACTTAGGACTCCCTAAATCCTAAAACAAAAAGCTATTGACTAAATTCAGTGCAGCTCTGCGGAAAAGCACTTGATAAATTTCAAAAGCAGTACGAATTTTGCAGACCGTTTCCGGAATATTTCCATAACCTGTGCAGTGAATCTTCATGACTTCAATGTACATAACGCAAGTTAATCCCCTTTCCTATGCTACGCAGCGAGGGTAATTTTGTCTGAGGTTATTTTGATTAGGTTGCAATACACCATCCAGTGGGATTAACTCATGGACTGGGAGAAGCCAGTGACCTTCGAGACTTATGGAATTTTTCTAGCAATTAGGGGACATCATATGTGAGTATTAGGAGACTAATAACTACTATGGCTTTGATTAGAACAAATGAAGGCCCATAATGTATAGAACGATGAAGAAAGATAAAATTTGGTATAATAAATTCGTGTCTTCCTCCTGACATAACCACCTTTGAGTATAACTATGAAAAAAAACATTGAAAATTTAGCATTTCATGATTCCATTCCGACTTTGTCAGCTCAAACTAATTTACATATTTTTACCTCCTTTTCCCTAGACCCTTATCAGATTGTCCGCATAAATTGAAAACTTGCTCATTCTCATAAAATTTTCCAGTATCCAAAAGAAAATCATGCGAGCGATGAAACTTTCCTTCATGGGAATGCACTTGGTTCGCACGGGTGAAAGGCAAAAAGGATATTACCACGTTGGAAATCGGATTTTCTAATTGACCGAACTCATGCATTTCGAGCATTATCGAAGGCTAAAGTTAGACCCGTAGAATCCGTAAAGTTTAAAAGTAATTATGCTCGTACGTGAGCACTTTGCAAGAAGTGAAATTCAATTCAAGGAAATCTGTGCGGAGACGGCCAAGATTTTATGGTACTAATGCGAACCAAGCACGAAATGTAACTTCGTCGTAAGCTCATAAATTTTGAAATAGAGCTGATAGGAGAGAGTGAATTTTTGGTGCATGTACTTAAGTAGAAAGTTACATTAAATTTGCAGAATAATATCTTTGTCATTATTAGTGCTTCGGAATGATTACTGCATTGTGAACTACCAATAGCTTCCAACACGCAGCTGGGGCTGTTTATTGCAATAAAACAGATAATTTCTTAGTTTGGCCGACTGTTTTATGCCATGCAGTACCTGGGAGAGTTATCATTTTTTTCAATCGTTAATTGGTGTCTTATCTATTCTCATTTTGGCTTCCCATCGTCCATTTCTCCCAAGCTCACTGCTAACAGAAAAAATACTAGAGAGATATATGTTTTGATTCATTTGTTTTGCCCTTAATCATTCAGGTAATTTCAAACTACGGCTCAATACGGTTGGCTGTCCTCATCTGTGATTCTAGCAATTAGAAGGGAATTGTACTAAATCGAACTTTGCAGTTAGAAATATGCAAGGAAAATAAATTTTGGGAAAAGACAAAAATTTTTTGTCTTATACAAGGTGATACACGGGAGATGGACTGCGTTGTACTGAGAGCGCGATGATGGGAGATGAGGGTAGTGAGGATATTTCATCCCCACACAAAACGCCACTTCAGTAGCAATGGAGCAGCGGGTTTTGCATATGACAGTTTCATTCAAACTGGTGACTCTGTTACAGCTACACAACGATTGCTTCGTTTACAATTCAATGTCGGTCGACATGGAGTTGTTCCCAGTCGTAACATTATCCTCAGATGGGTGAAACACTTCAGATCAACAGGTAACATGATGGATAAGAAGCATACCGGCATGCATCCCACACCGCTAATGATTCAATCGCAGTTCTTCGACGCATATTACGTGGACGGATTATCTCACGATTTGGTGATGTTCCTTGGACTCCCAGATCACCTGACTTATTAGTGTGACTTTTTTCTGTGGGGGCACCTCAAGAGCCGTGTTTAAAGCCACAAACCCCGAGATATGGATGAGTTAAAAAATGCAGTCGATTAAGAAATTTATGCTATCCCTGCAGAGATTTGGTCCATGTAATGAAGGATTTCGAGAAGTGGAGCATATTATTAAAGAAGTCTCACTTACGCTAAGATGGCAAGTAATGAGCTTTGATTTAATGTCGAAAACATATTAATTCGAAAATTGGCTGAATATTCTTTATCTAAAAATCGTCCTTCTCCCATGTGTTACCCTGTACATGATGCATTATACTGCATCAAATTGTAAAATCCAAAGAAGTGTCCTTTTTTTCAAATGGGCATTTTATCTGCTCGTAAGCAGGAGCTCTCAAATTGGAGAAAATTGCATTTACACACTGAACGTTGTGTAAGTGATAAGGTTACAACACCGAAATAACACAAAAACGTTAGAGCTTTCACCCAGCCACGCTTCCTAGATATACAAATTTATCAACGCTTCTGATGCGCTGGCCATTAATGTAGATAGAGAGCGTATGATGTGCCCTCAGACTGAAAACCTTGGTTTTGTTGATGTGTATCTTAAGTTTAACTCCAACTGCCTCACTTTCCAAATCCAGAGTCATCTTGCTAAGGTCCATGACCCGGCGAAAGAGCAAACCGATTTTATTAGCATAGTTTGAGGAAAGATATCCTGGCCTAATGAACTCCTAAACGTCCTCCGGACAAGACTGCATGTAAAACGTCATCGATAACAAGAAGAAATAACATCGGTGACAAGATGAAATCCGGGTGCTTCCGATTTGTGTCTCAAATTCCTCTGAGATTTTACTTCGGTGCTGCACGTGACATTTTGCGCATCATATGTCGCTCTGATAATAGCTCTTAGCTTCTCAGGAATGTCCCCCTGCGTAGAGCATCCCAGATACATTCTCTGCACACACTGTTCAAAGCTCCCGATTACCTCCTTCTTCCACTTTCTAGGAAAGGTCTCGATTTCTAAGATTTTCGACGAGTGGAAGTAGCCAATCTGTAGCAGCTACAACGATAAATAGCTCTATGGAGAGACCGTCAATCTTAGCGGCTTTACTCCGTTTGATGAATGATTTCTCTTCTGCTTGGAGGAATAAGCTTCGTGCTCGAACAATGTGCCACCAATGACGAGGCCCTGCAATTTGCAGAATCCACAAACCTCTAACTTCGTTACGTCGCTTCTCCATCACATGTTCGAACAAGGTGTTGTCAGAGCCCGCCTTGGCATTCAGATCACCCATCATGATCACAATGTGACTATGAGGAACACCCCTGAACTGCGTGTAATTACTCGAGGTGTATACTGGAGCACCCACTCCACTATACACCTCCGCTGGTGCATAACATAGTACAATTGTGATGCTCGTTAATTTCGGCCGGAATCTGGCAGTCAGAGGTCATTCAGAAATTGGCTCCCAGGTCAAGAGAGCGTGCCTTGTGGTAGTCGTCAGTATTATCGCAGCCACTACGGAATTACAAGGAACGCGATTGAGCGGGAAGGTCTTAGGAGTTTAACATGCTACCTGCTAGGTAGGCATACGCCCTCTTCTTCAGATAATCTCCAGTGAGAGCCACTTCAGATAAGTCCCTTGCAGCCCCGGGTCTGATCGTCTTTCTTGAGTACGTGGGGTTGTCGCTATCCGAAAACTAAACTGAAATCAGCCCAGGATGGAAAACCACAATGAAGTCTTTCCATTACTCACATGCCGCTCTGCGTACTACTGCGAGGACAGAAGCGCGGTGGAAGCGGTGGAAAGAAACCGTCGCCCTACCTTCAGAATTTTCGAAATTTGGTCGGCTCCATGTGAACTAATACGACAATTATCGAAACATACGGCCATCGACCAAGTTTTCTTCAAGTTTCAATGACAACTGATTGACGGTACGCTACTCAATCGTTTGCTTAAAGGTACAGTCCTGTCACGCCTTGGACAACGCAATGGACGCTGTTCTCAAGCAAGAAAGCGGTATCTGCGCTTATCGCGACACGCAGCCCAAAGAAATATGACTGTACATTTCCGGGAACCTAAGTTATTTCATTTTGATCATGACCAACGATTCTTCATACCTAAATGGCCGCTCAACAAAAAGCTCCATCCAGAGAAAATATATCTGAATTTCAATTCCGTCAATCAATGGACTCGAAGCTGTTTATCCTGCCAGCGCTCCCGATATAAAACTGAATCATTGACGACCGATCCCCATGAAAGAGACACAATCACCGTCAGCGGCAGTGGCGTGCCCAGAACTGAGCAATTTCAATATCTCGGGTCAATGCTACCAGCCAATGGAGTTTATGAAATTACTTCACGCATTAACGCAACCTGGATGAAGTTACCCCCCTGGTCGTAAAACCTAAGATTTTTACGAGACGGCCCAGATTCATAAAATATAAGATTTTTAACGCTACGATGCCTAGAACGTGCGATATCGAAGAAAATCTGCAGCTTCAGAGCTCCCCGGAAAATCGAAGAAAATTGAAAATTTCCCCGAACCCCGTGGCGTAAAAATGGGCAAGAATGCAAAATCGTCGAATTGCGGTGGATTACACCTCGTTGGAGAGAGGAGACGTCCCCGATTCAGAAAATGTAAGATTTTTGGCGCCACGACGTCTGGAACGTGAGATATCGCGGAAAATCTGCAGCTTTGGAGCCCCACGGAAAATCAAAGAAAATTGAAAATTTCCACGACCCCCGGGTGGGCGTTCCACAACTCTTGTTCTCTGTGTATCAAAGAACGTCTTAAATCTAAAATTTACCGCCATATTTTGATCACATCCGAAATGAGGATATCCACGATCGATAAGGAGTTGCAACGAACGTGGAAAAATTGCGGGAGAGGCGTCTGTGATGGTATAATCACGAAATTCGCGCTAACGGGATTTTATTTGCCAAGATTGGTCTGAACATCGAGATCGATACTAAGCGACCAAAAGGCCGGTCGAAACAACGGTGGCCTGATACGCTGGATGGGGTTTTGAAAGCCTCGCGATTGCATCCAGATCAGGCATTTGATAGAACCAAATAGCGAAAACGGTCACGACGAGTCGACCCAGCTTGTGAGTGGGACGAAGACTGACGAAAAGGGAGAAGATAAAGATTTAGCAACCTGCTCTCGCGGACGAGGATCCATTTACGATCGTATTGGGTATTTCGGATCACGTTTTTCACCAGGTTCTTCGGCTTCACAGAATAATCCTTTGCAATGAAACACTGTCAGATTTGAAGGTACCTCATGAGAGTAGATTTTCCGGCTTAAAATCATGATTTACCTGGACTTCCTCTTCCCGTAGCTGCTGAACGAATGGGCGTACTATCGGATTGAGTAAGTGAAGATACATTACAAACCCCTTCACAAACATCGCAGGACCCACTATTTTAGAAAATGCCTTATGGAAAATGTCATATTTATTTAGTTAGCTACTCAGTACGTGTCCGAACAGATTTTTTTGATAATATTTTTGCAATGGATTTTTAGTTTGAGATAATTTTTTACGAAAATGTTTATGAGTATGTTATGAAAAGGGTCTAAAACTACAAGTTTTCTCGCAAACTTGAAATTGTCAAATCGCAAATTTTATTTCGACCTGTGACGTGTGTGTTGTTTTTAAAGAAATTTTTTGTGTATGGCACATCGAACGAAATTCAATAAGTCAAAGTTGTCGCTTGGGTACTCTTTTGGTGAGTTTTAATTTGATAATTCCATATTTTATGAGGAGGATTGGGATTGGGAAATGCTATTTCGGAAGGATGCATTTACGATTGTTTGGCTCATGAAAAACTGTGAGGCTGGTTATAGAATTATTGCCACGCTGACCTGTATAGGCTCGGAAATTTGTTCAATACTTGAATCAACAATTATTAGTCATTAATTCATTATTTTAGCCCTTCAGGTGAGTAACGAAATCAACCTAAATGCACGTGCCGATTGGGTTTCGCCGTATCTCAGTATTTCATGACAAACCAAGAGTTCAATGTTCATAAATGCTATACATAATAAATAGGTTGTCATTTTGTTCACGGCCCAAAAAAGCAGAAAAATATACCACCAAGAAGCCCCCGGCATTCTTCTCGACAAACAAGGAAAGGCCCCACACCATGACATTAAATTCGTGGATTAAAATCGAAAATCCATCGCCATTTGATTTGCATGAACAAGCGTTTTGTTTGTTATGGAGTTTGTTAGATTTCCTTTGGGCCTATTTCTCTATTTTTGGAAAACGTTTCAATACTAACGTAAGGAGTCGATTCCTTAGTATAGTGCATGTCGCGGACGAGTAAGATGGATTCGTACTTCAATATTTTTCGTTATTCCTTTGAAAAGAGGATTATTTTGTAAAAGTCATGGAATTTAGCTAGGGAAGTGCGGTGAAATGTTAAAAAAGAATTGTGCGAAAGAAGGACAGTAAAGAATTTGGGATCTGCATTGAATCCATCGGGACAGAATGGATGTACCTGTGGATTATATTATTGGAAGTAAGTTAAATAGGCGCTGCTGGAAATGAATAATTCTATACAATTGGCTGGAGTAACATATTCTACCTTCGTTGGACGATGGAAGTTCTGTTACCCTTAATTTTTCACTTTGGTAACATCAGCTCATGAACGTCAGTCCCTGTCTGCGCTAAAAAGTCGCATAGACACTTCCTTGGTTTCCTCTGCAACTGCACCATCAAATGTATCAGGCCTATTGTGTTACTAAGAACTTAGTGCGGGTAGCCAGTGGTAATTCGTTAGAAGTATTGGATTACTTCGTTTTCCTGCGTTTATCCTAGGTTTCCAGTATAGTATCTAAGGTCTCCTTAGTAGTAGCGGTTTATAAAATCTGCACCTTGCCCAGAACCACATATGTACTTGAATCGTTTTTATCGGGTTTGAGCAACTTGAATGTTGCGAGAAGAGAGCTTCTCTTTAATGCCTCTACTCTGCTTCTGCTTCTTTAAGCTGGTGGTGGATCCGATCTTTGAGCTCCCAAAACTTGGGAAGGTGAAGAAAACATGTTTTGCATCTTTGGCTGTACCTTCACACGTAGGGCATGCACCTTCACACATAGGACAAACGGGCCTTAGTTTCATCGAAACTGAACCTATAGAGGTACTTCCTATACCCACCATGTCCGGTTTAAAACTGAGTCAGAGCGTAATTCCTCAGTATTTCCTGATGTCAAAAGCTAACTCAAAAACCATTTTGGTAACATAAATCCACTGACCAAGCCTTCAGGGAGCGATACTGCCTATTTGATACATAACCGCCATTTATTGGATATAACCGGTTATAGATTATCCTCTGGAGGACCTTGGCTACTGTATTCAGATGATAGATAGGTCTATCGGATGTTGGTTCACCTATCGGCGTACTTGGCTTCAGTGTCAATACAAGCTTTTGTATTTTCCACTCTGCGGGTCCCTTATTTTAGGCAGTCTATGAATACCTATTGTAATTGATCAATACCGGGAGTTGCGGTATTCCGGACCCATTTAATTTCCTCCAGAACTTCGCCTGCGGTTACTGGAGGGATGTCTTCGGTGCTCATTGATGTCGTTGGATGTTGGGGAGACAATATCTCTCACAGCTATTTAGAGCACATAATAGGGGGGGGGGCTTTAAATTTTATTGCCAACATAACCAACTTGGACGTACCTTCCCAAGGATCGGAATCAGCCTCATCACAGAGTTGCTTAAAGCAATACTGTTTACTTTTAATTTAATTCAAGCGACTGACGATTTGAAACGAAATATCGGGATTACCAATTGTTGAGAGTGCAAAATAAAGAAAATTAACTCTGGGGATCTAACTCTAGTCTGTTACGATTGGAGATTTGCGAAAATTCACTACTGGTAAGGCATGTGGATTTACCGTGGTATTACTCTCGGTAAATTCCCTTAAACCAACGTTCGATCGCGTACGTTGCAGTCAGCATGGTTAAGTTGATTAAGTGTCAGCCACTCGATTTCGATGACCCGAGCTAGAGTTTCGGTCGGCATGGATGTTTCTGATTGACTTTGCGCTTGTCCGACCGCTTTAGGCATATCATTTATGCATCGAAACTAAAACCGAGTGTTATACGGAACATAAAGGAGTTAATTGAAGTCAGATATATAAAGAGTGGGCCGTTTGCGGTTTAGAAAATGTTATATCTGTAACGATGCGCGGGAGATAGAATTGAGTAGCTCGGTTATCAGCCGGCGTTCTGCGTACAACATAATTATAAAAATAATGATTTGTGCAGTGTTGTTTCAGGTTTATTCTGTTCTGAATTCAGGCGTCACCTTTACAACAAATGTCAAAACAAAGACCGGCTTTGGAAAGTACTAACTGAAACCTTTTATTTAATACCCCACATAACTATATTTGGTGAAAAAAATGTATACCCCCGCCCTCCCCCATAAGTAATTCCACGTAGAATGATGCTCGATGGCCAATAAGCCATCCCGACCTTAAAATATTGTTGCAAGAAAACTCGCGCATCCAGTGTTTATCAATGGAGAAGCATCAATCGGGTTGTTCCCCGTCGCAGAGTATAAGGGAACCAAATCCAACAAAAGGGATCACGAGAATTTAATCTTCCTCGTCGGAAATCAGAGAACAAAGTGAG
Source organism: Hermetia illucens (assembly GCF_905115235.1). NCBI lineage: Eukaryota > Metazoa > Arthropoda > Insecta > Diptera > Stratiomyidae > Hermetia > Hermetia illucens. Next base: position 46,077,374 of record NC_051853.1, read on the forward strand.
GATGAATGATTGAGGACGGAACGGCATACGATTTAGCCGACTACCTCCGGATTCTATCAACGATTGACCTCACCCGTCATTTCATTCCGACGAAGAATTGAATATTCAATTTTTCATTTACTGAAACAGGTAGGGAAGGACACTCCGTAGAAGTTTGGGCGGCAATACCTTTCAGCATATAGCCACAAAGGCTCGTAGATACAGAGACTTCTGGAAGGCTTTCTTGACCTACGAAACGCTAAGTCTCAAAGAGAAACGCAAGAAACGCTCAGCTCTTGTGGTATACTATCGAGGATAGGATAGGAAACTCTACTCTACTAGGTGCGAAGGGAAAATGAGGCATAGGATTACTTACTTCGATGGAAAAAGCGTGAAACCACCTGGAACTTGAAAGATGAAAACAAGTGCACGTGGAACCACAAACAAAACCTTAAAAAGGGCGAGGTGAGGCTGAATTCCTATATTTGGTAATCGAATTAGAAGCTGTTTGCAGAGAAACTGATCTATTTTTTTTCCGCCACAAAAAGATAGCTAGCTCAATTGAAGTAATTGCAGCAGCTTTGCTGATGATGAGCGATCAGGATGGTGGAAGGTAATGATAGCGATGCTAGGCAATCAAGATTAGCATCAGTGCAGAGGCAGGTAGCAACATCAAAAGAGGCTATATCTGATATATTGACTTAAGCATGTAACCAGACGTTGGGGGTCGCATATGCTCATTTTAAACTAAACAATAACGAATTGAAATGAACAGCGGTTTGAGGAAAACTAATCGCATTTTCGCATAGATTTACAATAGCAGATGAAACCTAGGCCCTTCCTCACACTGGAGATGGCACAAAAGACAATACAACCTACTACCAAATGTGAACTGAATGAAAAAATATTGCTCAATCAGGATCGATTGAACTCCTCCACACTCACAAAATCTGGCTTTGAATGATTATTTTTCGTTCTTTTTATTTCAAAGCTGGGCATGGAAGAACACCTATTGGTGGTTACAATATCTTAGGGGAAAAGATATTGACTTAAAAAGGAAAGAGAAGAAACAGAGTGTCATAAGAAAGGTATAAGTATAATAAAAGCAACATCAACATTTTAGTTGAAGAGGTCCAGGCGACCTTCGAAACCAGATAGAACTGTCAAGACGTCCCAAACAGGACTTCTCTGATTTACCCTGTCCTAGATACAGCAGGTAGATTTCTAAGACTAAGACTAACTAATTACTCAGATCTAGTAATGTATTGTGTTATATAGGAGAATAATTATAATCAACATAAGAATTGGTTAAGGTCATCTTTGTGATATTGGTTAAGGTCATCTTTCACATTTCCAAATGAAAGAAAATTGTGCTCTAAATTTAATTTCCTTTCTTTTATTTCATGCAGCCCACGCGCTCACTATATTTGAAATAATTTTATTTATTCTAAACAAAAGAACGACATACATGTGGCCCGCATGGTCATTTGTCTTGTCAGTCCAGTCCCAAATTTTGGTTTTATTTTGTAAACATTGAATTATTTGACAGTTGAAAAATGAACCATTACTTCACGATCCACCAGATAATTTCAATTTTTATCTTTTCTGTTTATTTATCCGGGTAGCTGGATGACAAACATTTTTATTAAAATCATTGAATCCTCTTCACCCGCTGCTGGTCATGCAATTCCTCTACGATTCTACAATTGACGCATCAAGTTGGCTTCGATTTCTTTGGAATCGAAAATATTTTTTTGAAAAACTTAGTTTTTGTGAAAATTTCAGAAGATATTGCCGACAAATATGTTTGACAGTTGCTTCAGCTTTGATATTCAAATGTACACAGATGTTTATTGATTTATTTACTTCACCGTAATATTAAGTGATATCAAATTCAGTTTGTAGATTTGTGGGGCGATTTGGATCCTTAAATTTATTATCTCCTCATTTCAATGATCTCGGAAACTATTTTGACTCTAATTGACGACGTGGGGAAAGACATGGACAAGTTCCTGCATTGTTTTCGTGACTCAATATTTGCCAAGCTTATTTATTTTGCATGGGATTTATTCATTTTACTGCAGAGTGAGTGATTTGATTTTGAAACATGTATTAGAATTCAAGTTTCAACTTTTTGTTCTTCAAAAATTATTGTGGCTGTCACCATCCAAAGGGCTTGCCTGAAAAACACTATTTCCTTTTATAGCTACCTTGATTTTGCTTAAAAAGAATTCTGTCAGCAATTTCTGGTATCTCATTTTGGGAATACATATGGACGCTTCAATAAGGAAATTTTATCTGTGTTGTATCTGGCTTTTAAAGTTGCTGATTCCAACTTTAGTGTAGCACCCTTTCATGTTCAATGTAAAAGTCCTTAAATCCTCGTCTTACATTTAAGTTTTCCAAAAGGAGGAGCATACGGGCATGGCTACGTTAGGTCGCAGTGGTTTTAAGGACCTGACATTTTTTCAAGTGAATCCAGGTTTTTCAATGGAATCCATTCAGAAACACCCGAATTTTTAATGTTCCTTTTTCGAGAAAAACAAATAGTTCTCGCTGCATCTTCTACCTGGTATTCTTTTCGTTCAGATCCACTACAAATAAAAAGACTCCAGTCTGGTCCTTGCTAGTTTTTGGAGCCTTCAGGGTTACAGAACCGGCTCAGGGGGTCACTGCTCACACTTAGAAATGTCATAGCTCCAGGGATATATCGACGCAAATGCAAAAATTTTATTTTTGCAGCAGAGCCGAAATATCGACCCTACGTGTTTACTCTCTTCATCATCTAGATGGTATTAACAAATTGGAGAGATGGAAACTTCTCGTCTTGTTCCTGCTCATCATCATGGACGATTTTGTGGATCGACATTAGACATAGAAATGGTGAGGTACCGGTCTCAGCCAGTGAACTTTGTTGTGGTTGCCATTAACTTCTCATTGGGGCATAGCGCGTCCGCCATGCCTACGCACCATCGTACACGGTCCGCTGAAATGCGCTTCAACTCCTTCCAGATCTTCCCAGAAACCCTACACTGCTCCTCTAGCTTTCTACACTAAGTGTTCCTAGACGAGCCACTCGACGGCCATCTTGGCAGAAAGGGCAATACCCACTGCACGGCGTAGCCAATAATGAAATTAATTGCCCCTCCTTGAAGTGTGACCCTTGCCACTTCCGCCTTCCGATCAACTCGTAACTGGCCTGTGTACCGACCAAGTTATTTGTGCGAAATAGTATCAGGCCAGCATACCCTGATGGTGTCCGGATAGCTGAGTGGTTAGAGCACAAGGCTGTTGTACGAAAGGTCGCGGTTCAAATCTCACTAGTGGCAGTGGGATTTGTATCGTGATTTGACGTCGGATACCAGTCTACTCAGTTGTGAATGAGTACCTGAGTCAAATTAGGGTAATAATCTTGGGCGAGCGCAATGCTGGCCACATTGCCTGCTACAGGCTATCCTGTAGTGTACCGTTACCGTCTTGAATGAAGTGTTCTAACGCACTTCAATGCCCTGATCCAATTGGATTGTTGCGCCAACGATTATTATTATTATTATTATACCCCGATGGCACCTTGCAGACAAATGTTGACGAAGGCTTGGAGCCTTTTAAACATCTGCGATGTCCAGAGACATCCACTTCAGTGCCATTGTCGCCAGAAACTATGACATGGAACGAGATATACAAATTGATCGACGCTTTCGATGCTCCATTAATGCAGATAAGGAGAGTGTGATGACCTGTCAGCCGGATAACTTTGCTTTTTTGTGTTTATCTTCAGTCCTACTTTGCTTGCCTTTCTTTCCAAATACAGAGCAATTTGGCCAAGATCCATGCCTCGATGAGGGAGTAAACAGATGTCATCAGCCAAGGTGTTTCTGGAATTATCTCGTCGTTCATTAAAATCCTTCACGTTCTCCGGACAAGGCAGCACGATGCCCGTGATATTTTGCGTCATCATATGTTGCCCTGAAGCTTTAGTTTCTACGGAATGCCATTTATGCGTAGAGCACGGCAGAAACACTCCCTGCTCATGCTATTGAAACCTTTCCAGAAATCAATGCAGAGCAGGTGAATCGACGATTTCAACTCCGCGCACTGATTCATAGGTTTTTGATGTAGTTAATGCAGGACGACGCAAGGCAGAAAGCAACCTGCTTTCTGTCGATCAAAATTTCTAGGTGTTTCTTGACGCATTGCAGAATTATTTTAACTAATATCTTTGCGACAGCAGGAAGCATCCCCCCAAACGTCGCTCTTAAGACGGAGAGGACTCTGATTGTTCGCATTTCCGTAAGAGTGAAAGTCACAGATCTGCAGAAACTGCAGGTGAAGTGATGAACACTGTGAGGGGAGGGCAGCATCACCATACTGCAGTCCGTATCACCATATTAGAGACGGAGCTTCACCGCATGCCATTCCCTCAAAATCCACGTTGAAGTTTTCCTTCCACCTCTTCAGCCGCTTGTCATCGTGGATGAGGACTCAACATAGGGTCATAGAAAGATTTGGGACCATATGCAAGTTGTTTGGGACCCTGTATAGAGTTCTGGAAACATTGCTATCTGCGGCAGCTTCGGATTCCCTGATCAGCGCAATAACAGGTACCGTTTTGTCACGGTGTGGTTTGGAGTGGTGTTGGAGCACGTCACACCCGCCATCACTCGCAGCGGTCAATCAATCCCTTCTGTTCATAAATCCGGTTCCACCATTCCTGAGTCAGGCAGATCTTATGGCGTCTCTTCGGAATGTGGCTGACGACCTGCTTAGCACTCGAGAAAAGAGCATTTTTTATCTGCCAAACGATCAGCAAGATAGATCTCCCACTGTCGAGCGACAGCTGAATCACACAAGCGGTCGATGTTAAACTTGGAGGGTCGCAGATCCTCAATCTTGCGAGAATTGGTGGACGCAACACGCAAGTGAACGTAAGCAACCATCAGATGGTGATCTCTTTCGAAGCTGATATCAGCGCCTCTCTTGTTACGAACATCCAGGAGATAACCGCTAAATCTACTGCTGATCGCAAAGTGGTCGATCTAATTGTTCATACGATGTCGGTCAGTTGAAATCCAACGGACGAGGCGATGGAAGCTAAAGAAATTCGAAAACTTACCAGTATTATCGTTACGGTTACGAAGGCCGGTTTCCCCATCATATAACAGAGTAAAGTATTGTCAGAGCCAACCTTGGCATTCAGACTCCTCATCACGATCACAATATTAACTTTAGGAAGCCCCTCTCGAATTGCGTGCCATTATTCATATCGGAGTGCCGTTCTCAAGTACTCGAGGAGGGCGATCACACCCGAATTTGCAAGTAACGCATCTGAAGTCACGGAACCTGATCGGAGATTATTTGCTACAGTGGCCTGGTTATTTGGGATTGGCCCCCTTATGGGACTTTCATGGTGGTTTTGGGCTCAAGTATGGAGTTGCGGTTTTCAACTCGGGCGCCGCACTTCTTAGTTGCCGTCGAGATAGGCCTCGATTCCACTGGTATGAATGCTGAGTCTACACTCAGTATAAGCCAGCACCATGGTGCTAGTCAAGGCGCGGCTCTGATTGTGATCGCCAAATCAACTCCCAGGGCTATAAAATATATCGGACATTTCCTTTGGTACGTAGCACTGTGCATTTGTGATACTCCTTAACTTAGACCGGAATCTTCCGGTCAAAATTATGTAAGAAACCGGTACCCAGCTCAAAAGAGAACGCCTTACGGTAGCCGCCAGTAACAATCCGACACTGGATATATCTATGTTTAAGGAGAAAATCTTGAACTGAGGATAACTAGGATTCTTTAGCGTTAATGAAAAAATACCCCAGACGACAAAATTCATGATTATCTGAGTGAAATTACGCGGTATTTATAGCGGTTAATTTACTTGTAATAATAAAAAATTCTTTTTCAATTCGCTGGTGTTATTTGCAAATACCGATATTTCGGGAACTACTTCTTTGACTTGCTAGCACTGATGAAGGGAAAAAGTGATTCCCGAAATATCGGTATTTGCAAGACCAATAAATAACACTAGCGAATAGAAAAGGCAAGTTTTTTTTATTTCAAATAAAATTCATGATGCTCAACCGCTTCGGTCAACCCTGCGTCCTAGAAATTACCGAGAAAACTTGGGAGACCTTCATCTTGTTTTCGATTACCTTTGGTAATCTTTCTCCTGAAGTTGTATTTAAACTTTTGAAATGAATACTAAACAACAACAAACTGTTGTGATTTTATTCTCTCTGAAAAACTACTCAATATGTCAAAAAGAGTGCACAAACCCCGTAGGCCTTTTATATTTATAAACAAGAAAAAACTCTTTAATGTACTCAAAGAGAACTGCAACTGAAAGTGCTCACTACAGTAGTAGACATTCATATACACTTCCAATGCACATACTCGCAATCCTGTTCAAATGTTTTTGGTGTGATTGGATCCTTAAAATTCCTTAGAGAGAAAGGATTTCAACTGAATTGGAACGACAGCTGCCAACACCAATGTTGAAAGAAAACAAACGATAAAAGTCTGTTAGCAGCGGTTTTTCCCATTTGGAGCTTTTGGGCGGGAATTTTAATTTAAGGACGACAGCACTCACTGTACCATTCCCACCTGATTTCACATTTGAAACGAATTCAGAGTGAGAGTGTTTTTGCTGAAGGATTTTTCTGGATTTTGTAACTTTTCCGAAGAGATTGGAATGCAGTATGTTGTTGTATCTCTACCTTCTATCCGCTGTTTCCTTTCCCATGTGAAGTATCTTTTACGATTTGAATGCAATAACTAGAAAATGTGGGAATCAGTTAGAATTTCATCTCTGATAGGACTTGATGCATTCTCTCGTTTCAATGCCGGTGACAATATGGAGAAAGTGGTAAAACCCATAGTTCTCGCGTGATTGATATCGTGGTAAGCTTTATTGAACCCGAAATCTTTTTTCGTTTGCATTAATGACATACGAATGTGGTATACCGCCCGGTAACTATAGATACACGGCTCTAGGCTAAAAATAACAGCAAAGTATAGCCAGAGAAATATGAAGTAGATGCCTTTTTCCAATATTTACATTTAGGGGAAGGGTGGTTGCTACCCCATTCTTTGTGAGTTTCCTTTCCTAAGTAATTTCGAGTGTGTACCGGCTTTCACGGTACTTCAATCTGAACTCTTATATGGATGTATTGGAATTGGAAGGATACAATTTTAGGGTAAAGCACTCAGTTAGTAACCATTTGTGTTACAGCTGGATTGACAGATATTTTTGAACGAAACATAATTGGGAAATAAAAATTTGAGAGAGCTTTGATTCCAAGTAGGGAAGATTGGCTGTGAATGCTTGCTGAAACCTAGTTATGCAGGTAAGTCCAAATTTGCGAAAGTGATGGATAAAACCTGCTTATGTCGCTTGTTAGCTTAATTGTGAGACTAAACGAAAGTGATCACAAGGTGACTTCTTTACAGTCATTTAGAATGTCTGGAAAGGTTGAAATTGAAGCTAACTTCATAGTTCCATTTGAACGGAATTGCTTTAGTATATATATGCCCTCAAAGTTCCGTAGTCTAGAATACTGCTAAACAGATCTCCAATTTTTAAAGCCACAGCTATATGACTTTTGAGTGGTGATCCCTCCCTCTTCGAAAGGTAAACTATCCAAAAGTAAACTATACATCCACCCCACAAATGTATTAGAGGAAGGTCCATACTTTTCCACTCAATAAAACAAAGGTGGCCGTGTTTATGATGCTACGCTTCAGTTCAAGATCTTCTTGACTTGACTGAATTCACGTTGGTCCCCCAGTAATTTAAATTGGTATAGAGCCGCAGATTTTCAAGGTATAATCCAAGAAGACTATATACAGGAGGATCAATTCCAACGTCAAAGGGGCACGGTATTTCATTGTGCAAGCTCTGCCTTTGGTTCCTGCTGGGATGTGCGAAGCTATAAACAGTTGTGCAATATCATTGTTATGACAGATACCGCCACGTGCTCGCAGAAACTCAAAGCCATGTGCTCGCAACCATTTGGGCGCACACCAATGCACTGCATCACAAACACGTCACTAACACCAGCCCTTATGCGTGGAATTTTGGTCACGTAACTCCCATCGTGGCCGATGATATGTAAGGATTTTTCGTCTCCATGGAGTTTCGAAGAATGCGCTGGGAGGTGCATATAGCCTCCTTGGTACAACTACAACCCTGTGCATTTCGGTTCGTTACATCTTCTAAACGTGAAACGATTGGAAAGGAGGAGGCTCAGTGAGAATGAATTTTTCTGAGGGTTCATACCAGCGCTTATCAGCGTTAACTTTATATATTATTACTTTGCATATTATTAACTTATATTATATATTAGCGCTAAAAAATTGGCAGGCACGAGGTGTGCAAGCGGCCCATAACGCAGTATCATATGCAAACATGGAAAGAACTAATATGTAGCGAAGTTAGCGCTCAAGAGTAATTTTATAGGGTATATACGCAACAGCTAATGGACCGAATCGGGTTTGAACTGAACCTTTTTTACCATTGATAGGGCGAGTGCATCTAAGATAAAGTCGAAAGTACTAAACAGCCCTTCCCTCGCATCCCTCAATTTCCGATGCTGCTACTTGTTCGAATTAAAGTTCGGAGAGGAGCATGCCTAAAGATTAACTTTCCAGTGTAAAAAGAGTGTAGGGGTCACTATGGTCTGATAAGCCTATAAATATCTAGACGATCTAGGATTAGAGTAAAATGCTTCTTATATTCGCGTATACACCAGAAAATATGACTTTCGCAGAACGAGCACATTTAATAAATAGATTACATTCTCAGTAAGTAAATGACTGTCAAAAGCATTCTAGATGTTTGATCCTTATAGAAAATGAACAAACTCCAACTTTAACGTTAATTATAAGGAAACAGAAAGGTCGGAAAGCCAATATGATTCAAAATATAAAAATCGGGACCGAAAAACATATAGACAGCACAGAACAGCTATATGTGAAGCAGCATGAAAGCATAGATAGTACCTCGCAAGCAAATTCACTAGGACGTCAACTACAAATACCATGAAATGACTGGTTTGATGACGAATGTTGAGAGTAAGAAAATTGGTAAATTCAGAACAAAAAAAGTAGAGTATAGTGAACGACCGAACCTTGCGATAACACAATGTGTGTTGGGAATCACGGTTTTGGAAACCTTAATGTCACATGGGACATTGTTCCGCCACAGAGGCTGCTATAGAGGATCGGAGGAGGCAACGTACATCAAACTAGATCATTTACATCGCGACCGCATCTATTCAAAGAGGTGGATAGTCTCGATACTCCAGCTTCAACATGGTCTGTTTTCGTTGTTCGCCAATAGGAGTGTCATACCTTTCTGACTGAACGCGACAGATGTCTTAAACAGGTCGCTGTAGAATATCTATAATCATTGGGTTGCCAGCAATCGTGCCTTTTTCTCTGACCCAAGTCAAGTTGTCAGCTATCGTCGAATCGATGAGCGTAAGGAACTGAACGCTCTTATTGCCACCACGATTCGGGACGAAACTAATATGCCTGAACTCCGGTTTCCCAAAAAATCTCGAAAAGTACAGCATACGATACGCCATGGTCTATTATGGCGTTAGTCAGGGAGGCAGAGGCTGCAACAAATTATAATCCACCAAACAGTCTCCTCGTGCGGAAAAGAGGAATGATCGCAGATTCTTCAAAAAGGACACTTGTTTTTAACGCAACAATTAAGGGATATTTCTGTGTTTCTTGCCGTAGCGAAAATAATATCATCCTGCATGCTGGTGTTCGTTTTAGAGTCTCTCTCAACGGATTGTTGTGGTGTTCAGATCGCCGCACAATATGCTTTTTATCGATTTTGAGAAGGTTTTCAACAATGTCAACAGAAAATATGTTTGGAGCGGCTCGAACACGAAGAACATTCCAGAGATCTCATGTACTGCATCGACGAAAATTTTAACGTAAAATGGTGTTCAACCAGGTTGTATTCTGTCGCCGATCTTTTCCTTCTTGTTACCCGCGAAGTTCTTTATGTTGGCTTATCCAGAGGACGAGGAAGGTTTCAATGGACTATTCCCATCAATTGAGTAGATGACATCTGTTTGGCCTCACTTCGAGTATTGGACCTTGGCCAAATGTGTTTGGATTTGGGGGAAGGCTGAAGGTGAATAGGAATGAAACGAAGATTATCAGCCTCACAGGTCATCGTACCCTTCCTGTCTGCAAAAACGGTAATAGCATTCCAGCTTTCGATTATTTTGTATACTTTGGCGCGTCAATAGGGCTAGATCCGCTTTCGCCGTTTTGTCTAAAATCGTGAAATGCAGATACCTCAACACTAACATTAAATTGAGTTTGCCCTACGCAACGTTTTATATGTGCTGCTATCACTGAAAAGCTCTAAGTCTTCGTTCCCGTCTCCGCTCTGTCAACGGGATATTCTGGTCCGGCACGATCTGGGACGAAAAACTTCGTCGGTGTACTGCCCAGGTATCGGTGGATATGTTGGTTAGAAAGTGAAATTGTTATTGGGTAGGTCACATTTCAACGAAGTGCGAGAAGTACTGGCCATTCCATGCAATGGACGCACGACGCGGTACAGTAGAGGGGAAAGGTAGGCTCCTCGGGGAAACTAGTATGCATTTTACCAAATCGGCAATGATGGTGCGTGGATGTAGATGTCATGATGTGCGTGCTCTATTTAGGAAATGATGACATCCATATATATATAAACTAAATAACCAGCTTATAATGCGGAACGAAAATATGATTCCAAAATGTTGCATACTGAATCGTTTGTGAGAGAGATAAACAAGCGGAAGAAAGATCCATCGTTAATCATCCCGCCAAGACTAGGAAAAGCTGGGTGTGACGGATCCCTTAAGGACTGAACAGAAGTTATATAACATGAGTGCTTGCTGCTAACTTAACCTAAACAGTATACTGTTTGGTAGGAGTAAAAGTATTTTTCTGTCTTCCATTTAACGCCTTCTCTGGTTCGTGGTGCTCCGTTAGCGTAGAACCGATTCCACAAACTTGCATCAAGCCAATTCCACCCACGTCTCTAGCTTCCCTTTCTTCCGCTTGTTCCGTTAAAGCTGTAGGAGAAGTTATTAATAAGTAGGATTTGTTTTGTAGACCCTTCATCAGGGTGAGCCCCGATACGGGAGTTCCACCATTGTATGCAATATTCCCGACGCATAGTTCCATTGTGGAGAAGCGCACCGAAGAGGTTCCAATTTGATCAATTTTATATGACTTGAAGACCATTATTGTTCATTCGCTCTCGAGGAAAAAGTGGAGAATCATATGTTGAAATTCTAGGAAAAAGTAGAGAATCATATGTTGACTTTCAAGGAAAAAGTGGAGAGTCATGTTGACTGCCCTTGAGAATCTTCAGACTCTTTTGGTCCACTTCGAACACCAAGCTGAAACCCTCCACATTTATGGATTTGTTCTTCAGGAGATGAGCCTGCTTACCGGTTCTCCTTCGAGTGCTAGGTACCTAGCATCCAACATGTTCCGTCCTGCATAGCTCGGTATTCACAATGGTGAATTAGGCTGACTACCAGAGGTCAAAGCTGGGAGCTAGTTTAAGGCAATCTCATCAGTGCATTCCAATAATCCCTGCAAGAAATAAGGCTTCAGCTTTCTGGGTACGTTCTCGTTTTCCCGTCTTCGTGTTTCTATTTCTTTGGTAGGGACCAGGTTTGTTGAGGTCTCTTTCACTGATTTGATCACTTCCTGACACACCGATTCTACTCCCCGCGGAAAGCGTGTTTGCAGGCCCTAGTGCGGAGTAAAATAAAGCGTCGCTGACCACAGATGTGTTGTTTATACGCTTCCCGTGCGTATTATTGCCAACCGAAGAGGCTACTGCGTATAGTGTGGGTCTCACTGGGGTTACCATTTTGTCAATCATCTTCCGTGGAAAATTAGGCGTTTTTGCGTTCGATTTCTGCCACTGAGTCTTTCAATGTAGACAACCGGATCAAAAATGACAACACGATCTTTTGAGTAACGTAAAGGACATGACCATCGACGCATTGGAGGACTTTTTGAAACTGTGGTTGCGCGAGATTTCGGTATGTCCACAACGTTTTCAATTGACGTGGAGTATTGAATAATTCTGAGTGGATATAACTATGGTGAGGAGAGATGTTATTGCATTACTGCCGACTATCTAAAAAGATAAGGATAAGTTTGTAGAGGTGGGATAGCAGTTATGGATTTGGGGAAGGATCGATTCTAGGACGAGGGGAGCGTGCTCAACCTAATGTTCATTAGATGTATTGGCAAACTACTCGGATGTATGCTAGTGTTAAATCTGACATCAACAGGGTTCGGTCAAGATGTCCTTACAAAGAGGTAGAACAACAAAATAATTTTTTTCTTGTGGGGATAATCCCAAGCGTTTCTCTAAAAAGTAAGATATTAGAAGATCCTCAAAATGGGCACCTGATTAGGCGATGAACTCGTCGTTCATTGGCACAAGACGACAGAAATGGTTGAGCATCAACTGTTTAGTAATATGAAGGGGATTTCATTGTTTAAAATTGCTGCAAAGTCATCTGTGGCATTCTCTCGTCATGTCTTATAACAATATGTGGTGGTGGATTAATAAGGTTTTGTTTGAATTGAGCTTCTTAATATCATACTGGGTTGGGGAAAAAGAAATGTCGTATTTTGTCAATAGATGGCGACACTTAAACATATTTTGTGTTGTACTTATCGCATCGGGTCATACTATACGGCGATTTGAAGTTTCAGTCTCAAGTTATGGCGCGTCAAAAGATTGAGTCCACCAAGGAAGAAATTACTACCTGAAAAGTAAAAATGCAATCAATAAAATCGTCGAAATCATCCAAGAAGATCGGCATGTGAGCATTCGCTCGATTGGCCAGGAACTGGGTATAGACCAGAAAATCGTTTGGAACCATTTGCAGAAGATGGGATTCCAAAAAAAAATGGATGTTTGGGTGCCACACGAGTTGACACAAAAAAATTTCTTGGACCGAATCAACGTCTGCGACGCACTGCTGAAACGGAACGAATTCGACCCAATTTTGAAGCGGATAGTAACTGGTGATGAAAAGTGGATTCCGTAAGCCAACTTCAAGCGAAAAAGATCGTGGACGAAGCGCGGCGAGCCGGCCCAAACCATCGCCAAGCCCGGATTGATGGCCAGGAAGGTTTTGCTGTGTGTTTGATGGGATTGGAAGGGAATCATCCACTATGAGCTGCTCAACTACAACTACTAACAACAACAGAATTGGTCAATAGGAATGGTGTTCTGTTCCACCAGGACAATGCTCGGCCTCACACATCTTTGATGACCCGCCAAAAGCTACGGGAGCTGGGATGGGATGTCCAATCGCACTCACCGTATAGTCCTGACCTGGCACCAAGTGATTACCATCTCTTCCGGTCCATGCAAAACGCTCTTGGTGCTACTAAGTTGGCCTCAAAAAAGGCTTGCGAAAACTGGCTGTCTGAGTCTAAGGAGGGGGGGGGGGTTTATTAGGGGGGGGGGGGGGGGGGGGGATAATGAAGTTGCCTTCTAAATGGCAACAAGTTAGCGAACAAAACGGCGCATATTTGACCTAAATCGAATAATTCTAAGTATGTAAAATAAAGCGTCAAATTTCGATCACAAATACGACGTTTCTTTTTCCTCCACCCAATATATTGGAGAGAAATAGGGAGATAAGTTCGCGGTTTTTTCGGCTCGATTATGGTGACGATTGTGGGAAGTGCAGTGATGGGCTTGTATGAAAGATTTTGCAAGCGTGATCACTTTCTCAGGAGGGGATAGTAAGAATATTTTCAAGGATTTATCTTTCCAGGCTATGGATTTCCTTACGAAAAAAGAGAACTGGGGGGAGGGGAAGCGTATAGAGAGTTTTTTCCTTTTTAGTATTCCTTCTCTATTCATATTTTCCATGATACTGTGGGTTAACTTCTTTGTCATTATCTTTGATGCAGTATAATTAGTATTGATAAGTCTACATTAGTATTCGCTACAAACTTCCCGAATTGTTTCGATACATTTCTGAATTGTCTGATCAATGGTATCGTTGGATAGATTGTTTCCTGTAGGAGGCTAGATGGTTAGAATTTGATTCCCAAGGCTTTTCTGGAACTGAAGGAGATATTGAGTTTTAAGCCTTATCAGCAAAATTTGTATCGAGGGTGATCACATTGTGGTCACTGGGGTTGCAGCCTTTTCAAGGAGACGGCAGGGATTTCAATTGAGAACACTGGTGATATTACCATTGGTGAAAATGTGGTCCTTCAGGAGTGATATTTTCCTATATTCAAGGTGGGAACATCTTGACTAAAAGGGGATAAATTAATGCTTAGGTTTATGGGTGAGCATCATCACAAGCATTCCATTCCTATTGATCATGCCCTAAACCAGGAATAGTGCCTACTTTTAAATTTTCGTGATTTAAATTGGGGAAAATTGGGCTTGTGTGTATAGTATCATTTGGTCTCATACCGAAGCACTATGTACAGTTTATGTTTGTCAAGAATTAGTTCGAACTCAACTCATATCATCGCGTTGGAGATTTATAAAAATACTTATGACTTCCTGGTGGGTTGGGGGTTTGTCTTTTGGAATGCGGCAGATTATTTAGTAGTAGTTAGTTCTTCTCGTGGTCGCTTTTGTGTGAGGTGTATGCATGAATTAAAGCAGGAACTCATATTCTAGCATCTACCCTCCTGCTCTCGTAATAAAAGTTCGGAAAATTTCTTCAATTGGCGATCCGGCTTCTTAAAACATCTATGTGCACCATTGGACCAAGTCACATTTAACGCATAGGTGCTGACAGACCCGTGCACCAAAAATTTAGAAGACATTTTCCTCGCAATTGGTGCGAAAAGGCATATTTCATAAAAAAAATTGTTAAGGAATCTTTCTCTGCCTTGTCTGTCGTTCGCAAGGCATGAAAGAACCACAAAAGTTATGGAGAATTCATTGAGCCGTTTATACTTTTTTCAAGCAGAGTTCAAATAAAGAAGCACAACCATTATTCTTATAAAAAGCTCTCATTAGCCTTATTGAGAGTGGACTGTAGTCGCTATTAGCAATATAAACAGGCAAATTTTGGATTACCTATTCAGGTTAGGAGGAAATTCATTAAAAGCAGCTTCCATCTCATACCTTAGGTCAGCCTCATCTACTTATGAGATTGTAATTTCGTTTCTGCTTCCTTTGTGGAATCGATTGGAGGTTCATTCATAGTGGATTTTCCACCAAACCTCTAGCTAATGCTCATGTGTTTGTACAGAAATAAGTTACGAAGATAGCGTTGCTGTTTGTTTACGCCTACATAAATTGGATTCCTTTACGCTATTTTGCTTCTACAGTGAATGAAGTGGTTTGATATCCAATGAATATTTTTAAAGATGGTGTAAAGCATCGGGCTCGGTATTCTAATTGTAGTACGACTCGGAATCAAAACCGAAATGAACGTTATACGTACCTAAATATAAACAAATCCTTTGAGCCCCGAATTGGTTCGCTTACCCTAAACAAAGAGTCCTTACACTTTCCACAATTCCATCACCCTGAGTGCCACCCCGTCGCAAATTGCTTTGTCTAAAACAGGGTGGCGGGTTGCTTTTAATACATCGTCAAGTTGTTTGAAATGACAAAGGTAGCAGGTAGTCATTGGATTTTCGTGAAAAGTTAGGACTAACATTTACAAATTCAAGCAACTCCAATCAGTATGCAGAACTCCGCCTATTCCGGTCGGTTAGGAAATCAGAAGTTTGGATTTTCCGCTTTGAAATGAGAAGAGTGAATAAATGTTGTGATTTTCCTAAGTGGTGCAACCAAGCCAAATGCAAATAGTTTACCTAAAACGGGATGTACACGTGTTTGGACTCAATTCTAAATTTGCGGTGCTCTTGCAGGACAGCGGAACAATAGTGAAGTTACGAAGCCATAATGGATTGGAGCGAGCGAGTGCAGCACCTGCAGGCTCAATTGTTTCCCATTTGCACTATAACTGCACAAGGTAATTCGATTAATCTCAGGACTTTTCGTTCAATCCCGATTACCTGTTATCGATAGTGCTACGTTAGTTTCAGTGTGATCCTGTGGGGAGTCCAAACTGAACCCGACTCACTGTGCACGCGGTTTCGATTGCTTGTTTGTTCAATGAACAAATCAGAGACGTCCTAGTCTACAGGATAAATTTCGTAGGTGTCATGCAGGGGGGAAGTACCGGGAGCGGATTTTGTATTGGAATGGAATTAATAAGCTTAATGACTTATCGGGTAAATGCATGCTACTTACGTTTGGATCGATGTTTGCTCCTATTTTTATAGCAGCCGACTTAGAACTTCTTTATGGTTATTTTAATTAGTGCCTGGAAGAAAAATACAAAACGGTTACATACTTTGGTGAAAATTTATGCAGTAAATGGTATACATTCCGTGAATATACTTCCATTTAGAAAATGAGACTTTGATATTGATTCATGACATGGTATGCATGGCAAATGAATATTTCTACAAGTTGATGGCTTGAAGGGAAAACTGTCGAAAGTAGGACAATATTTCTTGATAGGAGCACATGTACATGTGAATCAAAAATCCACATGGCCGACAGACGAGTAGTAAAGTCACGGTTTCTGTAGCATATGGCAGAAAACATGCATGAAGAGAGATGTAAAATGATTTCGATTTGGAACTGAGTCGATAATAGTGTTAACAAACTAGGAGCCAAAAAGTTTGGGAATTTAATCCAGTAATTTTCGGGTAATCACTTAAAACGTTTTCCAAACTAATTTTTTCTAAGAATTACTTTACTCTCTTTATGTTAACTTTCCTCTGATCTTATATTGTAATACAAATTTTGGAAATGCCGACCAGGAACTTATTTTTGCTACCGACTTTTCCTCAGAAATCACTGGCATTGTTTAGAACATTGTGACCAAATGACAACTTACAACCATCTATAGCACATTCCACGGGGTGGCCTTTGGGCTTTAAACATCTATAGCTAATTCTAAAGGGTGACTTTTAAGCTTCATCAAAGTAATTGTTCAATTTGTACCTCTCCTTCAGGGTTTTTTTTGAGAGCCCATTTGATGGTAAATTCCAACGAATCTAAGATTTTATCTTCCATAGGGCTCCTTTGCCTCTCATAAGGAGTATGATTAACGGAGGTCAAGCAGGATCCGATTCCTCAGTTGCTTGCTTTCAAGGATTAGCTTGTTTTTTTTTGGAGGATCTCCAAAGATATCTATTCATTCGTATTACATAGGCATACACTGATTGCCCAGCGGAAGCAAGCTGAAGCAATGACTGTGAGAATTTCAGTGCTAACCTTCATAACATCGTATATATTCTTGAGATTATTAGGTACTGTAATATATGCTACTATGCTGATGAGTAGCTTCCCAGAGACACAAAATCAAGGTTAGCTGTATGGTTTGCCTAGTCATTTTCATAAATGGTTCCCATTAGTCTTTATATGGGGCATAGCGCATCAAACACAGCTACACGCTGCTGGTTCCTGACAGCATGCGCCAACTCTTCTCATGATTTTCCGAAAAGCTTGCACTGGTCCTTATTCTGAGGTAGTGGATATCATTCCATGGCATAAGCGATAATGAAGTTATAGCTCTTTCTCAAAAAGTGGCCTACTCGCTGGCAATTCCGTCTTTTCATCAACACGTCCACAGAAATCTAACCCGTTCGCTGGCGACATTATTCATTTATTTTTACGCCAGGCTAGAATGTACCGACGGCACGGGGAAGACATGTGTTGATAAAAGTTTGAAGCTTCCGAATAGCACGGGGTTTACTTTCTATGTGCTGCTTCTATATCATCATCAACGGTGCAACAACCGGTATCCGGTCTAAACCTACCTTAGTAAGGAACTCGAGGCATCCCGGTTGTGCGGCGAGATCCACCAATTCGATATCCCAAAAACTTGTCTGGTATCCGGACCTTTCGCCATCGCTCCATCTCAGGCGACGTCTGCTTCGTCTTCTTTTTCTACCATAGATATTGCCCTTGTAAACTTTTCGGGCTGGATCATCCTCAATCATGCGGATTAGATGACCCGTCCACCGCAATCTGTTGAGCTGGATTTTGTCCACAACCCAGGCGGTCGTGGTATCGCTCCTAGATTTCGTCGTTACGTAGGCTACGGAATCGTCCATCCGTACGTAGGGGGCCAAAAGAAATGCCTGAGGAACTGCCACTCTTCTCCGCTTTGAAGTGGTAAAACTATTAAATGAAAAAGTTTTCGGTTTTACTATAGATTTATTCTGGATTTTTAAAAAATGGCAAAATGGGAAGCAACATGCTTTACTTTTTTTTTGGTTTACGACTCTTTTTCTTGGGCTTAGTCCCCAAGTGAGTCGGTTACGCTGCTCTCAAGACAGAGATGCGTCTCTATCTCGGTACGAAATGGTAAGCCGACTTCGCCTTTCAATTTTTGATTGCTTGGGTGCAAAGTTCGAAAACATGGGCCATGGATGAACAATGTGAGAGCAACTAGTTTTCCATAGGTTCTGGTCCTACATCACTTGAATGCGAATTTAGGACCTCTCAAAAAAAGTAACAACTGTCGAAATTAATGGGAAAACTTCCTTCTTAATTACTTTGTTCTGACATCAATTGGAAACGAACTTAGAATTTCTGTTAACTTCTTTACTAACCCTACTTAGTCGAAATTAGTCTTAATGGAGGTAACTGGCACCTAGTCTATCACTGATGATCATGTTGTTCCCAGGTCCGAAATGAAGCAGCATCTGGCAAGCTCTGTTTACTTGGACGAGAATCGGAATATTTTTTTAAAATGAATATAATCATATCAAGCACTGATAAAGGTGAGTGGAAAGTCTGGTCACTGAAATGTTGGCAAATGTATACCCAAAAGTGTTTGTCTATTCGATTGAAAAGTTGGTTTAAATGTAGATAAACAAAGGTTACATACAATCTTCAGAAACTGTGACTCGATGTTTTTCCTATTTCTTTTTCATATAACGTTGTTCAACTTAGATTCCGTCGCGGGTACTTTTTTCTAGGGTCTAATGAAGTTAAGTTATTACGGTGATGAAAAGACTACCAGAAAATGAACTTTTGTTAACTATGAAGGTAGAATGAAACCTTATAGTTGAATAAATAACGAAAAGCGGCCATATATGTCCGATTTGAACCGCGACCAACCGCTACGATAGCCCAGCGCTCTAACCACTTGAGCCATCCGGGCAGAACTTTCCAATGTTCGAATCTAAGACTCTTCTTTTTCTTCTTTACAACCGGGGTCGGCTCATCATAATTAGTTTCGCTATTTGGTTCTATCAAATGGCAGATCTGGATGCCATCGCGAGGCTTTGAAGTCCCCATGCAACGTATCAAGCCCGCGTTGTTTCTGCCGGCCTTATGGTCGATGCGAGTGGTTAGAGCACAAGGCTGTCGTACCGGAAGGTCGTGGTTCAAATTTCACTGGTGGCAGTGGGATTTGTAACGTGATTTGACGTCAAATACCAGTCGATTCAACTTGAATGAGTACCTGAATCAAATCAGGGTAATAATCTCGGGCGACCACATTGCCTCCTATAGTATACTGTAGTGTACCGTTACGGTCTTGACTGAAGTGCCTTAACGCACTTCAAGGCCCTGATCCAATTGGATTGTTGCACCAACGATTATTATTATTATTCTTTTGGTCGCTTACCATCGACTTCGATGATCAGACCAATCTTTGCAAGTGAATTCTCGTTAGTAAAAATTACGTGACCAGATCATCGAAAACGCCACTCTCGCAATTTTTCCACGGTCGGTGCAACTCCATATCGATCGTGGATATCCTCATTTCGGATGTGATCAAAACGTCTTCGTTACCGCAAGACGCCGTTCATTGTCTTTTATAATTGGCCAAAACTCAGAATCATAGAGAGCGACTGGACGGACGACATTGCGGTAAATTTTAAATTTGACACGTTCGTGATCGATGTGGCAGATCACAAAGAACAAGAGTTGTGGAACGCCACTTCATCCAGGTTGCATTAATACAGGAAGCAATTTCATAACGCAGTTCTCCATTGGCTGATAGCATTGACCCAAGATATTTAAATCACTCCGCTCTTGGCCGGTCACTGCCGCTGATAGTGATTGTGCCTGTTTCATGGGGATCGGTCGTCAAAAATTCAGTTTTATTCAAATTCAATCTCAGACCGGGTTGCATGAGGCGATCATTCCATTTTTGGACAAGTTGCTTGAGATCATTTTTGTTATTAGATGCTAGGTAAACATCATCTGCATAAAGCAGTGTATAGGGCGTTGGATGTCCCGTGTGACGGTGTCTATAACAAGAAGAAAGAGGAGTATTGAGAGGGCGCTTCGTTGATAAACACCAACAGAGACACGAAGCGGTTTTGATACACCCACCATACTTCGAACTTTATCTTTTGGATGGTGGTAGAGCAATTGAACTCAGCGCACGAATTCTTCAGGCACTAAGTGTTGTTGTAAAGCATATCAGATGAGTTCGTGTGGCACACGGTCAAACGCTTTCTCTAGATCCAGAAATGCATTGTAAAGAGGGTGACTCTTCTCACAATGTTTCTCCATGAGTAACCGCGTAGCGTGTATGGCGTCAGTAGTTCCGCAGTTCTTGACAAGTCTGGCTTGATTGACGGTTATTTCAACGATTTCGGGAATATGGTTGTCAAGAGTGCGTTCAAAAATCTTCATGGTATGGGAAAGTAACCGGATCGGACGGTAATTTGAACATTCTGTTGGACTACGTTTCTGGTGGTCAGTCAGATGGTGTTCTACCTTCCTGAATAACCAGATTAAAGAATTCACTGACCCACAGTGATGGGTTCCAGCTTCGCTTTCCAGAGCACAGATGTCGTCAGGTCCTGGTACTTTCCCGATTTCACTCGTTTTATTGTTTCCTCGACTTCAGATGTGCTGAGAGGTGGAACTGCTCCCCAAATTTCAGCAATGATTGTGGAGGTGGAAGAAATTTAAAAAATTTTTCAGTTGAAATTTGCTGGAAATATTTTCATCATACGTCGCGGCTCGACGGTCGGTAAGCAAAGTACCGTTCTTGTCATTAATACAACAGAAGTGTTCGATATCCTGTGTGGGTCGGTTTCGGCTTTTGTGAAGTCGATACAGATCTCTCTCGCTATCCTGAGTGTCCAGTTTATCGTAAAGATTTTTGCAATGGACCGCTCGCGTAACAGCGATCTCTTTCTTTGCTTCCCGGTGGGCAATCTTATAAATTTGCCAATTGGTCACCGTTTTATCGTCGAGATATTTGTAGTTTTTTTTTAATGGACTTCCATTTCCATATCGTCATCCCACAGCCAAGTATCTCGGTTGATGTACCGCTTACCTGGCTTGGTGACTTCGATGGTTGCAGAGGCCGCTTTGTGGATCGTGTCTTTAATTTGGTTCCACGATTTTTCCACATTTGTAATAGTTGGTAGTCGCGTAAGTGAGATCGTTTCTTCTTTGTTCTCACCAATTCGCCACCATATAATGCATGGCGGGCCAATGCGTTCCTCACGCTGTTTTATCGATGGCTTAATTCGCAGGACGGCAATCAATGGCCGAAGTTGAGGTGCGATGGGTGGCTTTGCAATTAGTGACGGTGATAAAATATCGGCGTCTTATGAGAATATGGTCTTTTTGCGTTTTACCATTCCCACTATAAAATGTAAGAAGATAAGGAAATCGTTTAATGAACCATGTATTCATAAGTACAAGGTCATGGGTGTTCCCAAAAACGATTATATGCTCGCTACCCTCATTATGCGCTCCAAACTCCTTTTCCCCATGACACCTATTACCGTCTAAATTTTCACCCACATAACCATTAAGGTTGCATCCTACAGTGTTCTGTAGTGTACCGTTACGATCTTGAATGAAATCCTCTAACACACTTCAAGACCCTGATCCAATTGGATTGTTGCGCCGACGATTATTATTAGAGAAGGATAATATAGCCAGATCGTTAAAAAGCATCGTTCGTTTGTTTACTTATTTACTCTGATGTCTTTTGACGTACTTTTCTTGAATATGATTGTAATCCTGTTCATTACAATATTTCTTAGATGTTAAGTAACATTTCGAACGTGGAAGAAACAAACCATTCAGCGGTAAAGGAGACTGAAAGTATTGGCTAAAATAGCGAGGAAAAATTTAATCTTTCTTGCTCTTTTCGCACGTACTGATGCTATAATGGATTACAGTCATCATCATCAACGGCGCAACAACCGGTATCCGGTCTAGGCCTGCCTTAATAAGGAACTCCAGACATCCCGGTTTTGCGCCGAGGTCCACCAATTCGATATCCCTAAAAGCTGTCTGGCGTCCTGGCCTACGCCATCGCTCCATCTTAGGCAGGGTCTGCCTCGTCTTCTTTTTCTACCATAGATGTTGCCCCTATAGACTTTCGGGGTTGGTTCATCCTCATCCATACGGATTAAGTGACCCGCCCACCGTAACCTATTGAGCCGGATTTTATCCACAACCAGACGGTTATGGTATCGCTCATAGATTTCGTCATTGTGTAGGCTACAGTAGTTGACAATTAAGAAGCCTAGCCTCACAGACGCTATATTCCTGTTTAACTTCTTTTTTTTTTGATAAATTTAATTTTGTCTGGAATTTTATTTTCAGACCAGCTCCCCCCACTCACGCGCTTTAGTAGAGTACCACCTTATTTACTAAATGGAAACAATTTTTCACGGTAATATTAATTATATTAAGTGAGTGCTACAATTGCATTAATGGTAGACATTCTAGGAGCGATTAATATGATTAATAATCCTAATCATTTCTAGAGAGTCGGCAATTAAAGCAATTGTAGTACAATCTCCTGCGGTACTAAATGCGTCTAAGCAGCATGAAAATTCGTACACATTAAATCTTTCAACGCTAGAATTAACAGCCATTTGTCGTTTCTCTCATACATTGTCGGGGTAAATCAGATACGGCCCCATGAAATACTGCACAGTCTAAATTTATCGCACAGGCACGTTCTCATCAAGTATGTTGCTCATTTTGATAAAAAGCTTCTAAACCACTATCCTCACGATACTCCTAGAGGTTGGGGAATTTATTGAGAGTCAGCTGTTTTTTGAACGCTTCAGGACGAATGTGGAAGAAAAAAACTTTCTCCAGATAGCTTCTTAAATTGTTATGCTATTTTTATGTATGTTATTCAGATTTTTTCCATAAAAGTCCCGATCTTCCTGACGTTGTGATAATGTTGCTTGAAAGGTTATCAAAATTACATAAATCAGCCAAACCTCCCCAAGGAGTTCCCCGAAAAATGTGATAAATTTGAAACATACCTGGAACACATTCGTAGAGTCAACATTCAAATCAGCGATGCACCTTCACAATCTCTACATCAGCTCCTGGTGACTTGGGTAAAAAATGACTAGAATTCTTGAAACGGTTGGTAAATATGTACACATGGAAGAAAGCACAAATCGGAACACCCACGAACAGCTGGGAAATGAGCTTAATGTGCACAGGCGCTCTTCAAACTGAATGCGAAAAGATTTTCGTCACTTTTCCGTTGAAACCGTTTCGCTAATACTATGTTCTACGCCGTCTTAGAAGTAACCACGGATTTCAGAGAAAATATATTTTTTTCGGCCACCAAAGATGTGTTAAAAGTAGAGCTGCCGTGCTTTTCCTAAGGAGATATTTATGAAGAAAAATGAATTTTGTAATGATTCCGGTGTACTTGCTGAAAGTGGAATTTCATTTTCAATTTCCAACTACCTTGAATTAATTAATTCTGCGGTAATGGACAGCTTTGACGTGCCTGATTAGCATTTGAGGAGCGTCTTTGTCGTAGAACTTTGTTTCCGAATAAAGGTTCGCTCGAATTCACTTCGGCTTATACAATCTGCACAAAGGCCAATTCTTTTTCCGAGGAAAGGCTTCCTTAGGGTTACATCGAATTATTTATAGAATGTTTCCACTTTCCGAATATTAACAAATTGAAGAAACTTGTACGTCGACTTGAGCGAGGTTCAGTTAAAAGACTAATTGCTAGCAATACAGACATGCCTTCGTGCGAGGTGCTTAATTCCGAACTTCGTATGGACAGATCGTGATAATAGGGGTAATATGATTTCGCCGTGACTTTTCGGCAATATTTAATGCCAAAAGATTTATTAATTTGTTTACTGTGTTCAGTAAAGTTTGCAACTTCATCATGGTCTAGGCCTGCCTTAGAAAGGAACTCCAGATACCCCGGTTTTGGGCCGAGGTCCACCAATTCCATATCCTTAAAAGCTGTCTGGCGTCCTGACCTACGCCATCGCTCCATCTCAGGCAGGGCCTGCCACGCCTTCTTTCTCTACCATAGACATTGCCCTTATAGACTTTCCCGGTTGGATCATCCATATGGATTAGGTGCGCCCACCGCAACCTGCTGAGCCGGATTTTATCCATAACTCGACCGTCGTGGTATTGCTCATAGATTTCGTCATTATGGCATATAATATGCATGCGCCTTCCAAACTATACAAATTATTCAATTATTTTATCAAATTACAGATTGCAATTTTTCGTCCTCTTTTGCCATTTTATGGCTATCATAATCACAAACCTTGTTCGCTATTCGTTGATTCGTTGATTTTGAGCACACAATGTTCACGTGCCAAAAAGACAAAGAACCGGTCGAAGTAATGAGAATGCTGCTGCCGTTCCGGCAAGTGTTCGTAAAGATCGGAATTTGTCCATTCCAAGGCGTTCTAAGCAACTGGGACTATCTGTGGGCCCCCAACCTGGTGGATTTTATGAAAGGGGTTTGGGTTTGCATCTTTATAAAATTGTTCTTACTCTAGAACTGAAGTCATTTGACCATCATGAACCTCGTGAATTTGCTAATTTTGCCTTCGAACGACTTGAAAATGATAACGATTTTTAAAAAAAAAATCGTCTTTCCCGATGAGGCTCATTTTCATCTCAGTGGATCGGTGAATAAATAAAACTGTCGTTTCTGGTGTAATCAGATTTTGGTCTGGTGGAATCATCGGTCCAAAGTCTTTTTGAAAATGAAGATATCGTTACTGTCAATGGAGTTAATGGTCAACAGCTGGTTCGAAAAGATGGTGCTACATGACACACTATACACCACGAAATTTAGGCATTGAATATCCTCCAAGAAGTTGTGATTTAACACTATTGGGCTTCTTCCTGTGGAGCTATTTGAAGTCATCGGTCTATAGCACTACGCCAGTTTTTCCTTAAGCATTAAAGACCCATATTCGGCCCATTGAATGACATACGATTGGATTTAGTGGAAAAACGGTCAAAAATTGGTTTTATTGGATTCGTTCGTGCAAAAAAAAAAGAAATGGAGCCAATTTTAATGATCTGGTCTTCAAAATATAATTGCAAAGATCACTCTTGAAAATAAAAAAAAAGTAATTCCGGTCACGTTGCTCCGCGGGGTAGAGCTGCTGAAGCAGAGTCTGATAAGATCGCCTCTGCTTTGCGATCGAAACCGTCAAAGCCAAATAAAGAATTTTTGGAAGTATTGGGCGCACGCCCAGGAAAAGAGTAGTCCTTGCACTTAATAGAAGGAGTAAGTTGCTTCTGGAACAAGTGCGGTCCCCCATTAAGTTGATGGCGGGCTTAGGACAACTCATTCCCAAACAAAATTTTAAATCATATTACGTTTATTGAAAAACCCGTTTATGTATGACACTTTGCTCGCCTGACTCTTCTACTTTACTATGATGTGAACAATCTGCGCTACATGCATATGATGAAATCATACAATTTCCGTACACGTGAGATTTCATAGTCTACATTTCGTCTTGAAAACAGTTGAAAATACAATGGGAATACAAGTTATCGCACACGATATCATTTCATACACGAGCGATCGAAGTTATTGAACTCAGGTCAAACATCAGCCGGAATAAGCTACACGCGCAACCGCACCTGTGTCAGCAGATGTCTGGGTCATCGCCATCAACTAACATTAAAATGCACAATTGCATAGGTGAAATATTAATTGCATATTAGGCAATTTAAAACATATTTAAGCAGTTATTGTATTAGGAGTAGTTCAGTTTTGTATCAACCACGAAGGAAAGTGTAATAAAATTGTATTTTTTTAATCGTTCGACTTTCCGATCTATTAACTTCCATAATGGGAAGCGTTGAAGGGCTGTTAACGACGTATAAAGTTTTTATCAACCACACTTTTAGCCTCGAAAAACACAACGGATGTTATTTTTCATTTTGGCTTACTTGTTTCTACCTCTTGTTGTTCTAGGGCCGCTGGGAAGTGTGGTTTGGTGCTTTGTCTTTTCTTCGTACCGAACTCGACATGCTACCTGCCTAGTCTAGACGTTTAGGTTCCATTTGAAAACTTGGAATGACTAAGTTGAGTTAGAGATGGTACAAAAGCCATCCTTAGTGGCCGGAGAGCTAACCCAAAAACACAAAACCTTAAAAAGATGGCGAAATTGGCCATGAAGGTCCCGCGGGCGTTGAGTCGTAAAACTCCGTACTCGAGTGGCGCAAACGAGGAGGATCCACAACGGATCACATCCTCGATTAATGTTTCCCCTGCCTCAGATGTATTGTGAGGGGCGGCATCTGCGGTTCCCGCCCTGCGCCTTGACGTCGATATTAGAGAATGTTCGTTTTGTAATAAGAGTTTTACGAGGTTAGGGAGGAGGAGGGAGGAAGAAGGAGATTAGTTAAAATTCATACTTAAAATTATATTCATCAAATAAACAAATATGAACAAGTTCTTTAAAAAAATATTAATGAAAATAAAAAATTATGATAACTGACATCAAAATGAAAATATTAAAAATCCAGAATTCCCTTGATTTTTATAACGCAATTATAATCCCAAAACTTCAATTTATACTTGACATATTTCGAATTCTCGCAACATCACAGCACACAAGGTTTAAAAGAAAACAATTTATGAAAAAGATACATTACGCCGAGACGGACGACACGAATTCGCAATTCTTCTGTTTTGCATTTCAAAAATTTGAATTCAGCACGAAATACGTTAAGTGTGTAGTCCCGGGTCTTGGTGGACGCGACGCAGTTTAGCTGGCAACATAATTGCATGGGATTAGCAGAACTAAACTGTTCCTCGTGAGTCCTTCCGTTACTGTGATTTCTTCTGAGATCAACGCGCAAGTATCTAATTCGCACTACATGTGGAAAACTATGTTAATCTGGACTTTTACTTTCCGCTAAATTCCGTGCGCGGAGCTCTCTCCGTTACGAGAAAAATAAGGAAAAATAAAAGTCAAAACGGACGCACCATGTCGCAGCGCACGCAATCTCCTTAGGATCACTTCTGATGTTCACCAATCACAGGCAATCAAAATGAAAACGAAATGCAACCCAAGAACGGAGGATTATCTTTTATTTCTACAGCACAAACTCGCGATTCTGTCATTTACGATTTGATTTACTCGTTCTGAAGACATAACTTCACTGTCCGAGATTCAGGCTCGCGTGTTATTCTTTAGGAAACCAACTTGGAGTAAATTTTCAGATATTAAGATTGCTTGACATAATAGTGCCCACAGTGGCTATTTGGGAGCAAGATTTCCGTACAGTCATCTTAACACACATTGAATGGTCAGAGTTCAATAAAACGTGGTACATTTTCGTTCGTGTCTCTAATTAATGATCTCGACGTGGGGGTTTTCGGTCCTATTTTCTTGCATAAAGGTCTTTGAGCGCCTGAACACTTTTGAAGACAAAGCATCAATTCTTCCGTATCAATATAACTTTTGCTAACATCGGTGCAGAATTTGTTTGCTCCAGATGAGTTTCAGAAAATTGGCTCGTCGTGAAGTTGCCCGTCCTTCCTGCCTGTTTTTGGGCTGAATCCATACGGATTAGGTAACCTGCCCAATGCAACTTATTCAGTCGAATTTTTTCTTCCCCCGAACGCAATTTTTCTTGCTAAGAACCCACGTCTCCGAGGAATACATAAGGGCGGGCAAGACCATTGTTTTGTGTAGTAGCTTTGGTTTCTTGTTCCTACATCTTTTTGTTCTAGGGCTGCTGGAATATGCGGTTTGGCGCTTTTCTTTGTACTCAGATCTTCATGGTTTCTACCCAGCCTGGAAATTTCAGTTCCATTTCAACACTTTTCGAAGGTGTAGGTCAGTTGATTGCCTTTTTGCTCGCCTGTGATTCTTCAGGAAACCAAATTGGACAACTTTTGAATATTCAGATTCCTTTACATAATAGCGCCCATACGGTCTATTTTGGGAGTGAGTAGTATTTGCTTGCTCCATTGAGAGTTATGATACGATCTTTGAGATGAGTTTTAGAAAATTGGCGCGTTGTGAAGTTACTAGTAGGCCTGCACTAGTAATGAACTCCAGTTTCCCGGCTTTGCGACTAGGTCGATATCCCTAAAAGCTTTCTGGTTTCCTGGTCTACCCCATCGCTCCTGCTCAGGCAGGGTCTGCCTCATCTTGTTTTTCTAGCATAGATCTTGCCCTTACAGACTTCCCGGGCTGGGTCATCCTCATTTACACGGGTTAGATGACCCGCCCACCACGGTCGTGGTATCGCTCATAAATTTCATCGTTATATAGGCTACGGAATCGTTCTCAAAAAAAAATCCTTTAGAGGTTCCTTTTCTTGAACGCGGCCAAGGGTTCGCACTTTTTTTTGTTAAGAACCCATGTCTCCGAAGAATACATGAGGACTGGCAAAATCATTGTCTTGTACAGTAGCTTTGACCAGTTTGACATTTTTTGGAAGCTGAAATAGTTTCTGTTGTCAGCCAACAACCCTACGCAGATTTCATTGTCATAGCTACTATCTGTTGTGATTTTCGACCCTAGATAGGAAAAATTATTAAAGGTCCGAAAATTGTAGTCTCCTAACATTATTCGATGTGGATAGCATATACACTGATAGTTTTCATTGCAAGTGTCACAGCCGGCAAACAATCGGCCGAACATATGAAATGAGAGTGTCTAGCACGTCATGCAGCATGTGACGAAATATACACGTGAATTTTGCAGGCGGGTTTAAGCAAAAACAATGTCGACTAAAATAAACTGCTAGCGATAGTAGAATGCCATCTTATGTAACTACTTTTTGTAAATTTACTGGGAGACCCCCCGTAGGCACAACTTATTATAATAAAACGCAATAATATAGGCTATATATAATGTGGAGCACAATACTGCAAGGTTTGGTAGAAATCCTACTATTATTGCAAAACCTGTCATACCTGAAACGGCATGCTAGCAATTTTCAACATGTTACAATTCTAATAAACTACTTGAACTGTAATCGACGTATGGCAGACTGAAGTTCTCATTTGTCTCATTAATTGAGTGATACAGGTAGAATGCATTATCTATGGTTCAACTCAGAGGTCCACTAATGTAAATAATTTTGAAACCGACTTCACAGGGGCCTATTACCCCAAGTCAACGATGGTATGACTGTAGGTTTGCAGAGTTGTAAGAGATGTAATTCGACTAGAATAGATAGAATGCTTTCAAGCGAATTGATCGAGAAGGAGCTTGTTGCATTATATTGCAATTGATGGCAATGGGAAGAAAGGCTTGTTAACGGCTGATGAACCTTTAACCCGAATCCGTATTTCTCCCCTATGATACCTAAGCACTTTCACACCTTTAACTAAATTGTACAGTTGTTGTGTGCATAGATGACCTGGTATTGTTGTCTTCCGAATATCTTCGCCAGTATGTTTGTTTCACAAAGCAAGATTGGATGATTGGGGAAATGGCTTTGGCGTACAGGAACATTTATTAGCATTAACCGTCTGCCAAAAGAATCTATACAAACTTTTTCAGTAGATTTGGTACGGAAACCATAGACATAAGGTCAGGTCTGATTTAAAGAAGACACCAACTCGTGAACTCTCGAATGACAGGTAGATCAGTGTGATTTGCGTGGGACCCTATTATTGCCTAAACGTTCACACTGTTCCGACATTTCGATGATCAGATAGCTAAGACATGATTATCGCTGTGTTTTTCGCGTTCGAGCTCTTGCTTTCAGAATTGAAGCGGTGAACAGATTTGTCAATGCTTTCTCAAGAGGAAAAATGTGTTGAGAAGTCGAAAAACGCGGTTGAAAAGGATATTTTTCTCTTCCATTAAAGGCTCAAGGGAAGCTGCAGCACAAAGCTATCTTTCAGAGAAGTAAACAGATATCCCGTGCTAGCTGCTTTTTTCATCGAGATTTTGAAGCTGATTTTCAGCTGTAAACCAGACCTTCAGTGTAACAGCATTTCTTCTTTCCAGGCCCGATAAAGGAGATTTCAAATTATTTATAACCAGGGCTTAATGTAGCGCCGGGAACAAAATCACCTAAAAATATTGAAGTGCTTCATAAAAATAACTATGGTTCCGTTGAAGGGATTGAAAATTTTTTGTGTCCTTCATAGGCGCTGGAGTGGTTTTTGTGTCATTTTTTACCACCCTCCAAACGCAGGATCGTTGAATCGCAGTCTCTTCAGTTTTTGCTCCATAATCGAATCTTAGAATCGGCCCGTTTTTAATTTCTAATCTTTTATTTCTCATAATTTTTCGTTAGAAGATGACAGCAATTGATATACATACCTGAAAAATTTTCATTTTCCGGCCGTGCAGGCTAGTCGGAAGCATTTGAAATATGAAAGGTGCCAAATCCACTATACAAAAAAATAATTCTGTTCAAGCCACGATGGATACTTCCATTTCTATCTTAGATAAAAATTCACGCATTATCTACGCATACTATTCCTAAGAACGGTAATTCTGGCTATAACCGATTGCCACCCACAGCCAAGTGAAAAGCTATTTTCCGACACCCAGCAACTTAGGGAGGGAAAATGCGAAAAGCTTCTTATGAGTGAAATTTGAATTTCGAGGCATAAGAAAACTTCGGTTAGCTAGAATGTGTTCAGTATTTAGTCAACAACTAGACGCTTGCAACCTGCAGTGACCAAGCGGATTTCGGGCAGGTGTAAGAAAATCGAGACTGTTTCATGTCGTGTGGTAGTGGTTCTCGGATAGATCGTTTGTTCTTAGTTCGATAAGTTTCGTTTTAGATAACCAAAATCGTCGAGAGTTAAGAAATCTTTAGTAGAAAAGAAAATCGCTTACGTTCATCGTTCCGTATTTTGAATTATCCGCAGATTCCGCCAATAAGTGTAACTGCCAAAATTAGGAAATATAATTTTCTCCCCTTTTGATTTTTACCAGCCTCTGAAGTGATTCTCTATATTTGATCCTGTGTAAGGGACGTTTTAAGTAAAACACTCTAGTACACTACTAATAGCATTAACAGTTGAGTCTACATTGGCTCGACGCTGTTTACTTTGTGGTAATTCACGAGCTACTATCTTTTGTGTTTTGAAATAGGCTTTCTCGGAAGCTTTCTATCGAAAAGCCTTAAGACAAATCAGTTAGAAGTGAACACGGATGAGAAGACCTCGCGAGCCGTTGCACGTTTAAGGGAGCCCAGAGACTTGTTCGCGCTGCCGAAAGAAAAGGATCATGATTGCCCCCAACAAGCCGCCCGATGGCCAACTGAATGTCAGGTAAGTGAGCCAAGAATAATTTTTTTATATGCGAATCCTTGCAAATCCTGAATTTTAAAATATTTTATGTAAATTTTTGCGGTATTTCGTAGTAAGTGTATCCTAATTATACCATAAAACTTGAGGCAGTCTCTGTTAAGTAAGAGTCAATGTCTGTCTAAAGTGGTGTATTTTTCATGAGCGGTCTTGTTTGTGTTCAGATATTGGCAGTCAATAAAGAGATGTTTCCATCCCCAACTGTTTATTCTGATACGCCCGTGGCTGGGATATTTTCACTAAAACCGTTACATTGGTGTTTGGGAAACTTGATACCAAATCTTGAGTGGGAAAACTTTTTGAGGTAAGAGGCAAGTTTGTGCGATAGCTGTTCAATTTTCCGAAGTATGGTTCATTGCACGATGAACTCCAGTTGCGAAAGATTGATTAAGGATAACAAGATAGTCATCAGGAGGTGTTTTAGTTTAGCCATAGAATTTTCTACGTAAGTCGCCAAATTGCCGGAATATGCTGGTTGGACGGATATAATTACGCAGGAAGAATGATTTGAAACCACAATTGCCTTTTCTTAGAGATCAAATTATGATTTCGTTCATTTGTGTACCTCATGGTGCTGGCCATAGTATCATCTATAATTCCCTCTATAATACGAAAAGAATGAACAGTGAGAAAACTTACTTATAAGACAAT
The DNA here is from genome assembly GCF_905115235.1 of Hermetia illucens. NCBI lineage: Eukaryota > Metazoa > Arthropoda > Insecta > Diptera > Stratiomyidae > Hermetia > Hermetia illucens. The sequence continues at coordinate 46,109,620 of NC_051853.1, forward strand.
ACAAGAAGCAGAAAGGTCCTTGGAGATATCCTTCACTAAAAATGGGCTTCATCGAAGCACAACATGCTGTTTTGATTAATATTTTGCAATATTTCTTCATTGTAGAACTTTCGGGAGTAGATCGAAATACCCGTATATCAAATCACCCAATAATTTGTGGCTCTCGTTGGATTAAGGTGGCCCGCAGAAACTGGAGTTAATAGTAACCTGATGCGTTAGATGACGGCCGAATTAAAAGTTTTCAGTTGGGTTCTCTCAGTTATTTTTTGATTATTTTAGCCGGTTTTTTTTTTACTTGATTACTGCAATTACAAAACATGCTACCAGTAGTGGCCAGTGGAAGTGCTTTAATCACGTGATAGCTAAGAATACAAGAATAAATTTCGCGTTTAATCGTTTGTGAGCTGCAACTTCGTTTTGAAAAAGCTTTTTAGACGATATGGCCAAAGAAGACTCACCTGCTAGGGTGATAAATCTAGTACTGATTTCAAAGAAAATTTGGCACATTCAACTTTTGCTAACCAATCCCATGCCTATTAACATATTGATATGGGAACCTTTTTCCAAGATTTCGTTAAGTTTTCAATGCATTCCACTGTCAGATCAAAGACTACTATTGGTACCGACACTTTCAGTGAGGAAGCATGTGAAAAAATTGTTCCAGCTGACTATGTGCAATGAGAAAATTCCAGAAAAACAAACCCAAATTTGTGCTGTGTTCAGGATTATTGACTTTGCAAAGATCTTTACAGTCACCATTCCTTATCTCCTTTAGATCCTACGGTTTTTATTGAACAGTTGAAACAAACAAAAAACAATGGCTAAATTAAATGTAAGCAGCATAGATAAATCATGTTGATCATCATCATCAACGACAAAACAATTGTTATCCGGTCTAGGCCGGCCTTAGTAAGGAATTCCAGACATCCTGGTTTTGCGCCGATGTCCACCAATTCGATATCCCTAAAAGCTGTCTGGCGTCCTGGTCCACGCCATCGCTCCATCTTAGGCAGGGTCTGCCTCATCTTGTGGTGTTTATAAAGTGAGAGCTTTGAGTAGACTATCTCTTAAACGAGTGACTGCTCCATGTAACCCTCTAGCAATTAGCTAACTTTGAGGCAGTAGATCACTCACAAAGAAAGATAATTAAAAGTTATAATTCTAGGCAAGTATTTGGAAGTAATTTACTCCGCCACAGCACTCCTCTGTGCCAAGGAAATTGCGATAATTCAGCTGGTCGTGCCGTGACGTCAGCTGTGGGTTTGTGGTGTTTTTATTGTTGAACTGCTTGTGGTGTACGAAACTACTGAAGTCCTGCCTGGTAGCAATCAGCAAATCTAACTCGTCTGTTGGATTTCGTTTGTCACTGCAGGTTATTGGACGCGAGTTTGGCCGGTTTTCGGGATGTCTCTCCGGGGAATGTCTGTTGCCACGATGGCTTCCTGATGTTGGTTCAAGATCGGGTTTCCTTGGATATCGTTGGGCATCGCGTAAGATTCGAGTCCCTCGGTGTTGCTAATAGACGTGTTAGTCATTGCCGCGGGAGCACTGTCTACCAAATTCAAGTTAGAAGCACTGTTTGTGGATTCATTTTGCGATATGCTTTGCTGAATCGGTTGCTGGGATATTGAGGCTACTGCTTGCACTTCTTGGTAACATGATCGTTGTGGAGTTTGTTGTTGGCGCTGTTGCTACCTCTGTTGGCTGCCCTAGAACATCTCTTTTTATGGATTTTGGAGCTTACATCGGTTGGACATAGACAGGCGTCGTGAAAAGAACGAAACGAGGCCATTCGCATTCACCGAAATTCCATTACATGGTTTCGTGTATTTGATGGTTTCAGAATTTAACCGCCAATGGTATCAACATATGCCGAAGATTTTTGGAGTTGCACTGTATACGCGACCTGGATCGAGAACGTTGAGATTTCGGTGTGAATGAATTCACGGAGTAAATCTGCCGTTTAACTGCTCGTATCTTCTCTCGCAACTCTACGATCTAATTTAATGATTGTTAAACTACCTTTATTAAGTGCATTTGCGTTGCTGAATGAGAGGATGTTTGCATGTCTGATGTTGCCTCCGTGATGCTTGGTGTCGAAGGAAATGCGGCGTAAAAATTGCCATCTATGTCGAATGCAGTTTGTAGTAGCTGATCATTCATCGTCGCCATAATCGGTTGAATAGCAGTTAGTAGACGGCTTTCCCACAGACTACACGTTAGCAGCTTTGGAACTGCGGTACCGCCGAAATACTTCACCCATGGAAATGCTCTCTATTAACTGGCTTGTTTTCTCTTCCTGGCTGGCACTCAACCATTTCATTAATTGTTCGTGTAAGCGGCTGTACGAGTTATCTGTCGCTGATTCCTTGTCATGGTTATAGAGCCTGCGGAATCATCCATTCTCATGTAGGAGGCTACAAATTCTTCTGTCAACCCAAGATAAACCATGTTGCTTTACTGTATTTTTAGTTGGCTTGAATAAAAGACCTTGACCAGTTGGCATAATTGGTCGTTTGAGTGAAGTTCCACAAAAGTGGCGATTGATTCGTGTTTATATATAAATTGTGCAATTTCTTCATCGTTTTCATTGACTTGTGAATCGTTGCATTATTCCGGTGAAACAACTGTTTTTTCTTTGCCATGTGAGACCTTTTCTACTTGATTCCGTCAATCAATCGGTCCAATAATTCAATATAGTAGTCGATGTTGATCGTCTGGCCCTTCCGATGGAAGTCTAAAATGAAATTCCGAGGATGTCCTAAAACACAGAGGTCATAACCTTGCCTGCTGATTGTTGTGCCTTCGGACACATAATGATGAATCGATCTCTATGATCGAACATAACGATTTTTAGGACTCTTTGTGTTGAAATAATAAAACTTGTTGTTTCTTTTTCGTTGGTGTGGGTATTTATTCTTGCAAATACCGATATTTCGGGAACCACTTGTTCCCTTCATCAGTGCAAACAAGTTAGGAACTTGCAAACAAGTTAGGAACTTGTTTGCACTGATGAAGGGAACAAGTGGTTCCCGAAATATCGGTATTTGCAAGAATAAATACCCACACCAACGAAAAAGAAACAACAAGTTTTATTATTTCAATTAATTAATCGTTGGAAACACCGCATAATTTCACTCTGACTCTTTGTGTGTTTTCGGCCTAGCTGACCTGCATTTTTGATAGAGGTTCGACCACGTTTAAAGTTCGCATACCATCGGCAAATGGTTGCTTTAAATGGGCCCTTTTTCTGGTAACATTTTTTCAACCATTTTTCAGCTTAAACGGTATTTTCCCCCTTTAAAAACAGTGTTTGATTAACACGCGAAGTTCGGTTTTTTCTATCGTTTAAACAAACATAAATTTATCGTCACTGAGCCTTCAATATCTCAAAACCGAATGCCATGAAATTATCACACGCATCCTCCAAAAGTTGGTTCTACCGGAAAACATAGCAGTATGGTAATGTTTCAATTCATATAGAATTTAGGGCTCGCCTTGAAGGAGATCTAGACATCATGATCAAAATTATAACGGAAGTTGTTGTGAAACAAGGTATTCGCCTGTCCATATTTGTCTTACTTTTTGTATTGACATCGTGGGCGTTCTAGTTCTTATCAAAAATAAAAGCTCTTCCGTCCACCATATGACTCCCCTCGTAAACAGCCTTAGAGTATTTATCATTTCTTTCTGTTACTTTGCATTTTCTCATGTCTTGAAGTTTCCGGTATATACAATATCTTGGAAAATTGAATCAATCGCCAGAGGAAGCAGGCTGCTGATTGCTGGCCAAATAGTTTCTTATTACGCTTATATAGCCATCTGCATTGAGTGAACTTTCAATCGATGTCAAATCACTACAACCGTAATATGACATTCCCTCAGACCATACAACTTTCAGGGAAATTGTTTGTGGAAACCACAACGATTGAATGCAACACCCCATTTACACTTCGGCGAGCGTACGGTACTCCATGGAGTTGGTTAAGGTGTATTTTAGCTGTGAGTACGGGCTTTTTCGTGGTTGCCTTCCTTGTAGACCTATTTCTTGTAAGCCCCTGCGAAAACTTCCCCGCCAGATGTCTATCTAGTGACACTTTGATGGTTCACTGCTTATTTAATTGGATGCAAGAAATCGGTTTTCTGGACAAATTTCCTTTAAAACAGGATCCTTCCGGACCGTCGTTAATCGGTTCGGTTTTGCACAAAAAGGTCAAAACAGCCATACGTGACTACATCCCATTTACTTCTCGATCGCAGTCAGTGACAGATTATCGTATCTTAACTTCAAAATCGCAAATTCCTTGCCCGCTAGTTAAGTTTCGCGTTTACAGTGTTTAACACTCTATTCACTACTGAAAATCATTTCACGCGCAATTTCTTCCAAATTTTGTTCTATTTCTATAACGCGATTTCTGAAGACAACCAGTTTCACAGTAGTAATCCTCAAAATATTGTGAAAAAAACAAATAAAACAGCAATGTTTTAGTGCTTTCGAATCGAGTTTGTTACAGGCCTTTTTTGTAACATTTATCTGGCCACTGTAAGTGGAACCAAATATTCTTACATAAAAAGTCAACAAAACCTTTTATATCGTCCAGTTTTCAGTTTCCTAATTTGTCTGGAATTGCATGGGTGTATTGCTCATTGGTTTTCCGTGCTTGAGGAATTGGAATTTGGCGTAACGATGAATAATATGAGAATGCCTATTCGAAGTGTGATACCGACCCTTGACCACGCTTGCGCATACACAACTGCATTAACCCAAAACAAGTCGAGAAACCGGAAGCTGAACGCCTCAGGTATGCAAGGTTTTGTTTATTTGTTTTATTAAAACATTTGTCCCATTAGTACCTAGCATGTAATCTATATGCATATATTATGTCAGAACATCCAGTTTTGGGAGTTGCTAACATTCAAACGGTCAAAGGGTGGTATAGGTCCCAGGGCGAAACGTGGATTGGTACCCACGATGGAGCATAAGACCTGGGAAACGCCTGCTGAACCAACACCAACAGCTCTACTACCAAACCCTATCTCCACCTCTACGTGGTGATCACTGGGAGTTTTTTCTTTATGAAAAACTGCATACGGAGAAGGATGAAAGCGAGTCTCCCGCGCCTAAAAACGGAACAAAATGTACAAACTGGTCCTCCACATTGAGGGTTGGGTAGGGCTGACAACCCTATACGGAAAACCGATGTTACGAAGCCACGGAAGGAGCCTCGGACAGGGCGGATTTCAAAAAGACGAAACCGGCAACGACAACGGACAAGCGATTTGCGTATTTTCTCATGAAAAGTGCGCTCCCGGTACAGATCGAATGCTGCTGAGCAGCTAACCGATACCCTGTCCCAATATAAGACTGATGTAACAGCGTTGCAAGAGATGCGATGGACAGGGACCGGTTTCCTGGAGAAGAGCCACTACACCATATATTATAGCGGCTTTCCAGTAAACCATGTGCTCGGAGTAGGTTTCTTAGTCAGCCAAAAATGAAACCTGCTGCTATCGGCTTTGAAAATATAAGCAAAAGGATATGTACTTTGCGTTTGCGAGGCAAGTTTAGAAATATAAGCCTCATAAACGTTCACGCCCTACAGAGGAGACTGACGCCCGTATTCAGGCGATACTTCGGCTCCCATAGCTAACATAGGGATACCAATGATAACGGACTGTTAGCAATATCGCACGAAATGGTTGTTGGAAGTACCTTGTTTGCGCGGAAAGCGGGCCACAAACATATTTGGGCCTCTCCAGACGGGACCACTTTCAACTAAATTGTCAACTAAATGTCAGAACATATAGGGGGGTCAATATAGACTCGGATATATATATATAATATAGACTCGAATAACAACACCACCCAGAATCCCCTCTGACAATCAGGTGAGAGTTAACACTGAAGCCATTCACAACACTTATAAGGGGGAAATGGATGCCGCAATAACCGCAGTCAACAGAGATTCTGGAGATGAAGCATCAACAAATGATCTTCACAATCACCTGAAGAACGTTATTATTGATACGGCCATAAACATACTTCGCCTCAGTCACAAAAAAAAATCGGCTGGTTTGACGATGAAAGTAAGCTAGCTAGGGAATGAAAGAATGCCGCATGCCGAGTTATGTTGCATTCTCAAAGAACGCGGGCATGCGCAGAGACTTATCACGAACTCCGTCGAGCGGAGAAGGAAGCCTAGGAGAACCAACAAGTCTGTGAACTAGAAAAGTACAGGGAGCAACCGCACCAGGCGTGGAAGTTTCACCAACAAATCAGCAGGATGAAGCCTTATATACCTCGATGCTCATCCTGCCGAGACAAAGAGGGAGCTCTGATTTCGGACAGAATGGGCATATTAGAGCGATGGGTAGAGTGCTTTGATGAGCTATTGAACAACCAGAACATCGGCGAGTTGGAGGTCCTGCCAACCGAAGACGACGAACAAGTATTGCCACCACCAAGTATAGGAGTAACAGTCCGTCAATTCATCGGCTTAAAAATCATAAGTCGCCAGGAGCCGATGGAATTACAGCCGAATTAGTTAGATATGGAGGCGACCGGTTACACCAAGTGGTTCATCAACTTGTACTCAAGGTATGGGACAGCGAATCAATGCCTGACGACTGGCAAAGAGGCATAATTTGTTTCATATATAAAAAGGGAGATATCACTCAGTGCAGCAATTATAGAGGTATCACGTTGCTGAGTACTATCTATAAGATATTCTCCTCTATCTTGCTAGGCTGGATAGCCCCATACGCCCGGAACATCATTGGCCCATACCAAAGAGGCTTCACTCCAGGCAAATGAGCAACAGATCAGATTTTCTCTCTGCGGCAAGTGATGGAAAAACTGTTGGAATATGGACATCAGTTGCACTATCTTTTCATCGACTTTAAAGGCGCCTATGACAGCATAGCCAGGGTAAAATTGTACACGGCCATGAGAGAATTCGGTATTCCGACGAAATTGATAAGACTGACTAGGCTGGCCCTGACCAATGTGCGAGGCCAGATAAAAACAGCAGGATCACTCTCGAGACCATTCGACATAAATAACGGTCTACGACAAGGGGATGCCCTTTCATGCGTCCTCTTTAATCTGGCCCTCGAGAAAGTGATCCGTGATGCTGAGGTAAATGCAAGAGGTACGATCCTCTTCAAGTCCACCCAACTACTGGCCTATGCTGACGATATCGACATCATGGGAAGAACGACCCGAAACGTGCAAACTGCTTTCATCCAGATCTTGCCAGTCCTCATGTATTCTTCGGAGACTTGGGTTCGTAGTAAGAAAAATTGCGAACTCTGAGATGGAGCGATGGCGTAATTCAGAACGCCAGACAGCTTTTAGGGATATCGAATTGGTTGACCTCGGCGCAAAACCGGGATATCTGGAGTTCCTTATTAAGGCAGGCCTAGACCGGATACCGATTGTTGCGCTGTTGATGATGATGACATTCAAAGCGAATGAATTTGCACTGGAGCGACAACTTTGACCTATTATAACCTTGTTAGTAATTTCCACCAAACTTGGTAGGATCATCAGCAAAATGTAATGATAATGGTTGGAGTCAAGGGGTGGGGGGAGGTTCAGTAATCCGTTCCTCAAACTTATAGTAATATAATAATTTAATATTATTAATTTTGTTTGAACTGATATCAGTACGAAAGGTATTTCGGAGCCTACGCACCATAAAGTGGCAGCTTCTTGATTATTTTCAGATTCTTTAGTTGGGTAGATTCTGAGAACGGCCCTGTGAAAAAAATGACCTTTTTGAAGCCCCGCCTTCCAACTTGATAAATTAAATGTCAAAGATGAGACCAGTTTTCAAAAGTACTCGAGGCTTCCAACCTCCCACCAAATTTGGTGTCAATATGTGTAAAAATTTTCGGGAAAAATGTCTCTGTGACAGACAGTCAGACGGACAATAAACCAATTTTTATAAAATACAAAATTGGCCAAAATCCATTTGGAAACCTTGAAGCGTCCGCTCAATCCCGATCTGCCACCGTGTGACTAACACATGTTTGATCCCCTCGAAGGAAAACTGGAAGCTAGTCACTTCGACGACGACGAAAGTATCGAAACGTGTTTGGAGAGAGTTAAAAAACTTCCGATTCTTTGGGAAAATTGTGTACATAAAAGAGAATAGAAGCTGCATTAAAAATTGATTGATGTTTTTCATCAGACTCTGTGTAATATTACAACAGATGCCACATCTTTATCCCGTTCTCAGCGATTGCTCCTCTTGCAGAGATAATTCCTGATGACTTCCTTAATGTGATTAGGTATTATCAGGTTTCCCGACCGTCAAGTGGAGCTTCTGGTTAATTTGAAAAGTGAAGTTCAAAACGGAAAGTAATTAAACTTTGCAGAGTTCTTTTACCATGATGCTTGGATATGAAGCAAACGGAAATTCATTTCAATGCAATAGCCTTAATCCAAACTAATGAAAGTGTGTTTGGTGAGATTCATTGAGGATTGCTATTGAACAAAGCACCAAATGTAGAGGAATTAGCCACGGATGCATACCCTTTGTGGACCATATTGACGAGAACACTGACCTAATCAGTCGGACTTCCAATCCAATATACGATCCGAAGCGCAAGAAGCGACTGCACCAGCTCGTATGATAAATGCCTCTTTGTTCCCGTGTCAATTCGTGGGAACTGACAGCAAATGAATCATTCAAATGGTCTAACGTAAAAGGTCCTTGCGTACTTTGTTAGAGCTTTGCATTTAGCGTGCTAGACCATACTCACGCTAGTGGCGCCCATCTGCAATATTTGCATCTCAATTTATTTTCTTTTCCAATGTGTGCTGCCAATTGCTGGGCACGTAGATTCCTCTGATTGAAAAAGTGATGGACATTTCTATCAGTAAAGGAAATATGCAAATAGAATCAAAGGCCACAAGACTGGAAATAGTATTTCCGTGATCGGTTTAGATTATCGATCAGGATTAAGCTATTGTGAATTTAAATATGTTTCATTCTAACATTCCATACAATGAAGGAGTACTATCCGTAATGCATCGAGGACTTCCATATTTCAAATAGTAAACCACTTCTACACGACAGCCTATGCCAGTCTGCATCAGATTTATTACAGCAAAGTGGCCTACAATGCAGAAATTTATAGAACACAACTAGTATTTCTCCCTATTTCCGATACAATATGTAAAATATTTCATTTTCCTGACAAGTCATTACGAACAGTAATTGTTCATATTTACGTGTGGCACGGATACACTTGGATCATCTCACGAATCAATATTTGAAAAAGTCGCGATGAAAATGACACATCGGAATGGATATAACGCTTCGTTTCTTCCATACCAGATATGGATCTGAGGAGTATTACCGTGAAGAGTCCTTCTCATGCAACTGCAGCATGTGTTCGAAAATGACTGTAGATTATTTTAGAATTGTCTATCCTGGCAAATGGAATGGTTCAGCTGCCATTGCATGCCTAGGACCACCTAATGTTCGTTGGTGTACTGCGGTACTGTTTGGTTGAAAGATTTTTCAGCCCAGCTGGGGGCATTCATAGCATGGATTAATCAGACGACCTAATTACCATCCATTAAGATACTTTCCAGAGGGTGAACCCTTTCGAACTTCAATGCGAAATGGGTTTTTAACGCAAAGTTTCCGTGTGGAGTGCTTGCAATTAACCAACCATAATTTTTATCAGGATGTGAAACTGGGACGTGGGGTTACCACAAGCCGCGCCTTTATCCTTCCTGAAAAATTGTTTATTGAGGGTGGAACCTTGCACCATCTCCTCAGATCACGGTTTGCGAATATTTGCACATCATTTGCCGACAATTCCTATGCAAACTTGGCAATTTAGCAAGTCAGCATCCGGGATTAGGTTCAATGCAACAAATGAAAAATTCAATATGAAAATCACACATTCGGGGAAATTTTCGGTACACATACACACGTGCAAAAGTATGTGCTCTTTCACTATATGAAAGCTTTTATTGACGAATTCTTGTTGGCAGTGGCGGGTGCAATTCGGATTCGAGGTATTCAAATACTAAACAATTTACGTCAAATGAAACCTCAGTGAATCGAATAAAGTCAACATTTATGTATATTTTTATACGTCCATTTGTATACATATATACGTGCATGGATATGTCTCATCACTATATAAAATTTAACGTTCTTACCAAAAACACTTTTGTTCATATTTTTGGCATCCATCCACGAGCCTGTTTATGTGGCAATGGCCGAATCACTGGTTTTCGTGGGAGTGAATTTTCACAGTTTCCATGAATTTTCTCATAAGAATCGAAATTTTCCCCTGGGAGTCTGATGTACTTTTATTAATAAATTAGGAATATGGAAAGCGCATAAGATATCGTGTGACTTGCACAATATTATTGGTTTGAGGTCTACGAATTTGCGATTTTCAGACTTTGAAGGTCGTCTCCCCCAGGGTGGTTTAATGCATTGGTAATGAATACAAGCTTGAATTCTTTGTTGAATTTTTGATGAATGTGGATAACTCGGTGCTTCTGACAACAAATTAAAGACTAACATAATCTCGAAACTGTTTACTTTGTAATTAGATTCTTTTTGTTGTGTTTGGGAGTGTTTGTTTATTATTTTGGATCTTTCAATTAGAATGACTTCGTTTTGAAATGGCATGGGAGAGTGAAAGGTATTGAAAGCGTAAAATTTCGTGTATTTGTTCAAGTCATCTTAGTCTCATTCAGTAATGGGACGATGGACACCATTGTGGCTACTCTATCAAAACAGTTTGCAAAAAAAAAGAAGTCGGGAAACCGGAAGCTGGACCCTTCAGATACGAAAGGTTTTGTGTATTTCTTAGTATATAGCACATAATCTATCCATATGTTATGTGAGAGTATTCACTTTCGGGTGATATTGACACTCATAGTCTTCAATTTTCAAAGAAGCAACAAATTTGACGTATTATAACTTTATTAGTCATAGTACGATTTCCACCAAACTTGGTAAAATCATACTTTACGTTATAGCCTACATCACTGCTGCTGGTGCTAGGATGAATTTAAAGATAGGTTTCCAGCCAATTACAAAAAATTATAATAATATACTATTATTAACTTTATTTGAACACAGGCACCATATAGTGGCAGCCTCCTGATTTTTTTCAGATTTTTCGGTTTGGTAGTTTCTGAGAATGGCCCCCTAAAAAAAAGGAATGATCTGAAAGTGATCATTTCTTTCATTTCAATCGCTATAACCGTCCCTGAGGAAAATGCGTGTGACGGACCGACAGACAGACGGACAAACACATGGACAGACAGACAGTTAACCGATTTTAATAAGGTTTTGTGTTTACACAAAACCTTAAAAAAACGATTTTGAGCTTAAGGGGGGAAACCACATTAAAAGGCCTGTTTTTCTGAGATTTTTTTAGCGGCAAGAATTATTCAGAATTTGATCATATTTGAACATGATATTAGTCATATTCTGAACAACTATTGAGAATTTTCTAGAAAAGTTTAAGCCAAAAATAAAAAAAGTTACCCGACACTATTCCTCTGAAGGTCGTAACTGGAGTTATCCAACTGCGGCACGTGTAGCGACTTTTTATCTGAAACCAAAAATCTTGCAATTTTCCGTCACTAACTTATTTTATAAATGCAGCTGAAAGTAATCAAAATCAAAAATTTTGCAGGTGCTCAATTTTCGAGTTTTACAATATTTTTTTTCACTAATTATGTAAATCATCCCAAATGTCATAATGATCAATTTATTACTTTTTGAGCTAGAATTCCGGCAAATGTGAAAAAGCGGTTTTGAGGAAAACATGTTTAAAAAAAAATTGGGAATAATTACGAACAAAATACAGTTACGTCCCTAAGATGCCTGAAAGTCAAAAACGGTTAAGGAAGTAAATAGTAATAATCTGAGTAAAGGGGAGGAGCGGAAAGTTCAAAAGTGTACATTTAAAGTAAGGATCATTTTCAGAAACTACTAAATTGAAATATTACAAAAAAAATATCGGACAACTATACGACATAGTTTACTGAAAAAAACCTTTGGGTTTTATAAGTATGACATTCATAAATATTGCAATATTATAGACCACAACATAGAGAACAATCCTGAAAAGTTTGGTGGAAACAATAGAGTGGCCACATTCGCGCAAATTGACTACGCCCTTAGATATCACATAATGCCATAATAAGTCTTATGTAATAAGTGTACACATGTATATTAAGAGCTAAGTACAAACATCATCATCATCAACGGCGCAACAACCGGTAATCCGGTCTAGGGCTGCCTTAATAAGGAGCTCTAGACATCCCGGTTTTGCCACAAGGTCCACCAATTCCATATGCCTAAAGCTGTCTGACGTCCTAACCTACGCCATCGCTCCATCTCAAGCAGGTCTGCCTCGTCTTCTTTTTCTACCGTAGATGTGGATCATCCTCATTCATACGGATTAAGTGACCCGCCCACCGTGACCTATTGAGCCGGATTTTATCCACAACCTGATGGTCATGGTATCGCTCATAGATTTCATCGTTATGTAAGCTACGGAATCGTCCATCCTCATGTAGGGGGCCAACAATTTTTCGGAGGATTCTTCTCTCGAACACAGCCAAGAGAGCAATATATGAAGACTGACAAGATCATTGTCTTGTACAGTAAGAGCTTTGACCCTATGGTGAGACGTTTCGAGTGGAACAGTTTTTGTAAGCTGAAATAGGCTCTGTTGGCAGCTAACCACCATGCGCGGATTTCGTCGTCCTAGCTGTTATCGGTTGTGATTTTCGACCCTAGATATTCTTTCCGTTTGACCAGTGCGGTTTGATGTTGGTTGGTTGGTTGGTTTTTGGTGCTGACGTTGCCACCATATATTTTATCTTGCCTTCATTGATGTGCAGCCCAAGATCTCGCGCCGTCTGCTCGATCTGGATGAAGGCAGTTTGTTCGTCTCGAGTGGTTTTTCCCTTGATGTCGATATTGTCAGTATAGGCCAGTAGTTGGGTGGACTTAAAGAGGATCGTACCCCTCGCATTTACCTCAGCATCACGGATCACTTTCTCGAGGGCCAGGTTAAAGATGACGCATGATAGGACATACCTTTGTCGTAGACCGTTGTTGATGCCGGATGGTCTTGAGAGTGATCCTGCTGCTTTTATCTGGCCTTGCACATTGGTCAGGGTCATCCTAGTCAGTCTTATCAATTTCGTCGGGATACCGAATTCTCGCACGGTTATGTGCAGGTTTACCCTGGCTATGTTTTCATAGGCGGCTTTTAAAGTCGATGAAAAGAAGAAGTACAAACAGGACCGTTATTTTTACACGAGGAATAAAGAAAACCTTGTTGCTTCTAGGACCTTCCGTCATGTACTTTTGAGGCAGCCCACTCGTCAGCTATCTTTGTAAAGTGGATTTCACTGCATGGTATAGCCAGGAATGGAGATGTCACCCCGCTTAATGTGTGAACTACCCATTAACACCTCTGACTTTACACCAACTCTCCGACGAAGATCGTAATTGTGTCAGGCCAGCGTATTGTGATGATACATCGTAGACAAGTGTTGACGAAGAAATTGAGCTTTTGAGTAACACTGTAGCAGCTCACTTTTGATGTGTTATTCCCATATAGCGACGCGGACCTTGGTGTTGAGATAACTGCATTTTCAGATTTTGGGCAAAGCAGCGAAGATCTAGCCCTGCTAATGCGTCGAACGACATCGAGTTCGATGCACCGTCGGGAGTTCCTAAATATACAAATTGATCGACGCTTTTAAATATCTGTCCATTAGGCAGATAGGGAGAGCCCGATTACTTATCAGACTGAGAACCTTGGTTTTGTTGGTGTTTATCTTCAGTCCAACTCTACTTGTCTGTCTTTTGTTGGTGTTTATCTTCAGTCCAACTCTACTTGCCTGTCTTTCCAAATCCAGACCCATTTGGACAAGGTCCATGACCTGGTGAGTAAGCAAACAGATGTCATCAGCATAGTTGAGGTATTTTTGGAAAGATATAATCGTCCAATGCATTCCTCCATCTCCTCCGGACAAGGCAATATGAAGGACGTCACCCGATAACAAGAAGAAGTAGTGTTGACGACAAGATACCTGGCGGACCCCGGTTTGCACCTCAAATTCCTCTGGGATTTTATCTCGGATCAGCAAGTGGCATTTTACGCCATCATGAGTCACTCTGATAACAGCTATCGGTTCCTTCAGGATGCCCCTCAGAGCGGAAACCAGCCTCCTTTCTGTCGATGAAGCTTCCGAGATGTTGTTTGATAGGTTCCAGCTAAACTAAACTCTATTATCTTTGGATTGGTAGGCGACAAGGAGATACCCTTAAATTGTCCCACTCTTGACGGGTGTCCTTTTTCGAAATCAAAAGTATCATCCTCTTCATCCACTTGAAGTAGAACATAGATCTGTAGGAGCAACGATGAATAACTCTGCGATGAGACCGTCAACTCTAGCGAAGAATTTATGCGATCAACCTCGATAGTTTTTTTTTTATTTACAACTTCCTCAGGTAATTCTGAACCTGTCGATTTACTTTCTTACTGTGTAGGGTTTCTTCCAAACTTGACCACCCCTTATTATCTCCTCTAAGTTGCGGTGCCTGAGCGTACCTCAATCTTAATTAAGCAACTTTTAGGGGAAAAAGGGTTTCAGTAGGAAATAAAGTAATGAAAGCAGTTAAAGTGGCTATCGATTTCTCCTTTACTCCGGACAAGTGTTCGAAAGGAATTAGCAAGCTTACAATTTAAACCTCTTAGTACTTGGGATGTCCTCTTTATTGTCAGTGGATATCTATGGATTCTACATGAAATGGCGGAGTTAATTGCTGCCACAAAGACATGTTTTTGTATTTAAAAAGTAAAGTAAGGGAAAAGTTTGAAGGGATTACAATTTTTCCCAGATCATGAAAATAATGGAACAAAATTGATGGGCAGCTCAGATTTCTTTCATTGGATAAGCTTCCACCGTTATTCAGTGATAAAATGTTGATATAAAGACTTATATCAACATAACATTGAACAAAACACAACATAAAATTGAACAAAATAACATTGAAAAATTCTGAATTTGAAAAGGAAAATTCTGATTTTGAAATGGAAAAGTCTGAATTTCAAGTGGAAAATTCTGAAATTGAAATTCTGTCATTGTTGAAATCTGTATCCCATATATCCACCAAATTTCGCTTAGATATAGATGTGTAGCTGCTTTGGACAAAAGGGCGTATGACGGACAAGCAGACTTTCAATGAAGTTTTGTTTTACACAAAACATTAAAAATGGGTTTTAATGTTTAAACTATCGTTTTTTTAACTTACTCTCAGTAAATGCGGGACTTCAGTTCAGAATGTGTTCCAATTCATTACAAAACTCACCGGACCTTACCTTAAAAGTTCATAGCTTTATAGAGCTAATTCATTGGTTGCTGTTTGAAACATTTTGTTAATGTAAGCTAAATATTATTATCTTCCCTTATCACTCTATTTTGAATGTAATAAATATGTGACTTAATATTGTTACCCATAAAAGACAAAAGCTTTTATGGCATTTACTTTATTCATGTGTGTATAAAGTGCCACCTGCCTTTGAAAAGGACTCAAATTTGAATCGACAGTGCAAAGGAAGACTAATGGATGTTGGGCTCATTGCAATGACGTTTTGCTCAGTAAAAGTTAGCATTAGTCCTATTTAAATGTTAGCGTATAAATGTTTGATGATTACAACTTCCATAAACTAAAGAAACCCCTGGATCACAAAAACAGTAAATTGACTACAAAATCTGCTAAGCCGCCTGGGACTTGTTTTAAACCGTTTGTTTTAAAACGTGAATTTCATGAATTCACTATCAACGACTACGGCTGGAGCGAGCGTTGGGTGACTGCTGTGCTAACGTCACTTCGCTTTTATAGTTCCCAAGTTACATGGAGCATATCATTATGCAATAAACTAGTTTGGAAGGTTCTATGTTGGGATACGTTGAATTCAGGACACTTTATGGCACAATATTGCATGTCATTAGGATTGAAAACTGTTTATAAAGGAGATAAAAGTGGTGCTATAAGGTAGCATTGCGTGCAAATAATTGGAATGTGATGTGCATATTTTAGTCTTCTTTTTTTTCAATGATTATCACCACATATTGGAAGAAAGAAATAGACTAAACGAAAAGGAAGTTTCCTTTCTGAGTTTATTTTCCTTGTGGATACTGTATTTCGGGAGTAAGTTACTCCTTCTCTTGATTACGATATAAAAATTGTGGGGATAAAGGAACAACTAACTCCTGAAATGTGGTGTTACGACTAAAATGAGAATAATACACTTCATCATAAGGAGAGAACCTCTTCAGCGCGAAACGTATGGTTAATTCAGAAAGACAGTCTTTCAGTAGAGATGAACGAATTGTTAACCTAAAAAGGTAGAAATATCATTACTACTGCTTTAGTCTTGAAAAAACAAGTTCCAAAGTTAATTCACATGTCAAAAATGAAAGCGTGATAGAGCCTAAGGTAATCCTGGGTCAAAACAAGGAAGGCGTCATTGGTTAGCTACTTCAACTTTTAGAATCTGCGATATAAATATCATAGTTAGCGTAGAGAGGAGATTTTTGTTAGCATTAGAGCGAAACAGCACCTTAATACGTGATGAAATATTACATCACTTGGAAAAAGTAATATTGCAAAGTGATACCACGAATATTATCTTTCGTTGCCCTAACATTGACTGGAATTCCCATAGTTATTAACATAAACGCGAAATCATATATTCAGGCAAAAGCTAGAGAGAAAGGGGTATCATAACGCAATCGGAAGCCTTGGTTAGTATCAGCGTGATGTATTGAGCAATATATTACAATATCACTCGGTGATGTTTTGTAGTGTGATATCACATCAATCCGGACAGTACAAGACATTACTTATTATAAGAATTATATCATTATCGCTTCTCTACCAAGTAGTGAGGTTGTGAGGCTAAATGCTTCTGTGATGTTTGCGTCGCGCTCTGTGATGCTATTGTAATATTACACTTTAAGTGTGGTTCTAATGATATCACTTCCATAGTGTGTTATATGCATCACCTACCCACCCTCTATTTCGCATTGAAGAAGAGAAAAAATGAGCACGGCATTAATGAATTAATGAAGAAAAAAGTAATATTCCTATTACTTGAATGCTTACAAAAAGAAGACACTACCTGAATTGTTCCCTTGACATTATAAAATATCAATTTTTTCTTAACCATTTTCAATTTATTTCAAATTTACAAAAGCAATTTTCACATCCTCTTACATGTCATTTCCATTGTGAAATGTAAACGATAAATGCTTTGTCGTACAAATATCCTTCGGCACACATTATCCTAAGGTTCACGAGATTCCGCCCACATATGCACATTGTTCCGATTAAATTACCAAAGTGTATTTGCACATGTTAACAAAGCTGATGATTATGTCAAGATGGTTTAGGAAAATCTAGATGCAAAGCAGCTTTGGGAGTCTTCAAGAGCTTACATATGCTCCTTTTGCCTACGCTTAATCGTATTTCTCTTGAAATCAATTTAGTTAATCTGAACTGCTTGCGATATGTTCAAATTCATGCCGACGTGAATAATTCAAGTACTGTAACTTGTGCAAGGAAAGCAAGTTGTGTATTGTACGAGTTGGCAATGACTTTAATATCTGAAGTCATAAGGACATGTAGCCTGGGATGAAATTTAGGAAATTACTGGGAGGAAGGGAGTGATGAAGAATGTTATTTTCATCGAAATTTTCAGCGTTCATGTAGTGTGCAATAATTCACTCTGGAAATAACGTATTTATCTGGGGAATAGTGAGGTTGAATTCTGCCTTACCTGGGTATGAATATATTTCAGCAATAAACAACATGGCAATTAGGTGAAATTCATGGTAAAAGTTTTACTTTCATAAAGTAGAAACTTTCATCAGAAAGGATACAAATCATCATAAATATCTTCAACTCATACCGCACTCTCCATTCATGACCTCCTTAGAGAAGGGCGTGTGATCAGCACAAACTAAATAGCCTTGCAATATTTAGAACCTTGTGTGAAACCTTTATTTAACCCCTGCCGGGGACGACTTTCGCCTACCTCCTACCTCTTTGAAATTGCTAGAAATTCCCTACAATTAAAATTACTCCAATTGTCACCAGTTTTTGCCCCCTCCCTATAGTCCGATAAATAGAGCGGACGCTAATAAATTGCGTATTTGCATGCTTACTTACCATATTAGTAGGATGGCCGCCAGATACTTCAGACCTGCCCCAGAATTACCAAAGAGATCACCGCCCTCGGCGCCGCATTTAATTCCGTTCACATTATACTACCAAAATGGGCGTGGCTTCATGACTAAGCCACTAGATTTGTGGATGTCTCATTGAAATGTGGTTTGATAGTATAGGTGGTATTTAACTCCAAACTTCTCGATAGGTATTCAATTCGTAATGTGCGAATTTCGCGTTATCTCGTAGGGTGAGGGATTTTAGTTGTCGGGAAACAGTATATTCCTGTTGTCCCTATCACCTCGTTAAGCACCCGCCCCTATGAGGTAATCACTGCGAATATTTCACCTTCGGACTGTGTCCCGTTCAATATTTCCTGTGTTTGCTTTCCATGTTCTTTCAGGAACGCTAATTCCGAATGCCTATCAAATAGTGAAGGCTCTCTTGAGTGGCAGGAATTTATGCCCTTCTGGTCTTATGTCCGCGCTGCTCGCTATTCAACTTTCTGTGGTCCTTCCGATAAATTGAATATTCTTTCACCTTATGTCTCTTCCGTTCCTCTTTTGGCCCCGGCCATTTCCAATTTCAGTCTTGATTTTAATATTCTTCACCTTTCGTTAATTTTCAAGAAAAGTTTATCTAAAGGTACCTTCCCAGATAATTAGAAGGAGATATGTATCATACCGCTACACATTGGCTGTAAACTGATGGTCTGTATCACTCTTTTGCATTATGTCGAAAATCCTGCAGAAATATATCAAAAATTGCTTTTCGACTCACTTTTGGAAATTTCATTGTAAAAGAGCTGCATGGGTTTCAAACAGGACACTTGACCGAAACTATTAATTCAAGGAAAGAAGTGTACAGAATTTACATTGACTTCTTGAAAGTTTTTGACTTCGTTGACCATACCAACTCGTTCCGTATTACTTTGCTAGTTGGGACTTTACTTATGTGGTAGAGTGAGTACGGTGTTGTTCAATAACCGCGTCTCAACTCCTCTTTCTCCTCAGGTGAGGTACCCCAGGGTTCCATCCTCGGTTTATTTCTATTCTCCTTCTTCATTAATTATTATTATTATTATTAAATATTGGTCAAACGGGGAGAATAAAGATAGGAGACTACAACTTTGAGACCGTTGATAATTTCTCCTACCTAGGGTCGAAAATCACAACCGATAACAACTACGATGATGAAATCCGCGCACGGTTGTTGTCAGCCAACAGAGTCTATTTCAGCTTACAAAAACTGTTCCGCTCGAAACGTCTCACCATAGAGTCAAATCTCTTACTGTAGGAGACAATAATCTTGCCAGCCCTCATGTATTTCTCGGAGACTTGGGTTCTTAGCAAGAAAAATTGCGAACTCTTGGCCGCGTTTGAGAGAAGAATCCTCTGAAGAATTTTTGGCCCCCTACATGAGGATGGACGATTCCGTAGCCTACATAACGACGAAATCTATGAGCGATACCATGACCGTCCGGTTGTGGATAAAATCCGGCTCAATATGTTACGGTGGGCGGGTCACTTAATCCGTATGGATGAAGATGATCCCACCCGGAAAGTCTATAAGGTCAATATCTATGGTAGAAAAAGAATACGACTCAGACGCTGCCTAAGATGGAGCGATAGCGTAGATCAGGACGCCAGGCAACTTTTACGCGCAAAACCGGGATGTCTGGAGTTTTTTACTAAGGCAGGCCTAGACCGGATACCGGTTGTTGCGCCGTTCATGATGATGATGATTTAATTGTCCTTGCCTTCTGGAGGCCGTCGATTAGAAACTTTCCCTGAAATCTCCTTCTCCGATAGCTCTTTATTACTTTGATGGTTTGGTGTAACACTTGACAGCTAACTTCGGTTATAGCTGACCTTACAGAATGTCCGCCTTAGTTCGTTTTCCACTTCCACAAAAATTTCCGATATTTGGAGCAATTCCGCCTCTCAGCGCCACTGAAATCGAGGAGGCAATAAAAGGAATGAAACTGGAGAAAGCAAAACGACCTAACGACAACGTATCTGAGCTTTGGAAAGCGAAGAGCTGGGATCCAACACTGTGGCTCAGTGAACACTTCAATTGGGTTATTCTGGAAGGTAGAACACCGTCTGACTGACAAAGTATCGCAGTTCCAATATGGAAGAAGAAACATAGTCTAGCAGAATGTTAAAATTATCGTCGGATCCGCTTGCTGACCCATACCATGAAGATTTTTGAACGCATTCCTCACAACCGTATTCGCGAAATCGTTCAAATAACTGTGAATCAAGCCTGATTTGCCACGAACTGCGGAAATATTGAGGCAATATACGCTAAATGGTTACTCTTTAACGTTGCATTTGTGGATATGGAGAAAGCGTTTGACCGTGTGTCACACTGTGTCATCTGGTATGGTTTACGAAAAAACCTAGTGCCAGAGGAACTCATGCGCTGGATCTAATCAATCAATCACCATCCGTAAGGTAAAATTCGACATGTGGCGTTCATCAAGGAAGCGTCTTCTCACCACGCCTCTTTGTTCTTGTTATGGGCACTGTCACACGGGACATGCGACATCTAGCTTACTATACACTGCTTTATGCAGATGATGTTTCCCTAGTGTCTCATAGCAAAAATGGTCACAAGTAACTTCTCCAAAATTGGAATGATCACCTCATGCAAGACGGTCTCAAATTGAATCTGAATAAAACTGGCGGCCGATCCCCATAAAACAGGCACGATCACTATCAACGCCAGTGACCTGCCCAGAACTGGGCGATTTAAATAGCTCGGGTCAATGTTATCAATCAATGGAGAACTACGTTATGAAATTACTTCGCGGATTAGCACAACCTGGATAAAGTGGCGTTTCACAAATGGTGATCTTTGTGACCAGCGGATCAGCGAACGTCTCAAATCTAAAATTTACCGCAATATCATCCGCCCTGTCGCCCTCTATGGTTCTGTGTGTTGGTCAACTGTGAAAGACAATGAATTGCATCTTGCGGTAATGGAGACGAAGATGTTGTGTTGACTAGTGGCGTAACACGCCAGATCACATCCGAAATCGTAATCGTGGAAAAATTGCGAGAGACGCGTCTTCGATGGTATGGTCATGTAATTCGTGCTGATGAGAATTCACTTGCCAAGATTGGTCTGAACATCGAAATCAATGGTATGCGATCAAAAGGCCGGCCGAAACAGCGATGGCTTGATACGCTGGATGGTGATTTGAAGGCCTCGCAGCTACATCCAGATCAGGCTTTTGATAAAATAAAATGGCGCAACCGATCACGACGACGGCGCTTGTAAACGGGACAAAGGCTAAAGAAAAAGAAGAACTGTTTTTTCTTCTATTACTAGTTCCGGGACATTCATTCACCAGTCATTCTGTATAATTCCTTCGTCCGCAATATTTCTGAGTGTGCCTATGTAGCAGGTGGTCTTTGTTATTATTCCAAATGTACTGCAGTTGAATCTGATAACCTCTGCAATTCATTTCCGGGACTCTTGATATATCATCCATAATGATAACGTTTTCAAGGCGGCCACTGTGGAGCTCTTATGTTACTTTTATTCCTTTATGCCAAGAATGCTACGAGAATATAACCGCTTGCAGTGTGGTCCTTCGTCGTCACCAAACAGTACCTTCCGTACTTCCGTATGTTTCTTCTGCTTAATTTTCTTGGAATCACTCTACTGTACATTTATATTAAATAAGCTATGATACTCGATAGGCCCGCTGTCAAACGTATTCCAAAATCATTTCGTAAACTTCAAATGTGTCTGAAGGTAGTGAAACGTACGCTTTCCAGATATGTTTTAGAGAGGATTTGCTCCCTTGTATTTATTGAGAGATAAGAATGATTCGCACAGAAACGAACGAGCCAAGCAATCTTTAAATGGGGGCCCGAAAACTCAGGAAGTTCGGGAAAGTAAAGGAAAACTAATAAGCTTAAAGGTTGGCGAGCCAATATTTAATTTCTGCAATGATAAGATTGAAGCCAGATTTCAGCATCATTCTGAATTCTTCTCTTAAATGAGAGCATGGTTATTGGTCACACTTTTGTTAAGTTTCATACAAAATGTATAACGTTACTCTCAAAATTAGTGCATTTTCATTGTTTTTGACGCGATGTCAAAACACGCATTTTTGGACCAAGGTCCGTTTGCTCCAAAGGCTCGATGTACATTGTCGATTTTTTTCGGTTGGCTGAGACCCCTCTGCTGCCAGCAAGACACCAGTCCCAATACTTTTGGAAAGTGCCCTGTGTAACAAGTCAACATAAAACTGACATTGATTTAAGAATTGATAAGGGCAGCAGCAATGATAGCAGAGGCGTCAGCAATCGTATGATAACTGAGAACAACAACGGCAGAGTGGGCTCAACCATTTTTTAAAAAGCTGAGATAACTGTTAGTTGTGAAAAACTTTCTTTCATTTTCAAGGTGAACAAGGTGGGTCCTGTTTTGTTGAAGCAAAGGCTCTTTATATTACCGAACAGAGTCCACCACAAATATCTATTTAAATAACACTTCGGGAAATTAACGCGGGATAAGAATGTTCATCAAAAGGAAATATAAGGATCCCGCATTGAAAAGTATCCATTCAGGAACTTGACCATTTGCCCAGACAGGTTGCAGTTGCAATTAGTCTGAATGAACTAGGCATATTAGAGGCTCCTTTACCATATTTACGCCATTAATTATTTAGCCTAGTCAATTTTGAATGAAGGACTGTCTTGATATACGGAGAAGGTTCTGGTAGACGTGTTGAATAAGTGACAGAAGCAGCAGAAAATATGTTATACAGTAAGGAGGAATATACAGCATATTTAGAGTATGGTCCATCGTACTATCAAGCTGCGATCCGAGAAAGATATCGGATTGGACAATCTACAATTCTCCATTCTAAAAGTTCCATTATTAGTTAGTAGGGTCAGATTAGGGACTTCTACTCCTTTCTTTTCACTTTCGAAATTTCCTGAGCTTGGAAAGCAGAAGGCTAGCTTATGTTAAGAGAATTGAGAGCCGTCATACCGCTAAGCACTCAGGCTATTTTTCCGGCCCATTGTACTGACCCTTAAAATCATCTATTCAATGGCGTATTGCCTGGGTCTTTCACAGCCTTTTGCGAATTTGAGAACGCCTTTCAAAGGCAGAGTGTGAACGCGGAACTCGGAAGAAGCCTTTTTTGAGGTATCATTGTCAGGGATCTAGGGACGCCAAACAATTACGTATGAAATGTACGGCTATTTTCTCTTCTTTCTCTCATTGACTACGTATCACCGTGACTACCGACCCGATTTTTTCTATGAAATCGTTTAAGGAGAAAGGTCTTGTTAAAGGCAATACAAGGGCTTCTATACCTTCTTCCAAAAGGATGATAAAAACTCTGCCCTAAGCACATAGGGCTCTTTTACAAAGATTTTCGCTTACCGCCTGGAATTCAAAATTCACTTTTCACTTGTGTCGACTTTCATTCTTTAATGGGAGAAACCTCATTAGAAAGCGTACTTTACGTACTTTTTTGAGATTTTTTTATGGTAGGAAATGCGGTGTTGGTTCGCTGAAGGTTGTAACTAGAGTCGTCCAACTGTGGGACGTGTAGCCACTCCACTTTTTATCTGAAACCAAAAAGATTTAATTTTACAGTACTATTTATTTTCTAAGAAGACCAACTTCAATGCAGGTAGTCAAAATAAAGAATTTTGCAGGTATTCAAAAAAATATTTCAATTTTTACCATTTTTTTTTTCACTAATTATGCAAAAAAAGCGACCCTAAAACAACGATATCATCCCAAATGTTGGTTCATATTCTTCTTAATTTTGCAATCTCTAAATTTCATAATGGTCGGTTCATTAATTTTCCGCCATTTAAAAAAAAACGCATTTAAAAAGTGCCCCTTGAAAGATGAAGACAATTTTCCCTCTTAATAACGAACAAAATACAGTTACAATAAATATAAATTCCAGGTATTCATAAATACGCTATTTACATAGCGCTGCAAAATTACTTAAGGACATAAAGCGACTACCTCCTGGGCTCCCGAGCCCGAACTTATACCCGAGAAACGCTCAGTTCTAGGTTCATAAAATCTAAAGAAACGCGAATTTCACTTTGACATTTCTGTAGCGTATTTGGAATAGAATCCAATAAAAAAATCGATTCCGCAACCACCTAATGTGGTTTCCCCCCTTAAAGTAGATTTGATAGTGGATGGCTTAACGCCGAATGCTTGCTTTGTTGCTAACATTGAGGAGCCAAAAATGTAGTGAGCCAGTGTGTTAACCTCCTCATTACTCACGATGTTCGATTGTTATGGTACTCGCGTCGGAGCAGCGTCACCAACTGGTTTAATATGGTGTTACCAGTTAGTGCTGATAACGTTTCTTGACTGGTAGACTCAAATGATGCGACTTCGCTATTTTTGTCACAGAGAATCTTCTGTGGCCAAATATGATCGTAAATTTTCCTAGGGGTCGAGCCACAGTTCCATTATTGGATTTTGAGAGAACATTCCCAAGCTCGATCCTTCTTTCATAACTGGCCCATCCTTGAAGATTATTAAGTACGTAATCTCTCTCTCTCAAAATCGGAAAACCATATAATCAGCAGGTATCCTCCTGCCACCTGTCCTTTATCCAGGTATTCTCAGATCGATGAATGACAGCTTGATTGGTTGTCTATGCGCTAATGGTAACAAGCCTATATGCGTGGTTAGCTGCTTTCATTTTCACGTCCAAATAAACGACGATGGTAGCATTCATCGCCCCAATAAAACATAGGAAACTGAGGTTTTGGTTTATTATATTTATATTAGCAGTTTCCTGCTGTTAACAAATTTCTGGCTCGGCCATCAGACGATGCATATACACATCACGAATGGCCTTTATTATTTGATGTGTTCAAACCGATTGTTGTGAAAGTTCTCAGGTTTTATCTGTCGCAGTCCTACGGCGCCAGAGCAATCTGCAGGAATTCTGGGAGTGTTCCTGAGTATGATGTTTCCATGTTAATTTAGAGTGGAGATGCCCAAATTGATTATTTGACTGTTTTACTAGCTAGATTTCCGCGCCTGATGAAGCGGGTAACCTGTAATCTGCCCCCCCCCCACCTTACGTTCCTAGTGAACGTTACTACTGCAGTCTTTATAGCGTTTACCATGAGAAAGTCTAGATTTGGTTCTCAAATTATTCCAATAAATTTACAAATTTTCTTCTGCTGGTTTTAAGCTGAAATCTTGAGAGATACAGTCGATTGGTCGCCCTGTTTATAACTGTCATTTTCTGAGAGTAGGGTAGGTGAATGCGTTTACGCACACAGTGTTGGCCTCCCACAACAGAACGGCGCGTGACTACCCCCTACAAACCTATCTGTCATCAGAGAATTAGCTTGGAACCGTTTAACACATTACTTTGGGCTAGTCCTCGTACTCTCCCGGCCTTAGGAGCCTTCAAGCAAGAGAATTCCTCTCACCAAAGGGAGGGGAGTGTAAGAAGGGAGTTGTTAGTTCAGGGAACCCCTTGCCATATGGTCCTCCTGCCGGTCGAGCTCAATCCTCTTCGCAATAAGAAGACCCCGAATATAATGCGCAACACGACTCCATCTACTAGCGCTCGTGTGTCTCTCTGACAATGTTGTCTGGAGAGAGCTCCTCTGTGCCTGCATAAAGCTGTTTTGTCATTTAGAACGCCGTTTCTTTGTTAAGGAGATTATGTTTTATTTTCACACACGGCAGCTTATACTCTCCCAGATGCATATACAAAGTAAGCACTAATCTAAATACATGCATCCATGATCGAATTCAAGATTCGAACTTTGAACATGAGGACGCAAGGCAGATCCTCGATTCTATTCTGAAAGGGGTTTAAACAAGTTTTCTCCCAAAAATATTTTGAGTATCGTCGATTTACTTCCTCTCAGCGAGGCGACCTGTCTGTTGTGTAAAACATTTAATTAAGTATGAGACGTAAATTTTGCAGCCTGTAATGTAAGGGAAATATCATAGTTTCATACCTGTTTTTATTTATTCCTGAAAGCTTCCAACAGAAGAGTTCAAAGAAATCTGAAAATAAAAAGAAACTTGTTATAAATATGAATAAAAAGGTTTTTATTTAAAAGTCATTCAAGTCTAAAACATTTTTTCCACAACTCTTTTTCTAGTTTGGTGTCCTCAATCTCTCATTTTCGCTACAATCATTTTGATGATGTCCTGGAGTGAATACAAGCAAAGTCCTGGCTATACCATTTACAACAAGAAAACTGAGTAAATTTAATTTCACACAAACTTGTCTTGTGTTTCGAAGGAAACGTAAGTAAGAATAAGACATTGTCTTGTTGGAGGATGATGAAAATCTATTTTCCACTGTCATTTTTCTGAGAAAAAAACTTGGTCGTCTGGCTTGCGCGTCCTGAAGGACGAAAATGTTGTAGCACTTTTTCTTTGCAAGTCACAGCCCTGAAAGCAAGCGATGGGTGCTGATGATGCAGACGGACAAAACAAACCCCCGACGAAATGAGGATGGTATCAAATATAGTTTATAGAGAATAAAGTATGGAACAGAATAAATGAAGGAGACGGGTGGTCCTGAAGGAGCCGTTGGCTGATAATGCTAAAACGAAAAAGGCACGAAACGTCTCTTGTACTCCAGCCCTTGATGTAATTCCGTTGAGAAAAGTCTAGTCGCGTCTGAAAAAGTATGGAAGCCTCTGACTAAAAGCAATCTGGACATAAATCCTTTGGCAATTTCTCTCAATGCCTAGCAAGAATAATTTCATGGCAATTCTGAGAGCTTACCAGAAGGTTTTGTTTTCTTCATTCTTTTCAATTTCGAATCCTAACTCAAATAATTAAGGCCACAGCGCCATCCGTTCAAAGTTATTGTATTCGCTGGTACCCGAGGCTTAACCTTTGTAGTCTCGTTTTATGTTAGCACATGAAAGTGAATGGGAAAGTTAACGCTTTTATAACTCAAAGAGAATTTGATTTGAGTAATTTGTATTTTAGGGGAAATATTAAGGATCCTTTTTGAAGAAGTTATGGCTGTTTTCGGAGCTTTATTGACATAAATTCGTTAGAAAGTTAATTTAGTTTCAAATACAAAATAAGTGGGTTGAAATCTGGACTTCATTGTATTAATTTTACAGAGTTGAGTTATGTGAACTGCTTTTTCTGAGGTAGTGTGTTGCTAAAAGGCACGAACGAATTGTATGAAATAATTTGCATCAAGCGTGGAATTTAATAGAGAAAAAGGATGTTTCTTTAATGTTATTGATATTATTATGCAAAATTCAGAAAAAAGGCCTAAATTTGATCAACAATTTGAGAGCTGCAAACGTTTGTACAGGAGCTTAGAAATCAGGAAAATTAATGGAAAATAAACACTCTTGAAGAACGCAATGCTGACCACATTGCCTCCTAGTGTACCGTTACGGTCTTGAATGAAGTGCTCTAACACACTTCAAGGCCCTGATCCAACATGGATTGTTGCGCTAAAGATTATTATTATTATTAAACACTCATGAAAGATATTGTTTAGAATTGGAAGAAATTGGAAACTCATCCGAGAATCCTTAAGAGCCGATCGTTTTTACGCAGGATTTGAGGAAGGGTTGTAGAATTTGTGATAAGTTTAGAGGTAGGTATGAGAGTTATAAAGTCGGTATGTAGGTCGGTATGAGGTAGTAAATATCGGGAAACTTGGCCAAGAAATGCGAAAATATTTCGAAGAACTATGAGGGCGGATATATCCGATATTATGCAGAATTCAGAGACTAGATGACACCAATTTAGAATTTAGTGTTCGGATGGCTCAAGTGGTTAGAGCGTTGGGTTTTCGTAGTGGAAGGTCGGGGTTCAAATTTCACTGATGGTAGAGGGATTTCTTATCATGACTGAATGCCGGCTACCAGTCGACTCAGCTGTGAATGAGTATCTGAGTCAAATCAGGGTGTTAATCTCGGGCGAACGCAATGCTGACCACATTGCCTTCTATAGTGTACTGTAGTGTACCGTTACAATCTTGAATGAAGTGCCTCTAACACACTTTAAGGCTCTGACCCAATATGGATTGTTGCGCCAACGATTATTATTACTAATTTAGCAGGCAAAAATACTTGCGAAGTTGTATATAGCTTGGAGGTAAAAAGCCTGGGAAAACTAGCGAAAAATGCACTATTCGGGTAAAAAATTGCGTTGAGTGACCTCCACGATCATGTGGAATTTGTGCAAAAGAGCTAATTTTGTAAATACGAACGATTCGCTTCAAACCGCATCGGGCACATTTCAAGGAACCAACTCACTTCCATACGACCTGGTTGAATATTTTCGATTTGACGGTGGGCTGTGCTTCGATGCTTACCACTCCTTTGTTTGTTAACTTGGGAGACACTAGTATATGTCAAATAAAATTTATATTTCCTTGAAATGGACAATAAGTTAATTATTAATTAATTGATTACTCCGCCGTAGTTGGTCCCAAGCCCGGTTGTGAAAGGAGGAGGTATATGTAGCTTCAGTCTGAATGGCTGTACACCACCGCAACGTCTCAGGGGGTAGGTGAGGAGAGTGTAGGAACCTTACAGTATTGCAGATTTGCTCACTGAGGAAGCTATCACTACACCTGGCAGTTAGGGATAAAATGCACGTCTGACTTGGTGATTGAGTCGGGCTGCTGTTATGGACAGCACGGCGTCGAAACCGTTAGTCGTGAGGCGGTTTGAAGTCTAGGCGCCGCGACAACCAGGAGCACTGTTCCGCAGCTGTTTCGCCACAATCTGTGGTGACCACTTCAGCAGATTCGCGTAGGGAGCGGATGAAGTGGACTGAAGAAATGAACCTCTTCATCATTCGGTCCTACTGCGAAATAACGGTGGAGCACGTGACTGTGCAGCGAGTCGCGGACCAGTACCGGCAGCGACACAATCCCGGCCATTATCAGGGAGCGTGTTCGACTTGAGGTCATCACGGAAACTGAAGGCCAAGATTCGATGGAGGCAGTGGAGGCGGCGTCAACAACACCACGCCGCACTGCAGGCACCAGTTTCAGTACTCTCCGAAGCACTCCTCTCTATCGGCGGGAATGTTTACAGAAGGCCACATACACGAGGAACCAGCGGAGCTTTTTCATATCTCTTAACGAATCCCAACAGAGCGTCTAGACACCACAGTTTTCGGTGACGGAAGCGAAAGAATACTGGGGTGGACTTTGGGGGTTACCCGCCCAGCATGCTGAGTGGATCACCACCGAAGACACCCGGCATGCCAATACGCCTGGCATAAATTTTGCGCCATAAACAGCTCCAAGAACTGGAGGGACAGAACTTCTTGTACAAAAAGTTCACCAGTATACATGGTCGGTTGGCACACAGCATAAATCAGGTCATTAGCCAGCCGGAAGAATTTCCACCCTTCCTAACTGCGGGGATTACCTACCCAATCCCTAAGAAAGACACGGTGCAGAACCCCGCAGATACAAGACCGATTACTTGCTTACCAGCCCTCTACAAATGCATAACGTCCATTATTAGTGGGAGGTTCAAAGCGCATCTCGAGACTAATAATATTCTGTCCGAGGAGCAGAAGGGCTGCCGAGTTGGGTCAAGGGGTTGCAAAGAGCAACTCATTATCGACTTGGTAGTTGTAGGAGAAGCAACTGGAGGCCAAAGAAACCTCTTTAGTTGCTATATTAATTGTGCCAAGGCTTTCGATAGCGTCCCGCATATCTGGTTAATTGATGTCCTACGTCTGTATCGCATTGATCCGAAACTAATAAAGTTTTTGGCTACAGTCATGGAAGGGTGGCATACCACCTTATCAGTGCGTTCATCTGAGGGTGCTAATACCTCAGAGCTCATCCATATACGGAAGGGCATCTCTCAGGGGGATTCGTTGAATCCCATTTGGTTTTCCATGGCACTGAAGCCCCTTTCGTGGTTACTGAAGAATGCTAGAGGGCCTGGCTTTGTAATAAAGTATGGCCTAAGTGCTAGGTGCGAACTGACACACTTGATGTACTTAGATGACATCAAGTTGTATGCTGGTACTGGCGACCACCTTGGAAGTCTGTTGCGAATAGTAGACATGTACAGTCGTGATATTCGGATGGAATTTGGATTAGACAAATGTCGAATCCAAGCCATCCGCATAGGTCATCACGAGCCGCATGCCAGACATAGCATTGGTGACCTCCACATCGAAGCTGTGACCGAGACAGGCTTCTACAAGTACCTAGGAATTCTGCGAGGAACCCACGCTCGAGTTGGTGATCTGAAGGATGCTCTGCTGTTCGAATTCCTGCGACGTGTAAAGCTGATACTGAAATCGCACGCATCTCCTGGGAAAGAATCAAATATACGCTTTAAACATCGAACGGAAATACGTGGAGAAGAAGGTGAACTATGAGCCACTGGCTCGAGAAATCAAAGAAATTTGCCGTCTCGAGCGGGTGGTTGTAGTTTCCATAATATTGTTAGCTACAGGTATTTCACCTAAATCCCTCACCGCTTCCGTTGATGTACTGGGACTCTCACACAGTGTGGTTCAAGTGCGCATCATATACATCCTTCACTGGCCAGTGGCATGGATTCGACCAAACGTAGGACACATTCAGTTATAATTTTTCTTCATTATTCGACAAGACGTTCTATCAAGTATTTGTTGCTCAGAAAGGGTTTTTTCGCGAAGACTATCGTCGACATAATCCCGCATTTTATCAATAATATTACAGTTCGAGGATTGTGGACAGTTTTTGAGTACCTTCAGACAATTGAACACTACCACATGCGTGTTTTTCACGCTTTATATTTGGGGTCATATCTTCGCATATCTTGAATGTTTGACAAATATCCAATTTCTCTGGACTTTCATGGTCCTGGTTTTAAATCCCGGTCATGAAGGTTGTGTCCGACTTTCTATTGTTCCGTTGCTGTAAGCTTATCACTGCACAGTATTAAGGCTGATGATAATTAATGTTAAGCACAGTCTCGTTGAAATAACAGATGTCGTTGCTGCTACAATTCAATTGGATCTTATACTCTCGACCACGACCACGACCTTTGGTTAGAAAAGCACTATTATTGGTTTCTGGAACGTGGAACACTCCTCGATATCGGTATCGAGGGTCCCCAGAATTCTCGCTTTCTCCAATTCGAGCAAAATTTCCAACGATATAAGCTGGACATTTGAGCCTAGGAGAATACCCCTCTCCCTCTGGCCAATGTGCTTTTGTACTCTGGAAAGTCAAGTGGCAGTAGACGCGAAGCAGGTGGCGGGCTATTTCTGACTTCTATTGCAAGGTGCGCTCTCTTAACTTGGAAGGCGGTTTCGGACAGACTTCTGGCTACAAGATTCCAATCCAGGTTTAGGAGTATCCGATATAACAGAGAAGGATGCTTTCCATGGATAATTGATAGATGACATTATGATCGTGATGGGTGATCTGAATGTCAAGGTGGGCTTTGGCAACACCTTCTTCGATAATGATTGAAGGTTTGTCATTTCTGCAGCTTTTATAGTTACGACATTAGCGGTAAATTGTTCGAGTGTATAGCTTACGACACTATATAAGAGGCGCTGACATCGTTCCCCTACTACGTATCGTCAGGTCATAATTTTGGATTTGAAAAGAGAAGCAAGTAGAGTTGAACTGAAGATAAACACCAACAAAACGCGTCATCGCGCTCTCCCTATCTGCAAAAATGGGCAGAGAATCGATCAATTCGACACTGAACAGGATGTTGCCCGATGCATTACCAGCTTCAGACCCGCTTTCGCTATCTAAAAGCAGGAAATGCAGTTATCTCAACATCAGCATTAAGTTTAGACCGTTCTGCACTAGTGTCGTTTCTGTGTAGCTATATGGGAATAGCACATGGAAAGTGTATCCCAGTGTTACTCAAAAGCTTCAAGCTTTCGCCAATACCTGTCTGTGTCGTGTCATCCAAGTGCGCGGGTTTGGAACTATCACAAACGAAGAACTAGGGCGGCCCATCGACCTAGCACCTGTACGTCATGTGATCGGAAGACGGAAGTTGCAGTGGATAGGTCACACATCAAGGGCGGGGAACAATTGCATTGCTGGCTATACTATGCAGTGGTATCCGCTCCTCCAAGATAGCTAACGAATGTGCGCCAAGTGCTCTTGGAGCACATTTGGCGCAGAATAGTAGAGAATAAATGCAGGCGTCATCGGAGGTCATGGGGGAGCTGAAGCACATTTCACCAAGGGGTAAATGGAAAATATATACAGTAGAGACTTACAAAAGGTGACATTCAGAAAAATAAAATATACGGAAAAGTTAACTGGGCTTCGGCCACCACAGGAAGCACTAAAAAGTTAACTTTTTTAATTTGTGTGCTGATAGTGTGCTGATTATTAGTGTTTGGATGTTGGCAAGAAATAATAACATGTTAATGCAATCGTTATTAACCGTTATGAAATTTGTGCATGCTTGTAAAAAAATATATATTGTTTGGCTTCAGGGGGTGTTAACAATCGTCGAAAAGTGCTACATCTTTAAAAACTGGAACGGGTAATGGAGTTTAATCTTTCTAAGGCAAATATGCAAAGTAACCTTAAATACCTGCGAGAAAATTTCCGCGCAAACTTTTCACAGCCTAGAATACGAAGATATGAAAAGTACAACGCGGAAATAACTATCCTTTTGGCAGCAATTACTTTCAGACACGGAGTAAGTCAGAATTTACCAACCATTTTCACTGCTTTCATTACTTTATTTTTTGCGGAAGTTTCATTTCTCCTAAAAGTTACTTAACTATCTAATTAAGATGGACGTAGTTTCAAGGAGCTCCAATTTCAGGGTTGCATCTGATTCATTTTTAAAAAGTATGAAACCGCTAATAGCTTACCAAAGCAAACAACCATAGAAAATTGATGGGCGACTGAGATTTTTATCCAAAGAATTCCAGATGCATCCTTATCCGATGGTAAAAAATTAGCATAAAACTTTATAGCAAAATATTGAAAAAATTCTGAATGTGAAATGGAAAATTGTTATTTTGGACTGAAAATTCTGAAATTGGTTTGGAGAAGTTTGAAGTTAGTTTGGAAACGTTCAAAATTACTTTGGAAAATTTTTAATGTGGTTTGGAAAATTCTGAATCAGACCAATTTCAAACCCAGTCATTTAGGTTGCAAATCCGTGGGATTGATGAAATACCAAGGTTTCTGCCCCAAATCACGAGGCTGGTTTCGTCAGCACATTAGATTACTTGGAAGACGGCGAATAAGAAATATGCGCAGGAAAAATTTGACGCCCAAACGTGCATAGATTTTTAATACCCAGCTTCTTCCCTCCAACACAACAGTTGAGTACAAAAGATTCGTCGGCATTTTAATCGAGATTTCCGCATTATGAGGTTATTTCCTCCTGATGTTTACTTCCTCGTCTGACTTCTTCTATTTGCCTTCTTGTAAAGTTGGAACGCCGGGCAAACAAAATAGTTAACTATCTTAAAGTTGAAGGTGTTCTACTAACTTAGGGGTTTTTCGTGGGTCTGGGTGATGAGTTTTGTATTGTTTTCGATGACTTATAATCCAACCGATTTGGCTATTAGCATTTCATTCCTCTCAATAGGTGAGAAACGAAGTTCTTGCTTCTGCAGTTTTCCCTCTGAAATAAGCTTTTATTAAACTTTGACTGGAACTTGGTTTGACGTTTGATAGAAGTGGTCTTCATGAATTTGCCTAATTTGAGCGGAATATTGCCTATTTTGACAGATAGGAAGCTATATTATGACAAATTAGAAGTACTTAGGGAGTAAGCAACATAATGAATAGATTACTCGCAATTAACCTTAATTATCATAACCTTCAGTGAAGGTTACAAGAAGTGGTTTGATTTCTCAAGGAAATGGAAAATCCCTGAAGGCTACATGGTAACCCGAAAAGATAACTGCCATCATGAGCAATACAGATGCAGGATTCTACGACAAAGTACAAAATTCATTTTCTCTCATGTACCCTTATAATCAGCTTTAATCCTGAAAGTACCTTCTGATATACGACCCAGTCTTGAAAATCGAGTTACTCTTGTAAGTGTTTAATTCACATGCACTTGCTACAATAATCGCTTTACATTAAACTTTCCAACCCATTGCCTTTTACTATATGTCGACTGTCCAGAAAACCCTGAAATTCCTGCCTTAAATTGAGCAGGACTGCACTGAGCGTAATGGTGTTTGCATTCGCCATATGCATACGTGCCGCAGGCTTCTATGCTGGAATTTCTGGCCATGAATCATTCCTCGGGAGTGCACTAATAGAAGTGCGAAAATGGTATTTTATGCAGGACAAGTACATGAAATATAAATTCCTCCCTAGTTGACATTCTGCGAGGACTTTTTACAGCGTCGAGTTAATTTGCCTTTGAATAATTTCAGGAGTAATTTACTTTACACGAGTGGCTACTGTAGAGGAGATGCTTTTAAAGTAGGAGGATAAGAGGAATAATAGATTAAGGTGCCATGAAAGTTTCATTAAAATAAATTAAAACCTCGTCGAAAAGTTGAGTTTGGTCTTTTCTATGGGTGTTTGACAGGGTGATTAAGGATGCATAAAGCGAGATTTAGGCTTGGGATGGATGAATTAGGGACAGAAAGTTTGAAGAGACTCAAGTTCCACCAAGTTTGATGCTCAGTAATATTTGAGTGGATACGCTAGGTCGGACGTTAGATCATGCATGAGCGAGTCTGGGAGCCCCAGGTGACTATAAACCGTATTTTACCAAACCCATCTTTAGAAGTTTTTCAGAAATCTTTAATATTGCATTATTGGATTCAGACTTTTATTTTTGCATAACATTGTAGGAATATGTTTTCAATATAATTCTATATTCGGATTTCAGGCGAAGGACAGAATTTCGAATCGTAGATAGTTTTAAGTCATTTCATGCGTATCTTTGGAATGTTTCCCTTCTGCAAGTATTGAAAGACAAGACACCATTTCTTGAGCTGATTTTCCCGAATTCCTAAAAATCCACGGCGACTTTTTATATGACCCAACTGTCCGAGA